>NC_035441.2:40350821-40686476 GCF_002127325.2 Helianthus annuus
TTTTGAATGGCCCAACGTAACGTGGATTAAGTTTGTCGCGCTTCCCAAAACGCACCACACCCTTCCAGGGTGAGACCTTCAACATGACACGATCATTAACTTCGAATTCCAAAGGTTTTATATGCTTGTCGGCGTAGCTTTTCTAACGATCATGCGCTGCCGCCATACGATTCCCTGATCTAAACAATCTTTTCTAAAGTTTCAAGGACAAGTTCCGGACCTGTAATCTGGCTGTCACCCACCTCAGACAACAAAGAGGAGAACGGCATTTCCGGCCGTACAAGGCTTCAAACGGAGCTGCCTGGATGCTAGTGTGGTAACTGTTGTTGTAGGAGAACTCGATCAACGACAGATGTTTCTCCCATCCCTTACCAAAATCAATCACACATACTCGCAGCATGTCTTCAAGTGTCTGGATGGTTCGCTCTCTCTGACCATCCGTCTGTGGGTGATATGCAGTACTAATGCCAAGACGTGAGACAAACGATTTATGCATCGACTGCCACAAATCAGAAATGAAACGCGGGTCACGGTCAGAGATAATAGAAGTCGGCGCTCCATGCCTAGAAACCACTTCCTTCAGATAAACAACAGCCAATTGAGAGAACTTATCCGTTTCCTTTATTGCTAGAAAATATGTTGATTTCGTGAGACGATCAATGATCACCCAGATGGTATCGTTTCCGTTTTGAGTTCTCGGTAAGCCAGTGACAAAATCCCTTGTTATCTGCTCCCATTTCCACATGGGTATTTCCGGTTGTTGCAGCAGGCCTGAGGGTTTTTGATACTCCACCTTGACTTCCGCATAGGTCAAACATTTCCTCACGTACGTTGCGATGTCAGCTTTCATCTTCAGCCACCAATACAAAACCTTGAGGTCCTGATACATCTTATCTGAACCTGGATGAACAGAGTATCGGGACTTGTGCACTTCGTCCATCACAAGACCCCCAAGTTTACCAAACAACGGAATCCATATCCGTTCCATGTAGTAGAGAATACCATCAGATCTCTTTTCAAGTCATTCTCCATGCCCCGTAAGTATTCAGCTTCATAGTTATCTTCCTTCAATGCTTCTGTCTGATCCGAACGAATCTGATCAGGAAGATTTGAGTGAATAGTGAGTTGCAATGCTCGTACACGCTTGGGTTTCGTCTCCTTTCGGCTAAGGGCATCAGCTACAACGTTAGCTTTACCGGGGTGATACTTGATGGCACAATCGTAGACATTCGTAGTTCTACCCAGCGACGCTTGGTACCGTACAGATAGTGCCTCCAGGTCTTGAACACGAAAACACAGCCCCCAATTCTAAATCGTGAGCTGTGTAATTCCTTTCATGAACCTTCAGCTGTTGAGAAGCATAAGCTATCACATTGTTGCGTTGCATCAGCATGCAACCAAGACCCTGAATGGAAGCATCACAACAAACCACAAAATCCTCGGTACCCTCAGTTAGAGATAAATCGGCGCACCGCAGAGTTTCTGTTTCAATAGTTAGAACGCATTCTCCTGCTTTGTTCCCCAAGAATATACCACGCCTTTCTGTGTCAATGAGGTCAGAGGTTGAGCGATCTTCAAGAAATCATTGATAAATCTTCGATAATACCCAGCGAGACCAAGAAAATGTCGCACCTCTGAAGGATTCTTTGGTGTCGCCCAATTCTTGACAGCATCAACCTTTGCAAGATCCACGTGTATTCCCAATTCATTAAAAATGTGCCCAAGGAAGTGTACCTCTCGAATCCCAAAGTCACACTTAGAAAACTTTGCATAGACTTGCTCCTTCCTCAGGAGTTCCAAAATAAGACGCAGGTGCCGCTCGTGGTCTTCCTTTCTCTTCGAGTAGATTAGAATGTCCTCAATAAACACAATAACAAAGTCGTCAAGGTACCGTTTGCATACTCGGTTCATTAGATCCATGAAAACTGCTGGCGCGTTCGTCAATCCAAACGGCATAACTAAAAATCCGTGGTGCCCATAACGCATTCGAAAAGCCGTCTTTGGGACATCCTCCTCTCTGACTCTCACCTGATGATATCCCGATCTTAAGTCAATCTTCGAATAAAAACTTGACCCTTGCAACTGGTCAAACAATTCGTCGATACATGGCAATGGGTAACGATTCTTGACTGTAACCTTGTTGAGTTCCCGATAGTCAATGCACATGCGAAAGGACCCGTCTTTCTTCTTTACAAACAACACTGTGGCTCCCCAAGGTGAAGAGCTGGGTCAGACAAAACCCCTATCCAAGATGATATGGAGCACGAGCAATCGGGGATACTCCTGGTGCAAGATCAATCTGAAATTCCACTTGGCGGTGAGGAGGTAGACCAGGAAGTTCCTCGGGAAATACATCAGGAAATTCACGAACAACTGGAAGGTCCTCGATCTTCCTTTCTTCAGGTTGTGAATCGGTGACACGAGCTAGAATGCAGGGTAGCCCTTTCGTAGGCACTTCTGCGCTTGCATAGCTAAGATGATACAAACCATCGCACCGCTGCGATGCCCATGAACCGATAATGACTCTCCACCAGGGAGAGAAATACGTACGATCTTTTCCTTACACAGAATCTCAGCTTGGTATTTAGACACCCAATCCATACCAAGCAATATATCAAAACTACCGAGGGTAACAGGAAGAAGGTCAATATCAAACACTTGACCCATGAGATATAGTTTGCACACAAAAAGAACATGCGAAGCTTCTATCGTTTTACCATCGGCTAATTCTACTACATGTTTAACCTCTAAAGGTGTTGGAGTTAACCCTAATCGCTGACTAAAATCTAGGGACATATAACTCCAATCGAAACCAGAATCAAATAACACATAAGCAATAAGATTGTTCACAGAAAACGTACCAGTCATGACATTGCCGTCATTTCTAGCACCACCAGCACCGATCGTGTATACTCTTCCACGAGCACCGTTTCCCCCATTGTTGTCGTTGTTGTTGTTCCTAGCATTGTTGTTGTTATTCTGGCGGCTGTTGTCATTGGCATTCTGATTCAGCTGAGGGCAATCCCGCTTGATGTGGCCCTCGTCCCCACACTAGAAACACCCCTTCTTAAAGCCCTGGTTCTGTTGGGGTTGCTGTCATTGTTGTCGTTGATGTTGCTGATTTTGTTGTTGCTGCTGCTTTGGTTGTGGGGCTCTACAGTCTTTGGCCTCATGGCCCACCTTGTCGCACCTACGGCAAGTCCGGACACACTGTCCAGAGTGATGATAGCCACACTTGTTGCACTGTGGCTTCTTTCCAACGTAAGGGCCCTGATTCTGATTGCTGCCCTAGCCTTGATTAATTGATGAGGACTGGCTGTGACTACGGTTGTTGCTGTTATCAGGCCTTTTCTGAGATTGACTGGCACTAGTTTCTTTGTCAGCGTCATTCCACTTGCGCTTGTTTTCACTGGCAGGTGTGGTAGCTGCAGCAGTAGAGGTAGTAGTAGAAACACGTGGCGGCAAGTTGCCATGTCCGACCTCTTGGTCAGTAATCTTATGTGACAAACGGATGATACGGGGCAGATTGTCTAAGTTTGCAGCAGTAACATACCCATTAACAGCTGGTGCTAAGCCCTTAAGATACAACTCGATTCGTCGATGTGGGGGTCGAGACAGGTTAGGGCATAAAGTTGCTAAATCATCAGACCTCCTCATGAATGCTTCAATCTCACACTACGTCAAAAAAAGTGTGACCATACGCCTTTCGCCACACTTTTTTTTTTCCATCTCAAGTGTGACCAAATGTCTAGTCATCGTAGGTATCATACAGTCACATTCACGTTTAGTGGCCGTAGCAACTTAAAAGTGTGGCTAAATGGTACCATTATTTCTTGCTAGAATCAGACATTTTGTACAATAAGTGGCTAAATGGTAGCAACAGCCACATAAATTTAATGTAAGTGTGGTCATTTCTATTATATAGTCACATAAAAGTTTGTTTTAGCCACGTTGATTAAAAAATGTGGCAAAAAGAGTTGTTGTAATCAAGCATTCTATCCATTAAATGTAGCTAAAGGGTTGCAACGGCCACATGAATTTACTGTAAGTGTGGCCGCTTCTATTATACAGTCACATGAATTTATTGTAAGTATGGCTAAAAACTTTTATTAGACACACATAACACTTTTGTAATTATAAGTGTGGCTATTATCTAACATTTGGTCACACATATTTGTTTTTCCTATGAGATTTTTTATGGTCTTGTCACACAAAAAAAAATAAAGTGATGAAAGTGTGGCTAATGGATATGTATAGCCACATGAAATTTGTGATTTTAAGTGTAGTTATTATCTAACATTTGGCCACACAACTTTTTTTTCCCATGATGTTTGGTGTTATTCTGTCACACAAACAAGAAACAAAGATTATGGTGTGGCTAATGGTTATTTATAGTCACACATAATTTTCTTTTCCCATAACATTTGGTATCATTTTGCCACACAAACAAAAAGACAAGGTGACTATACTGTGGCTAATGGTTATTTATAGTCACACGAAATTATATAATTTTAAATGTGGCTATTATCTATCATTTGGCCACACATATTAGTTGAGATTCTACGTGACCATTTTTATATAATTAGCAAATCTATTTTTAAATGTTTGTATTAAAACAATAGTAAACATGAACAAAGCTAAAAACAAAACTAATGATATTAACAATATAATAAACCAAAATTCATACATAAGTTTTCAATTCAAATACTACGTACATAAACTTCTAATCAAATGTTATCTACAAATGATACAGCAACTGCAACATAATTTGCATCACTCCTAGCAGCACTTGTTTCTCAACCTGCATTAGCAGCACTTGCAACGACAGCAGTAGCATCTCCTTGTGCGATACATTGTGATCCACTATGCTGCATGTGTGCATGAATAGGAGTTAAGCATCTTTATTGGTTTCTCTGTACAGAAACTTCAAAGTTTTAATATATCATGAGAACCAAGTTACAATGTTACCAAAACAAACATCAATTCAGACTTCTAATACATGAGGCTAACAAGTAGTAATGTACATTGCAACTAAAGTAATTCCTGAATAAACTAAACATGCAATTAAATTATCATGTACATTACCCGTATAAATTGAAGCCTCACGAGCAGCGACAGGCATATTAGATGTATTAGCAACTAGTGTGGTATGTTTCATGATAGATTCTTCAAGGCCATCAGGCAAAGTCATGGTCACTTGAGGAAATTCCATGAGAACCTACAAAGTAATTATAAAACAATGAAGACAAAAGTGCATCTATAAATGAAGCAAAAAATACAATAATATATTCGATAAACAATGGAATAGAACATGAGTTTCCATTAATGAGTATCTGAACTGAATTTGTTAAGTTAAAAGCACTATATGCACACCTGTTCTGTTTGAAATGAGACACACTGTGCTTTAAGAATAAAAATAAACATTTAGTGATGTAATACCATAATGAAAGCATAAGACTTACTTCAATATGGAAGTCAAGCCAAGGGAAATGGCGAGGAGATAGCCATTAAAATTCCCAGTTCCTGTTTATAACTGAAAAAGGTTATTTAGAAGAAAAATGAAGGTGTAACTTCCATTTTTGAAATCGTTAGAGAGGCATAGAATTCCTAAACTTAACATTACTCGCATATCTAATTTGAATATGTTAGATAACTGAAGCGAGATTATAATCATCAGTGGACAATGGAAAGATGGAATATCATGAATTTATACATGATGTGTTCGAACCTTTGGGCCCAGCTCCTACTGTAATATATAATGTATTTAGCACAAGAGCAGGCCTGCAGGTTTGCACAGATAAATGATGCAAAAATATAAAAAACTAAAACATTACTATAACAATGTCATAAGTCTTACTAAAAGATGAACTATACATTATCATTCTACAAAAGAAGAAGATAAACAAAGATACAAATTAACCTTCTTGAAGATACTTAATTAGCATATTAAGAACCAAAGGTCTAGCAAAACCAAGACAGTCATTTAGTACCTAAATTTATGGAGTATGAGATATAGAAAAAAATAGAATTTGAATATAGTTAGAAGAAACTTTCCAATAGTACCTTTAATATGCCTAAACACATATACGGCCATCCATATGCATAACAATTGTCCAAAACAAAGAAATATGAGAGCCGTTACGCCTTGTTTAATCTTCCCAACAATTAAGCAAAGAATCATGGCAGAACAAAGTGTGACAACTCGAACTTTAGACTTGCTTTGTGTAACGCTATGTGCATATGTGAACTAAATTATATGTTTGATTGGATGAATGTTACGGTTAAATGTTTAAATGTTGCGTTATTGGACCACACAACACTACACCCGATCCATAAATCAATTGGGCTTTACTATTGTTTGCAAACCCACTCGGTCCATGTAATGGACCCGAGATCACAAACCGGCCCAAGTAAGGCTTCGGCCCACTTCTCTTATACGTATATACACGCACACATCCTTAGGGTTTTGTTTACACAATTTGGCAACCTAGAGCACACACACAAACTCTCTCCCTCTTGCGACTCGGAACCGGCAATCACACACACACACCCTTTGAAGCTCTCGGCTCCGTTCTTGTTTTCATCTCGGTTAGTATGTTGATTATGATTGATTGTTGTTTATGGAATGTTGAGGTTTAATGTTTGTGATAACCGGTTTGCATACATAATATATATATTTCATTGTAGAGTGGAAAATTGTACGATGTTAATGTTAGGAATGGGAATCACCGGCTGCATGTACACTAATTGGTCCGAGAACATGTTGTTAATCGGCTAGGTTGCATGATAGTTAAGGATTCGGTATAAGGCTTGTATGGTAATCCGATTGCATGTTGTTTGAATGGACTGTTACTGTTCTCAATAATATGAAATTGCTATGAACATGATCTATTGTTGATATGAAACTGTTGAAATTTCTGTGATTGATCTGATTTCGAAACTGCCTTAGATGTTTGCTAGAATCACGGATAAGTCAATGCAGGAATTATGGAAATCAGTTACACAGCCGGTTGCGACTCAGATTGCGAGTCGAAACCTCCCCGTCTCGACTCGAGACCACAAACAGCACCAGCCGAGACCACGGTTGCGAGTCCCGTTGCGACTCGTAACCAGACCATGAAGAACCGAGATCACCATTGCGACTCGTAACCAGCAGTTGTGACTCGTAACCACCGGTTGCGACTCGAGATCGCTGGTTGCGACTCGAGACCTCCTTTGCACGCACATTGTTTTGGGCCTACACTGTCACGGGCCCAACCTTATGACTGTTATGTTTTTGGACTTGTTTACATAATTGCTATTTGGACTGCTTATGTTATTTGGGCCGACTACTTGGACTCGTTACTTGATATGAACTGCTGATACGTTTATGTGACTTGCCATGATCATACTTGATACCATGCATGATACAAACGTGCTTTATACGAACCTAACTTGCATAAGTAACCATGATAGGACGTGGTTGATTCCTTACTTGTATATTGAGCATTTTATTGTCTGCCGAGCAAACCCAGGTGAGTTCACACTCCTACTAAGGCATGGGATTCCCGGGTCGTGGGAATGGGATAAAGGTTACAATTGACTAAGAACGTACATATGCTTTCCTAGACTATCACCTACCATGATCCTCGGATGTCAGGACGGTTCCGTAGGTTAGGATAACACCTACGTGGTCATATGCCAATTACTGCCTCGGATGTCAGGCACGCACGTAAAACCTACGTGTACGCATTACTTACTTCTATCCTCGGTACAAAGGATACGTACGTGAAACCCACGTACACCCCCGCGTCTCCTATCCTCGGTTGTGAAGGATACGTACGTAAGACCTACGTACACCCCATACGCGCTACTGTTCTCGGAAGAAGAACAGGGATGATACGAGTAGTTGATACGAATAGTCTAGTGGTCACATAACATGGGAAGCCCCCACCTATATAACTTACTATCGGCCCAGTAGAGCCACCCTTTACTTACTGTTACGCACTTACCTACTGTGAACTCGCTCAACTAGTTTGTTGATCATTCTGTTACATGCCTTGCAGATCGTTAGGTACATGGAGCTTGCACAAGGAGGAGCCGGTCGTTGTGGACAAGGATCGTAATACTTTGTTGGACACTTATGACATTTCAGTATATTTAATTTGGGTTTATAACAATGCTTCCGCTACTTAAACAATGCTTGGTTTTGAAACATCGATCATGTCATGAGGAACTATTTTAATGACTTTTATTATTATTTAATGCTATGTTTGATATGATTGATGGCTTGATCCTGGTCATGTCACGCTCCCAAGCGGTGGTACTCCGCGTGTGGATTTTGGGGGTGTGACAGATTGGTATCAGAGCCATTGGTTATAGAGAACTTGGTTTTAATATGGGAAAACGTTTTTATTAAAACCGGACTATAACCAGAACAGTGCTCTCAACGATCCACAACGACGCTTCGCTCCACGTGCAAGACTCGACATCCTAGGTAATAAGGTTTATGTTTATTGCCTGTTTGCTAGAACTGCTTAGAACTTTGCTCGCATTACGTTTAGATACACATGATACTATAGCATGAGAATCCCTACGTGCTTACACTTTTCTGTCATCGCCCTATTCGCGAACCATTCTTACTTACGCTACTTGTTACTATGAAGATCATGTCTGGACGAATCAACATGACACAAGCCCAGCTAGAGGCTCTTGTTCAAGCTCAAGTTGCTGCGGCAGTTGCAGCAGCTCAAGCAGGTAGTATATCCTGCAGTATAGGCACACACTAGGATCTTTAGATCCTACATTAACACTCGTATTTAACTCTCGTCCTATTCGTACACAATAGGTCAACACGCGCAGCAGCCTGTCTGCACTTTCAAGAACTTCATGGACTGTCGTCCAAACTCTTTCAGCGGCACCGAGGGGGCAGTGGGACTCCTCCATTGGTTTGAAAAGCTAGAATCAGTATTCGAAATGTGCGAGTGCCCTGAGGCTCGCAAGGTCAAGTTTGCCACTGGTACTTTGGAAGGAATAGCGTTAACTTGGTGGAACGCCCAAGTTCAGATCTTAGGGTTGGCAGCTGCTAACGCCACCCCATGGAACGATTTCAAGGAACTCATCAAGCGTGAGTATTGCACGCGTGAAGACATTCACAAGCTGGAAGACGAGCTGTATAACCTGAAAATGGTTGGATCGGAAATCGAAACGTATACTAAACGGTCGAACGAGCTGGCCGTTCTGTGTCCTACGATGGTGGACCCTCCGTACAAGCGTATTGAGTTGTATCTCAAGGGATTGGCGCCAGAAATTCAGAGCCACGTGACGTCGGCTAACCTCGAAAACATCCAGGAAATCCAGCGCCTCGCTCATCGCATCACCGATCAGGCAGTGGATCAAAATAAACTGCCCAAGCGTGTTAGTGCTACTGCTAACGTCACCACCTCAGTTACTCCTGCTACATCTGGTGACAGTAAAAGAAAGTGGGATGGAGATTCCAGCAGAGGCTCAGCATCCGTTCAGTCTCAAGCTCAGCAACAGAAGACTGACCATTACCAGAGTCCTAGTCAGCAATCCTCTGGTAGTCACAGACAAAGGAGATATCAGGGTAGTCAACCTAGGTGCCACAATTGCCACAGACATCACAATGGCCCGTGTAACAAGGGTCGTTGTCAAAGGTGTTTTAAGATGGGACACGAGGCTAAAGACTGTAGGAGCCCTCGTCCTGCGAATCAGAATCAGCAGCCTCAGCAACCCGCCCCACAGAACCAGCAGCAGCAACAGCAGCCACAGCGTGGAAACCGGGGATGTTTCCAGTGTGGGGCTGAAGGTCACTTCAAACGCGATTGCCCTCAATTGAACCAGAACCAGAACCGCAACAACAACAACAACCAGGGCAACGGCAACAACAACAACGGCGGGAACAACAACAATAATGGCAACGAGGCAAGAGGTCGAGCTTTCGTTTTGGGAAGAGGAGACGCAGTGAACGATCCCAACGTTGTTATGGGTAAGTTTCTCCTCGACAATATTTACGTTACTGTTTTGTTTGATTCGGGTGCGGATACGAGCTATATGTCTGTGAAAATGTGTCAACTGCTAAAACGTGCACCAACACTTTTACCCACCAAACATGTAGTAGAGTTAGCTAACGGTAAAAGTTTAGAAGCCACGCACGTAGTTCAGGGTTGTAACCTTATTCTAGCTGGTCAAGCCTTTTCTATTGATCTCATTCCCATAGTTTTGGGAAGTTTCGACGTCGTGATTGGGATGGATTGGTTATCCCAACACCAGGCAGAAATCCGATGCAGCGAGAAGATTATTCGCATTCCTCGTTCTGGTCAGGAACCTCTTGAAGTTCAAGGCGACAAGAGTGGTGCAGTGGTTGGCATCATCTCATTCTTGAAGGCTCAGAAGTGCTTACGTAAAGGTCACACAGCCATTTTGGCTCTTGTTTCAGACGCATCAGTAAAGGAAAAGAAATTGGAGGATATTCCAATTGTACGCGATTACCCTCAGGTGTTTCCTGAAGATTTACCTGGCTTACCGCCTCATCGTCAGGTCGAATTTCAGATCGAGCTCGCTCCAGGAGCAGCACCCATAGCTCGCGCACCATATCGTCTAGCTCCATCAGAATTGGAAGAATTGTCAAAGCAGCTACAAGAGCTCTTGGAAAAGGGCTTCATTCGTCCTAGCTCTTCGCCTTGGGGAGCTCCAGTGCTTTTCGTGAAAAAGAAAGACGGTACGTTCAGGATGTGTATAGACTACAGGGAACTGAACAAGGTGACGGTGAAGAACCGTTATCCTCTTCCGCGCATCGACGACTTATTCGACCAGTTGCAAGGGTCGTGTTACTATTCGAAGATAGACCTGAGGTCTGGGTATCATCAGCTGAGAGTCCGGGAGGAGGACGTCTCCAAGACAGCCTTCAGAACTCGTTACGGTCACTACGAGTTTCTTGTCATGCCATTCGGGTTAACGAACGCGCCTGCGGTATTTATGGACCTTATGAACAGGGTGTGCAAACCCTATCTTGACAAGTTTGTCATAGTATTCATCGACGACATTCTGATTTACTCCAGGAGTCAGGAGGAACACGAGCAGCATCTTCGCCTTATTTTGGAACTCCTTCGGAAGGAACAGTTGTACGCCAAGCTTTCTAAATGCGACTTCTGGCTTCGTGAAGTCCACTTCTTAGGCCATGTAGTGAACAGGGATGGGATCCATGTCGATCCATCCAAGGTAGATTCGATCAGAAACTGGCCTGCACCGCGTACACCGACAGAAATACGCCAATTCTTGGGTCTGGCAGGTTATTACAGACGGTTTATTTGAGACTTTTCGAAGATTGCTCAGCCGCTTACGCTACTGACACAGAAGGGTGTTACCTATCGCTGGGGAGAGCCCCAGGAGACTGCTTTTCAGCACCTAAAGGATAGACTTTGCAGTGCACCTATCCTCTCTCTGCCAGAGGGCACAGATGACTTCGTGGTTTATTGTGATGCATCCATTCGGGGACTGGGATGTGTGTTAATGCAGCGCGACAAGGTTATCGCTTACGCCTCTCGTCAACTCAAGGTTCATGAACGCAACTACACGACGCACGACTTAGAGCTGGGAGCTGTTGTATTCGCGCTTAAGATATGGCGACACTACCTGTACGGTACCAGGTGCACGATTTACACCGATCACAGGAGTCTCGAGCATATCCTTAAGCAGAAGGATTTGAATATGCGTCAACGACGATGGGTCGAGTTACTGAACGATTACGAATGTGCCATCAAGTACCATCCAGGCAAAGCCAATGTTGTGGCTGATGCCCTCAGTCGGAAAGACACTTTACCTCGGCGCGTGCGAGCGCTACAGCTTACGATTCAGTCTAGCCTTCCAGCACAGATACGAGATGCTCAGGTAGAAGCGTTGAAGCCCGAAAACATCAAGGCTGAAGCCTTACGCGGCTCACGACAGCAAATGGAACAGAAGGCAGACGGCGCCTACTATGTAACGGGCCGTATTTGGGTCCCACTTTATGGCGGTCTACGCGAACTTGTAATGGATGAAGCTCACAAGTCTCGCTACTCGGTACATCCAGGGTCGGATAAAATGTACCACGACATCAGCACTACTTATTGGTGGCCTAGTATGAAAGCCCACATCGCTACGTACGTTGGAAAATGCTTAACCTGTGCGAGAGTCAAGGTTGAATATCAGAAACCAGTTGGCCTACTTCAACAGCCTAAGATACCTCAGTGGAAATGGGAAGAAATTTCCATGGACTTTGTTACAGGCTTACCGAGATCTCAGCGTGGGAACGATACAATATGGGTCATAGTTGATCGACTCACCAAGTCTGCACATTTCCTGCCGATTAAGGAAACGGACAAGTTCTCCACACTCGCAGACGTCTATCTTAAGGAAGTTGTTTCGAGGCACGGGGTGCCCACATCTATCATTTCGGATCGCGACGCACGATTCACGTCAGAACTTTGGCAAGCGATGCACAAATCTTTTGGCTCAAGGTTAGACATGAGCACAGCATATCACCCTCAGACGGATGGGCAGTCTGAGCGAACGATTCAAACTCTTGAAGACATGCTTCGGGCATGCGTTATAGATTTCGGCAACGGCTGGGAAAAGCACCTCCCTTTGGTGGAGTTTTCTTACAATAACAGTTATCACACCAGCATTCAAGCCGCTCCATTCGAGGCATTGTACGGGCGTAAATGCCGGTCACCTCTCTGTTGGGCAGAGGTGGGAGATAGTCAGATCACGGGTCCAGAGATTGTTGTGGACGCCACAGAAAAGATTGCACAGATACGACAACGCATGGCGGCAGCACGCGACCGTCAGAAAGCCTACGCGGACAAGCGTAGAAAGCCATTGGAATTTGAGGTCGGGGACCGGGTTTTATTGAAAGTTTCACCCTGGAAGGGTGTGGTTCGTTTTGGCAAACGGGGCAAACTGAATCCGCGATACGTCGGACCATTCGAAATCATAGAAAAGATTGGCAAGGTAGCCTACAAGTTGAACCTACCAGCTGAACTCGGGGCAGTTCACAATGTCTTTCATGTATCGAACTTAAAGAAGTGCCTATCAGATGAAAACCTCATCATTCCCTTTAAGGAACTCACTATCGACGAGCGGTTGCAGTTCGTCGAGGAACCAGTAGAAATCACGGACCGGGATGTGAAGGTCCTCAAACACAAGAGAATCCCTCTTGTCCGAGTTCGTTGGAACTCCAAACGTGGCCCAGAGTACACCTGGGAACGCGAAGACAGGATGACAGAAAAGTACCCCCAGTTATTCGAAACCAATGCTACCACTACTGAGGCTGAAGCTACTACTTCGGAATTTCGGGACGAAATTCCAGATCAACGGGGGGAGGATGTGACACCCCAGGAAAATCAGTGAACAGTACAGTTTACCTAGCTTCCTCAGTGAGTGCATACCAAATTTCGGGACGAAATTTCCAATTAGTTGGGGATAATGTGACAACTCGAACTTTAGACTTGCTTTGTGTAACGCTATGTGCATATGTGAACTAAATTATATGTTTGATTGGATGAATGTTACGGTTAAATGTTTAAATGTTGCGTTATTGGACCACACAACACTACACCCGATCCATAAATCAATTGGGCTTTACTATTGTTTGCAAACCCACTCGGTCCATGTAATGGACCCGAGATCACAAACCGGCCCAAGTAAGGCTTCGGCCCACTTCTCTTATACGTATATACACGCACACATCCTTAGGGTTTTGTTTACACAATTTGGCAACCTAGAGCACACACACAAACTCTCTCCCTCTTGCGACTCGGAACCGGCAATCACACACACACACCCTTTGAAGCTCTCGGCTCCGTTCTTGTTTTCATCTCGGTTAGTATGTTGATTATGATTGATTGTTGTTTATGGAATGTTGAGGTTTAATGTTTGTGATAACCGGTTTGCATACATAATATATATATTTCATTGTAGAGTGGAAAATTGTACGATGTTAATGTTAGGAATGGGAATCACCGGCTGCATGTACACTAATTGGTCCGAGAACATGTTGTTAATCGGCTAGGTTGCATGATAGTTAAGGATTCGGTATAAGGCTTGTATGGTAATCCGATTGCATGTTGTTTGAATGGACTGTTACTGTTCTCAATAATATGAAATTGCTATGAACATGATCTATTGTTGATATGAAACTGTTGAAATTTCTGTGATTGATCTGATTTCGAAACTGCCTTAGATGTTTGCTAGAATCACGGATAAGTCAATGCAGGAATTATGGAAATCAGTTACACAGCCGGTTGCGACTCAGATTGCGAGTCGAAACCTCCCCGTCTCGACTCGAGACCACAAACAGCACCAGCCGAGACCACGGTTGCGAGTCCCGTTGCGACTCGTAACCAGACCATGAAGAACCGAGATCACCATTGCGACTCGTAACCAGCAGTTGTGACTCGTAACCACCGGTTGCGACTCGAGATCGCTGGTTGCGACTCGAGACCTCCTTTGCACGCACACTGTTTTGGGCCTACACTGTCACGGGCCCAACCTTATGACTGTTATGTTTTTGGACTTGTTTACATAATTGCTATTTGGACTGCTTATGTTATTTGGGCCGACTACTTGGACTCGTTACTTGATATGAACTGCTGATACGTTTATGTGACTTGCCATGATCATACTTGATACCATGCATGATACAAACGTGCTTTATACGAACCTAACTTGCATAAGTAACCATGATAGGACGTGGTTGATTCCTTACTTGTATATTGAGCATTTTATTGTCTGCCGAGCAAACCCAGGTGAGTTCACACTCCTACTAAGGCATGGGATTCCCGGGTCGTGGGAATGGGATAAAGGTTACAATTGACTAAGAACGTACATATGCTTTCCTAGACTATCACCTACCATGATCCTCGGATGTCAGGACGGTTCCGTAGGTTAGGATAACACCTACGTGGTCATATGCCAATTACTGCCTCGGATGTCAGGCACGCACGTAAAACCTACGTGTACGCATTACTTACTTCTATCCTCGGTACAAAGGATACGTACGTGAAACCCACGTACACCCCCGCGTCTCCTATCCTCGGTTGTGAAGGATACGTACGTAAGACCTACGTACACCCCATACGCGCTACTGTTCTCGGAAGAAGAACAGGGATGATACGAGTAGTTGATACGAATAGTCTAGTGGTCACATAACATGGGAAGCCCCCACCTATATAACTTACTATCGGCCCAGTAGAGCCACCCTTTACTTACTGTTACGCACTTACCTACTGTGAACTCGCTCAACTAGTTTGTTGATCATTCTGTTACATGCCTTGCAGATCGTTAGGTACATGGAGCTTGCACAAGGAGGAGCCGGTCGTTGTGGACAAGGATCGTAATACTTTGTTGGACACTTATGACATTTCAGTATATTTAATTTGGGTTTATAACAATGCTTCCGCTACTTAAACAATGCTTGGTTTTGAAACATCGATCATGTCATGAGGAACTATTTTAATGACTTTTATTATTATTTAATGCTATGTTTGATATGATTGATGGCTTGATCCTGGTCATGTCACGCTCCCAAGCGGTGGTACTCCGCGTGTGGATTTTGGGGGTGTGACACAAAGGATCCATGTCGTTTGGTAACTGAAGCAAATCATCAAAATCTAGCCGTTACGCCACATAAAGAACCGGAAAGTGAAAAAGACTTCATGTTAATAGGGTGGAGATATAATAGGAAGTTTATTTGGCTAGGAAGGCTAGGAAGTGATCTTGACCATCCATTTACTTAATCAAGGGCTAAGATTAAATCAGGGAAATTGAAAGTAAAAAAAGAGGCGCGTGACTTTTTTCAGGGGCAATCTAGTCAATCCAAGCCAATAGTTTCTCTCTCCTCCAATTCCCCCCATTTTTTAAACGTTAATAACTCTTTCATACGACATTATTTTTTTATAAAAATTGCACCAAAAAAACGAGTGTTTTTTTATCTTTAAAACGAGTATACTATTGCTATATTTTGAAAAAAAAAATTTAAAACCCAGTTGCGTAAAACGCAATAGAAAAAACCCCAGTATCGTAAAACGCAATGAAAAAAAAACCCTAAAAAATGACATTTTTCTAAAACGCAATGCACAAAAAACACAAAGAAATGACTTTTTTGTAAAACGCAATGGCCAGAAAACACATAAAAATGTGTTTTACCTAAAACGCAATGCACCAAAAACACAAAAAAATGACTTATTTGTAAAACGCAATGGCCAGAATACACTTAAAATGTCTGTTTTCTAAAACGCAATGGACTGAAAACACATAAAAAAGTGTTTTACCTAAAACGCAATGCACCAAAAACACAAAGAAATGTCTTATATGTAAAACGCAATGGCCAGAAAACACTTAAAAATGACTCATTCTAAAACGCAATGGACTGAAAACACCTAAAAAATGTGTTTTACCTAAAACACAATGACTAAAAACACTTAAAAATGTGTTTTTTTCTAAAACGCAATAGCTGTCTGTCACTGTGAACTGTCTGTCACTGTGAACTGTCTTATTTCTAAAACGCAATGGACACATAAAACTGTCTGTCACTGTGAACTGTCTGAATTGTCTACGAATTACTGTCTTCGAAATGAGCCAATTTATGGAAATTTAATTTTTCTGATGCGTTTTTAGTACAGCAATTTAATAGAAAAAAAAATTTCCGAAATGAGCCAGGGGCTCTGCCCCTTGGACCCCGCCAGGGGCTGCCGCCCCTGGGACCCCGCTACCGGGGGCTGCCGCCCCCGGACCCCCGCAAAGATCGTAAAACGCAATGACTAAATAAAAAACCCAGATCATGAAAATGAAATTAAAGAATTTCTTACATGGATCGAAGCCGATTTCTTCATCAATTGACGGAATTTGAATGATAGAAACACTTATCAACGCTCGAATCGAACGAATCGAGTGATTATCTCCAAAATCACCGGAAAAAACGAGATTTTTTTATGAAATTAAACTGGGTTTTCTTCAAAAAAAAAGCTGAAGAACACGATGATCGGGTTCTGAATCATTGATTTGTGATGAAAATCGCACTATAATGTAGTGATTATTGAGATATAAAGTGAAGAAATAGTTGAAGATGGTGGATTTTGAAAATGATGGGTTTTTGAATTTACTGGGTTTTGAAAAAGGAAGAAGAAAGAGTTGGATTGACTAAAATACCCTTTCTCTTTATTTTAAAATTTGCCACATGTCATAATCCTATGGCTTCCTATCCTTCCTAGAGAAAATTAACTTCCTATTTGATCTTTACCCCATGTTAATAATACAAAACTATAAAGTGTTTCTCTGTTTTTTTTTTGTAAATAAGCTAAAACGATGTAGAATGTAGCTGCATATATGAAGACAAAAGTAAATACCTCCATAGAAGAAAAGGATGCTTGCAAAATTGGGATCCCTAAGAACAGTTTCATGATCCACCAATAACACAATACCCAATTCGATAAGACAAATAACCAGCAATCAAACCGTGAGACAAGAAGTATGGTCGCCTACAGTATGCACCAAAAAAAGTTAAAATCAGAAAATATCCCTAAAAGGGAAAATATGCTTCAAACAATGCTCAATTATCAAGTGATTTTGTTTAGAGTTAATTACACAGATGGGCCCTGTAGTCTATAGCTAGTTTCGCCTTTTGGTACTAACTTTTTTTAACAGGTTCGGGTTTCATGGTTTCAATTTTGTAACACCTTTGGGTACTAACACCAAACTTAGTTAATTTTTTTGTCAAATTTCAGTAAAATGACTAGAATACCCTTCCATTTTAAAAGTACCATTTATGTCATTACTCTATTTATAATTCGAAGGACGATTTGTGTCATTGCTCTATTTAAAAGGACTACAAAATATTCTCCACTTCCCCATGAAATTAAAAATATTTATATAACAGGGATTATTTATACCAGTTTTGTTAAAAACTATTCAATGCCATATATGGTTTCTAATATAAACGAAATGTTATTTTTTGAAAAATTTATTAATAGAACACTTCTTTTTATTCTAAAATAGTTCAAAAACTATAAAAAATAATAAAATTCGTTTTTCTATTCGGTTTGGGTTCAGAAATGTTCATATTTACCTGTCTGCCACCGACTCCTGTTGCTTGGCCAGTTTTTCACTCAACACTCGTTCTTCACGGATTGTTTTCCTCTGCAACTGGTCTATTCGTTTGATCTGATTTGGCGCCAACTCTCCTAGATCTCCTCCAGTGGTCAATCCACGAATAAGATCTCCGATTTTGGCTTCAAACTGGATTCCTGATTTGGAGTAGAGTAAATGGATCGCTAACGTCAGTCGCCATCCACCGATCCATAAAAACGCGTCCTCCAGCTTGCTCTGCCACGTTGGAGTAAACGTGGAGATCGCGTCTCGTGTCTCCCAATTGGATTTGAATTGGTAGTACTGCTCGTAGTGTCGCACGATTCTGTGGATTAACGGAACTAGAATAGCGTCGTCGTGTTGTTGGTTGGTGTTGTGGTTTTCAGCGGCGGATACGAGCTCTTCAAGGTACAAGTTTTGCTTGCAGAGCCAACACTCGAAGATTTTAAATGATCCTTTTAAATAGAGCAATGACACAAATGGTTAGAATTAAAAATAGAGTAACGAGATAAATGGTTCTTTTAAAATGGAAGGGTATTCTAGTCATTTTACTGAAATTTGACAAAAAATTAACTAAGTTTGGTGTTAGTACCCAAAAGTGTTACAAAATTGAAACCATGAAACCCGAACCTGTTAAAAAAGTTAGTACCTAAAGACGAAACTAGCTATAAACCAAAGGGCCCATCTGTGCAATTAACTCTTTTGTTTATGATCCATAAAAACATAATAATTGAAATAATAACAGAAGTTATACAATTTCATTTCCATATAGTTATTCTATCATATGGGAGGAAAATAAGAGTTCTAGTCATCTAATCCAAGTAACATGATATAACAAAACATTTTTTAAAAATATTAGCACGAGTTTCACCATCAAACATACACACACACAAAAGCTACTCTAATAAGATTCTATTACATTATTGCATCCTGTCAACAGTTATACACAATTCTAAATTGACAATCAAAATATCTGATGAAATTGTATAAAATCCCCGATAAACATATGCAACTAAGCTGTTTTGAGCTTAATATCAAAAAGTTACAGAACTATATTAAACAAACAGATTATAATCGAAGCTCCTTTTCAGAACAAACAACAAAATCAGTCTATACTGAATATGAACTTACTTCGAGTAAACAAATTTCTGATAACTTAACTTCTGAACATGATCAAAATACTGCAACTTCATAGATGAATTATGTTTACAAGTTTTAATTTCGATTAACTCGCTAATAGACGCTACATGTAATAAATACTTAAAATTAAACATAAGGAGTGATACTAATTGCTTACGTAAGGAGAATTAGGGCAGATTAGCTTGAGGAAATCCATGGCGTCTTCGCTGTGGCTCCGTCGTGACGGTGTCGGTGGAGGAGACGTCGGAAAGGACGATTGTAGGTGCAGTTAACGTTAAAACTTCACTCTTCCACTTAATTCATATCCGATCACATATGTATGTAAATGATGTTTATTCTCCACTAATCAACATTAAGCCCCCTGATTAGACAATCTCTAGCAACAATTCAAAATGCAAACTCAAATTAAACAATATACCAGAAACATAAGTACAGTAAGAGGCAAAAAAATCTCTAACAACTGTCGCCTTTAGCGGAGCAAATTATGGACAGAACATTAGTATCACCCATACCTAACACAACCGCACCATTGGCGAATTACCACCTACGCTGTCGTTTGCCGGTCATCAGAGGTGGATAATGAGGATGTGTAGGATGCGGCCGATTTTTGGGGGTGATGGGGATGTGCAGGTGGGGGGAGGGGTTCGGAATTGATTAATGTTAGGTTTTTTTTGGGGACATGAAGTGGTGCTGGTGGATAATTAGAAGTAGTTGAGTAACTGGATGTATGGTGGTATAATATTGAACAAAAATGATAAGTTATTAGAAGATTTGTTCTTGAAATCATGAATTTGAAATATGAAACCTGCAACTACTAGAAGTTTTGGTGAGATGGAGTGTTTTGCAATTGGGGAAGGAGGGAGTTAGGGATTAGAATAGAGATGTAGAGGGAAACTGAAATTTAGCGGTGAAAATCTGAAAATTTTTGAAATTTTGGACGAAAATTTTAGTGGTGATAAACTATTATTTATCACACAAACTGATATATTTATATAGATTTTATATAAATTAATACGTACGGAGTGGGGATAAGCGTTTGTTATCAGGTATATTCAGTATTGGTATACATTTTTTTCATTTTTTCGGAACCGATACCGGTTCGGCATCTGTATTTTGGTCTATTTATCGGTAAATACCGGTACCGAACTGGTATATTCGGTACCGGTACCCTTTTTCCTCGTTTTTCGATATTGGTGCTTTCGATATCGGTACAGGTTCAGTACCGGTCCAGTACCATGTTCATCTCTAATAAAGAGTTTTAAAAAGTAAATGGAAGTTATGTTTTATTTGTAAATCTTATATGTAAATTTAGAGATGGCGCAATGGATCAGGGATGGCTAATCATATATCATACTTGGTTGTAAAATCATGTCCCATACTCGGCTTAAAACTTGTCGTGATCTACTAAGGCCCAGTATGTTCCGTTAAAACATGTATGATCAACTATCATCCACCGTGATCTATTAAGGCCCAATATTGTCATTTACAACATGTATGATCTACTATCGTCCACCGTGATGCATCAACGCCCAATATGGTCCGATAAGATATGTATGATCTACTATTGTCCATGGTCATCCATTAAGGTCCAATATGGTTCATTAAACATGTATGATCTATAATTGTCTGTTATGATATATTAAGGCCCAAAATGATCTATTAAGACATATATGATCTACAATTGTACATTGTGATCCATTAAAACCCAATATGGTCGACCCATTAGGATGTGTATGATCTACCATTGTCTATTGTGATCTATTAGGGTGATCCATTAAGGTCCAACATGGTCTATTAAGACATGTATGATCAACTATTGTCCATTGTGATTCATCAAGGCCTACGATAGTCCATTAAGACAGATATGATCTAGTATTGTCCATTGTGATCCGTTAAGGTCCAATATAGTCCACTAAGGCATATATGGTCTACTTTTATTCATTATGATCCATTAAGGTCCAATATAGTCCATTAAGACCTATATGATCTACTATTGTCCATTGTGATCCATCAAGGCCCAATACATTCCATTAAGATAATTATATGATAGACTATTGTACATCGTGATCCATCGAGGCCCTAAGATGATCCATTAAGACATGTATGTTCTACTATTGTCCATCGGATCCAATAACGCCCATCATGGTCCATTGAGACATGTATGATATACTATTATCCATTGTGATCCATTAAGGCCTAACATGGTCTATTAAGACATATATTATCTATTATTGTCCAATGTGATCCATTAAGGCCGAACATGGTCCATTAATATATGTATGATCTACTATTGTCCTTTGTGATCGATAAAGGCCCAAGATAGTCCATTAAGACATATATGATCTACCATTGTCCACTGTGATTTGTTAAGACCTGACATTGTCCATTAAGAGATGTATGATATACTATTGTCCATTGTGATCCATTAAGGCCCACTATAGCTCCTTAAGACATCTCATGGTGATCCATGAATGGGCAATATGGTCCATTAACAAATGTATGATCTACTATTATTTGTTGTGATCCATCAAGGCCCATTGTGGTCCATTAAGACATGTGCGATTACTATTGTCCATTGTGATCCATAATGGTTCATACCATATGTTCCGGAGTAGAGTAGGGTATGATCGTGTCCGGTATAACCGGGTATTGGGACCGGGAATGAGCATGGGCCTGCGCATTACTACTCGGTTTAAAAGAAAGTCTTTGTTTTTATTATTTTACACAAAAGTAAATTTGTTTAAAACTTAAATTTGGTTTGTAATTTGTATAAATATTTAAAATAAATTACCATAACATAATTTTACGTAAGTACAAATTATTTGCACTATAATATGCATTTCTAAAAAAATTAAATATAAAAGTTGTAAAGTAAACATAAAAATATACCGTAAAAGTTCAGGTATTAAAAAGACCCGGGTATCGAGCATATGATATTACCGGTTCCGGGTATTTTTAAGTATAAATCGGGTACGGTTATTGAGCTCAAAAGGCATACCTTATTCATACCCTACGGGTGAGGTATGTTTCTGTATAAAATACGCGGTTATAAAAAACCAGTTTTGTTTTTGTTTTTCATGGGTCTGGTGCTGTGTACGATTTTTGTACGCTTCTAGCATGATCAGCTATTATCCATGTAAAAGTTTGGTTATTTTAGACTTTTTGTGCGTTATAGTTATATAGCTCAAATTTGTAAAAAAAAAATAAACAAAATAAAAAATAGAACAACCCTGCTGTGAAAGTAGATTCATGTAGACATGTTTACCCACCAATAAATTGATAAAAAACGTTGACTAAATAACAAATATTGGTCAATTGTGTATTTGAAATCTCTGTCTTTTTAAATAAGATAAATATATAGTTAGTAATCATTTATATTTGTAAACAACTTACTAAAGATTAATAAATAAAAGAATGCTAAACTGGGAACACATATTGGACACTTAGGAATACTAAACTGTTGCTGCTTTAACTACATCTGTACATACACATCTTATAACTTGGGTTCCTCTTGTAAACCTTCTCTCTTCCTTCAACCACACTATATATCCTTCTGAATACTTCATATCCTCTGAATCTCTTCATTAAAAAACCTTATTTCCAGCTATAGCTTTCTTTTTGTCCTCAACATAGTCTAGACTTTATGCCTCGGCCATCTTGACCCACTACACCACTAAAGCTTTTGGAATAAAGGTTCCCACCCGAAATGAAATTAACATGAAAAAGAACGCATATACTAGAAATGAACATCCGGGAACTAAGTTGCTAGTACCAACACACTATATACCAAATATTAACCGCAGCCCAGTTAAACACACACCAAAACACACCCCTCCCACCCTTTCAGAACCTGTATGGACACCAAAACTCACACAACAATAGAACCACAACCCTTTGCCCCATCCCCTTCTAAAAGAATATGAAGCCGCGGCCAACAGAACCTGAATAATCTTCTCTTTGGCTTCCTAGTAGTCTTGACCTCTATTATCCTCATAACAGCCTCAGTCAGCAAGGACATCCAACCTGCAACAGAATACCACAAACCATACCCACTAGGTTTAAATGTAGAATACTTAAAATCATAAACTTTATCATTTAGGTGAGTTCTAACATTTGTATTTTATATAATTCACTAGCAATAAGTAACTAAATAATTTTTGTTATGACAATCTAAATATAACAAACAGCCATAGAAAAACCATCTTTGGATGGGTGATAGTTGCAAGGATATATACACCAGCAAGAAAATCAAACACACAACTAATTTGGTAAAAAAAACACAATGCAGTGCGAACCTCACTTGGACCACCAATGATGGAAGTCCTTGGGTCGGTTGATCTTTTTCTGCAGCTAGAGAAGCCCATATAAGAGCGCGTTGGCTGTCGATGGGCAACCAGGGACATAGGTGCCAACCGGGACGATCCTATCCCAACCTCTTACCAACAGAGTATGAGTAGTGGTAGTATCACCACCTTGGCTCGGGCATCTGGTCATACACCCTGCAATTTAATTTACCATTTCAATCCAACACATAAATATTTCAAATATATCATTATATCATGAGAATTTGGTACAATGAATGTCATGAAAAGTTGGTCAAAGCAGAGTCAGCTTAAACTCTTGTGCAGAGGCGGACCTAGAATGATAGAAAGGGTAACCTCCGTTCCCCCCTTGACGCTCCGGTGACGCTCCGATCGTAGTGTAAATTTTGGAAAAATTTGACGTTTTTTTTATTTCGTTACCCCTTTTTATTGAAACGTTACCCCTATGCGGATTTTCTAGATCCGACACTGCTCTTGTGAAATGATCAATTTGTTTGTGAACGATCAAAATGTGACACTAACTCTTTACTATATATATTCTATCACCTATTTCAGTTTACATGTGTTGTAGATACAAGATAAATATGCAGAGAAGCACGTAACCTAAGTACACAATACTATTAATCAAACCACTTCAGGTGTTAATTCTGTACTGAACCGGTTCCAAGCTGAAACTACACCAGTTTCATTTTGTTGGTTTTGGTTTCATTCGCCAAGGAAACTTGCATAACTGATTCTAGAAGCTACTTAGATTTGTGGCAATTTGGTATCCGTTTATCGACATCCGGATCACCATGTAAACAAATGCTAATTTTAATATTTATTTATATAAGATTAGAATTTAAAGGTGCAAATGGGCCGAGCTACTCGAGCTCAGCTCGAAATAAAACTCGAACAAGCCAAGCTTAAACGAGCTCGAGCCAAAGCCTAAAAACAAACTCGTTTAGTAAACGAGCCCGAGCTTCACTTATCAAGCTCGAGCCAGCTCGCAAGCCTAAACGATTATATAATGTTTGATCAATATATTGAATATATATTTAAATAATATATACTGATAATTATATATAATATAAAGTAGTTAATAAAATAATAAACGAGTCAAGATCGAGCTTGAAAAATTACCTACAAGCCGAGCTCGAGCTCAAGCTCGAACCTAGTTGAGCTTGGGCTGGGCTTGACTCGTTTACACCCCTAGATTAGATTATGTATATAGTATTAAATAAACTTGCTTTAGTAGTATAATATACTTATGCATAAAGTATACAGTATTAACACCCAACATACAACAATAAATAGAACTTTTACACAGTAAAATAGCATGTTTGATACATGGGTTTTGAAAAGAACCATACTCCATATGATCCTACTCTTTTCACACATGTTCATAAGAAAATAGAAGGCTTGCAAACACCAAGAAATAATAAAAATGCCATAGTATTAGTGAAAGAACTCACTATCTTGTTTGCAACCATGAATAACTTTCGCGATGTTACTAGATTCAAGTGCAGGCTTACAATCCGACAAAAGAACTTTCCATCCTCAATGGCAGGGGTGGACCTACATATATTGGTCTAGGTTCACCCGAACCCACTGAGTTTCGAAATTTGAATTGAGCGATTATATATAAAACTTGAAATGAACCCATTAACAAAATCTGGAGTAAACCAGTACAACAAAATGAAAAAAAAGGTTCTAATGGTTAGATGGTGGAATTTTAAGCACAGGTTTCGGGATCGAGCTTGCTTGCTAACAAAGTTTTTGCTTACTTTAAAAGCACAGCTTGCCGTTTCCTTCTATGTGGCTCTGCTTGTCCAAGGTCAGCTTGTCTTATTGACCAGCTTCCAAATTATACTCCAAACATAACTTTATTTTTTTGTAACTTTAGTCAAAAGTTGTGGTTATATATTGTATGATACATCAAAAAAACAGCAAGCATGTATCTTGTTTACTGCAAAACTAACTCCAAATCATACAGAATGCAAAAAAAAAAAAAACAAATTACCTTATATTTGTGGCTGGATAGGAATGCACCAACAACTATTAACAGCAAGATAATGTATATATGTTCATTTAGGCCAACTAGCAAACAATTAGAATATAAAAAGAGAATGAAAACTCTTGTTTGAGAAGTCTTTGCTAAAAAACATCAAAAACTGTGATACCAACAAAGAGCGTCTAAGGCGGTGTAAGTAGCTTGGTCTTGTGTAAGAGGAAGTAGAGACCAGTTGCTGCATTGAAGTTCCCGAAAAAAGAAAGAACATCACTCATAATTTAACCTAATTAACCTCCAAACAACCAAAACTGGTGTAAATAACCACAACCAAGGGCTCACTAACCTCCAATTCAAACTCACAATCCATATATGACCAGCAAATATCACAAATATCAAGTCCAATTAACAGCTTAGGGCTTTAATCATGACAAAATCACACATGTTTAACCTAATTTACATCAAACCGTAAACTAAAACTACAATACTCCTTCTTAGTAAAAAAAAAATTACCATTTGACTTTAGATCTCTTAGAGTCTCCACAGAAGATGTTTTCGAATTAGCCCGCCTGCATCCGAAGGAGGAGGAAAGTGAAAATTGATCCGAGTAATCCCATTCTAGCTTGCTTCAAACTGAATCATACGCTTAATTTAGGATGCGGAGGAGAGTAGATCAGAGGAGAGCGTTAATGATAAGTGGTAACTAAAACTAGTTAGGGTTTGTGGAAGTTGGAATTGGCGATGGTCGTGGCGAACACACGCCGGAGATATGGTGGAGATCTCCTGAACTTGGTGGGGTTTGATTTAGGTTTTGTGTACGTATAGAATTTGGGGGGGGGTGGGGGGGTGGGGGGGGGGGGGGGTTTGAAGAAGAAGGGAATTATTAGTCACAAGTAAATTTTCCAGTGTCCATTTACTAACTTTAGTCACACAAACATGTTTTATCATGAAATACCATGATAGTTGGTCATATTTAGTCACACGAATTTGTAAGTGACTATATGTATTATCTTTTAGTCTCAACATTAAGTAAATTTTCCAGTGTCCATTTACTAACTTTAGTCACACAAACATGTTTTATCATGAAATACCATGATAGTTGGTCATATTTAGTCACACGAATTTGTAAGTGACTATATGTATTATCTTTTAGTCTCAACATTAAGTAAATTTTCCAGTGTCCATTTACTAACTTTAGTCACACAAACATGTTTTATCATGAAATACCATGATAGTTGGTCATATTTAGTCACACGAATTTGTAAGTGACTATATGTATTATCTTTTAGTCTCAACATTAAAAACCAATTGTGACACATAGTTATAGATGGCGACACTTTTCTACGGTGGCTAGTGATTGTCACACTTTTTATTAAACGTGTGACTAAAGGTTTCAAAAAGATGTGTTTTCGTCACATGAATCAAGAAATCAAACAAATAACGTGGCAATAGGTTACATTTGGATACACTTTTCTAGTTGTGTCTAGTAAATGTCACAGTTTTTTCTAAAAGTGTGGCTAAAGGTTTTGATCTGTTATACAATGGTCACATTAGTAATAAAATGTGTGGCTAAATGTTTTGAGTTGTTATACAATGGCTATGTTAATAATAAAATGTGTGGCTAAAAGTGTATTAAAATATTATAAATCACTTTTAGCCACACATTTAATCAAAATTGTGGCAAGCCGGTTTAGGAATAAGTGTGGTTTATTAGCGTATCTTAAGGAATGATTTATGTATTTAAAGTGTATTATTTATTTCCTAGTATAGGTCATTATGTAGCCTATATATTTTGTAATTACTCTATTGTAAATCAATTCATTGAATTAACAACCTTTACATGGTATCAGCCAAAATAGGCGATCCACCTTCCTTCCTCGTCGATCACCCTTAAACCCTAACCCTACTTTCTGTCGTCACCCTCCATGGCCGACTCCTCCTCCACCGCTGCCAACCCCATCCCTCTCCATTCTCTCCTTCACTTCATCCCCTTAAAACTAACCTCCGCCAACTACCTTGCATGGTCGCAACAGGTCAGCCTTGTTCTCTCCATGCAAAATCTGCTGGGCCATGTTGACGGTACTATCGAAATCCCAACGGAAACTGTAAAGGAAAAGGAATCCGATAAACTGGTCCCAAATCCCGCTTATGCAAACTGGATGACCGATGATCGGTCTGTTTGTCTTCTCCTACAATCATCTTTTTCCGAAGAAGCCATGTCTGAAATTATTGGCATCAGCAACGCTCGCCAAATATGGGTTGCTTTGGAGACTGCTTACAGTCAACGATCCACTGATCGAATGCACACGCTATGTGACAACCTTCGACTTCTACAAAAAGGCTCTTCTACTGTTGCTGAGTTCGGTCGCAAATTCAAACACCTTTGTGATCAACTTGCGGCTATCGGGTATCCAGTCGCAGAAACTGACAAGTGCCACTGGTTTTTAAATGGTCTTGGCATCACTTTTGAGCAATTTTCCACCACACATCGTGCCTTAGGCACCGCCACTTTTCGGGAACTCCTTGCCAAAGCAGAGAATCAGGAGACATTCATAGCCTCCCTTCACGGCCAGCAGTCCGCTCCTCAGGCTGCTTTTGTTGCTCAGCAGTCCCGTCCCAGTAATTCCTCTCGTACTCCCTCTAATTCCTCTTATACTAATCGTGGTCGTGGTCGTGGTACAGGTCGTGGTCGCGGTAAACGCCCACCTCATTGTCAATTATGTAGGAAGGATGGTCACTATGCAAACCTGTGTCCAAATCTCGCTTCTTTTGCAAAACAAGCTGCTCCTGTCGATGCGAATCTGGCTCAAGCCTTTCATGCTCAGTGCCATGTCACTGAGGAATATCCCGATTGGGCCAGAATCCTCTTTGTGACAACAAGAGTGCTATCTTCTTAAGCCAGAATCCCGTCTCTCACAAACGTGCCAAGCACATTGACATCGATTACCATTTTGTTCGAGAACTCGTTTCTTCGGGTCGTCTACACACGCAGTTCGTTCCTTCCAATCTCCAGGTTGCGGATATTTTCACAAAAAGCCTCTCTCAGCCGCTATTTGAAAAGTTTCGTGGCATGCTTCGAGTAGGCCCTCCACCGGTTCGATTGCGGGGGGGTATTAGCGTATCTTAAGGAATGATTTATGTATTTAAAGTGTATTATTTATTTCCTAGTATAGGTCATGTATGTAGCCTATATATTTTGTAATTACTCTATTGTAAATCAATTCATTGAATTAACAACCTTTACATGGTTAAAGCCCAGTTTTGACGTAGTGTTTGAAGAAAATGACAGAATGCATGTTGCCAACTTTGTACCATTTTGATTAGAATTTGCATGTACGTAAATAAAAACGTATCGGAATATAATATTACCTAAGACTTGAGACAAATAATAGATCGCAGTAAAGAAGCGTTGCCGGAGATACGAACCGTCGTCTGAGAAATATATTTTGCGTGGTGATGTCAACCGCGGTGTGGTCGGAAGGTGACTACAGAGTGGAGGTAGTGGACACGGATGACTGTTTCATTGGTATGTGTCGGTTTTCTATTTCACCGGAATAAGGAGGGTGACCATGATGGCGGCTTCCGGCGCTTCTAATGGATCAAAGAAAGACAACATACAACAGATAACGGAAAGGCTGGTTTGGGTGTGTTTCAGGTGGTTTAGTAATGTTTTGATACTCTAACAGGAGCGGTGGCCTATGGGCTGCCCGAGAGTCATGGGGTGGCTATGGAGTGGTGATGGTATACATAGTTTTTTAGTTTTATTAGTCTACCTGATGTGATAAAATAAAGAAGGTTTTGTGATATATATAACTTGTTGTAGGAATGAAACCTTGGAGGCCAAGTTTTGTTTAGAAAAAGACAAGAGTGAATGACTAATGATTTTTGGCCAGATGGTAATTTTGTAGGAGGGCACGTCTTAAAATTCTCCACATATGCATATAACTCGAATGTCTTCATGTTTATCCATGAGTTCTATAAATAAATTTTAATATATTTATATGTTCTTTTACGTAACTACATACTTGATATTCCATAATTTGTCATATTAGAACTATTAGTTATTGTTATTATTTATTTACTTTGCTATTATTATACTTTTAGTTTTCGTTTTTTTAGATATTACAAAAACGGTAAATAAATCATGTAATGATTTAAGAAATTATGAATTCTCGTGAAGATTACCTTGTAGTGTAATCTAATAATGATAAAAAGGATAAAATGGAAATTTGTCAAGTGTTAACTAATGTAAATCGAAGTTAAAAGAATACCCATGGTGTAAGCCGAAATGGGTTGAATTTGTAAGAAAAGAGTTTAAAAGAAAAGGGGCATGATAATAAAATCCGGGATGGGATGGATGTATGAATTGGAAATCAAAAACGATGTCTTTGATTAAATAGATAACGTTGGGCATATAGTCCAAACGGTTCGAATGGTGGTGATAACACCATTTGACAATAGCGACTAATGTGGTTGTCAAGCCTTGTGTTAACAGGACCGATTAGCCAATCGGATAATTGTGTCACCATTGATGGTGTGATAATGAAAACAAGGTATAAATCGGGTCTACTTGTTGATCTGGGCCAGGTATGCATAATTATGTTGTAGTTAAAAGTGTTATTTTGGTCGAATAATTTGAGAGAGAGAGAGTCCTTCGTCATAAAAGGACTAAAATTGACCAAAACGCCGTTGTAGGCTAAACAAACGACCCTTAAAGGTTGTTTGAAAACGAGTTTTATGACTAAGTAAATACTTAGAATAGGTATAGAAGCTGAAAGAGGTATTATATTAGCTAAATGGCACTATTTGAGTTTTTGCCGTAAAATAATGATTCGAGAGGTAAAATTTGGTTTATATCGATCACCACATTAAACCTACCTTAATACAGTTGGGGTGGGAGATTATAGGATAAGAAATGTGGTAAAGGAATGCTAGAAGCAATCGAAAGCTATTTTAGGCTCGAAAGTGCTTAAATACCCGTAACGGGTCAAAATGAGCATACGAGCGAAAATGGGTTTAAATTGTGTAATAAATCTGTGAATTAGAACCTAATATGGTATATAACATTTATTTGAAGAAGTGTTGGTGATGTAGGAATCAAACAAATATGTTTGTTTAATAAAATGCATAAACGGGTAAAATTTGATAAAAAGGTAACGAGTCGAAGGCTTGAAAGTATCAAAATTTATTTATGTTGGATGTTGGATTTTAACTCCATAAGATGGAGAATTAAATTACGGACACGTAGGAAAACAAATCGGGTAAAACGGATCAATAACGAAGAAGTTATGGCCGTTTCCGTGAAATCGGGTTGAGCTGGGAATGTACAGCAACAGCTGAAGGCAGCAGTCTGTGAAAACAAGGGCTAGGCGTGACGCCTAGGCCCTTGGTGTCACGCGACGCCCATAACTCCGGAAAGTTTTTTATTTTTGTCATTTTAACCCCTGTACTTGTTTGAACTTAATATTTGACTATCAAAACTAACTTTTAAGTTGGTTTTGATCATAGGTGATCGCCAAGAGTTCCCGGATGAAGATCAATCTCGATGAGGAACCGAACACGATAAAATACAAGCTTCCGCGCGGCGTTTTGTCGTATCTTTAAAACGACGAATCCAATTACATTAAGTTGCAATTTTTGAAACGTTGTTAACATGTGGAAATGTCAGTATGAAAAGTTTTTGTAAAGTCACATTTTAACATTTAAATGTGTATTTTATTAATAAAATCTTGATATATACGACGGGCGTTACAAACCTCTACGGGCATTTCACTGCGAACTGTCGCTATGGTCCCCGTCATGCCCAAGTTCAAGCCGCTGCCCATCAAGCTCTACTTCCAGCCCTTCAAGGCCAACCAGCAGCTCAAGCACCTGCGGTCAATGCTGGAGTCTGCTTTGCATGCGGTGACCCTAACCACTTTGCAAACATGTGCCCGAACAGGGTGGTGAAACAAGAGCCCCAGCAGCAACAACAGCCTCAGCAACAGCAGCAAGTAGCCCGTGCCCGAACCTTCAACATCAACGCCCGTCAAGCTCAGGCTGACAACAATGTGGTTAATGGTACGTTCCTAGTGAATGGTATTTATGCATCATGTTTATTTGATACTGGAGCCGATAACTGCTTTGTGTCGTTTGAATTCGAGAAGCTCCTTAGTCGTAAGCGCTCTTATCTTTCCTCGTCATTTGAAGTCGAAGTCGCTACTAGAAGAACTGTCGCCGTTAACTCAGTTCTCCATGATTGTACCCTCGAGCTCAACAATCATATCTTCCCAATCGACCTTATTCCAATGCAACTTGGAAGTTTCAACGTCATAGTATGCATGGACTTTCTTCGCGAAAACCATGGTGAAGTTGTGTGCTTTGAAAAGATGATTCGATTCTCGCTCGCGAATGGTGATCTATTATGTGTGTACGGTGAAACAGCTTCGAAAGGTCTCAAGCTCATGTCGTGTATCCAAGCCAGCAAGTATCTCTGCAAAGAATGCAGAGCTTTCTTGGCCAACATTGTAGCAGTGGAGAAGGAAAAGAAAAGGAAGGTTGAAGTCAAAGACGTTCCAGTGGTTCATGAATTTCCTTAAGTGTTTCCTGACGATCTTCCTGGACTACCACCAAGTCGTGATATCGACTTCCGTATCGACCTCATTCCTGGAGTTAACCCTATTGCCAAAGCTCCTTATCGACTCGCTCCATCCGAAATGCGGGAACTCTCGAATCAACTCCAGGAATTACTTGAAAAAGGCTTTATTCGCCCGAGCACCTCTCCTTGGGGCGCACCAGTCCGTTTCATTAAAAAGAAGGATGGGTCGTTCAGGATGTGCATCGACTATCGGGAGTTGAATTAGTAAACCATCAAGAACCGTTACCCTTTGCCTCGAATCGATGACTTATTTGATCAGCTGCAAGGTGCCAAGTGTTTCTCGAAGATCGATCTACGTGCAGGCTATCATCAACTGGACATTCAAGAGGAAGACATCCCCAAAACCGCTTTTCGAACTCGATACGGCCACTACGAATTCGTCGTTATGCCCTTTGGTTTAACCAACGCGCCACGGTTTTCATGGATCTGATGAATCGCATGTGTAAGCCTTATCTTGACCGTTTCGTCATCGTGTTCATCGACGATGTCTTGATCTGTTCCAAGTCGAAAGCCGAACACGCGTAACATCTACGTTTGGTTCTCGAGCTACTCCAGGGAAATCGACTATATGCCAAGTTCTCCAAGTGCGAATTCTGGCTAGAGGAGGTTCAATTTCTGGGTCACGTCGTTAATAGTCAAGGTATTCATGTCAATCCCGCGAAGATTGAAGCCGTTAAGAGCTGGATTACGCCTAAGAACCCATCCGAAGTTCGTTCTTTTCTCAGACTAGCGGGCTATTATCGACGATTTATCGAAGGATTCTCTAAGATCGTTGTGCCGCTTACCGCTCTTACTCATAAACACAAGTCTTTTGTTTGGGGAACTCTACAAGAGACTGCCTTTCAAACCCTCAAGCACATGCTTTGCAATGCTCCTGTTCTCACACTGCCCGACGGAAGCAACGATTTCATTGTCTATTGTGATGCTTCCAACCTTAGTTTATGTTTTGTGTGGTATTCAATCGAATCAATCGAAACTCAAATCGAAACTCGAATCTCAAATCGAATGTAATCGAAATTGAATTATGACGAATGGTAATGTAAGGATAGTGTGAAACTAGTCGTTTACCCGGGCGATGCGGCGGGAGACATATCACTTAGGGAGCACGGTGTGGTTCGGTGAATGGATCGGGGACTTCATTTCACCGAACGGTGAATCACCCCTTCCCCTTTTCGGTAACCGGTGAGTGTGATGTTTCGGTGTATAGTCCCCGAATGTTTGAGTTTGATCGATTGAGAAATAATTTCTTGAAATAAAAAAATATATAACTCAAACACCCTAATAGTGTTTGAACCATACCAAGTGATTGAGTGCAAAATGGGGAGTAGAATGGGGAGTTGACATGGCATGCTATTATTGGGTAGAGAATAACTCAAACACCATAGAGTGATTGAACCATAGCCTCCACCCTTAGGTTGGTGAGTTTAGGGCTATGTACGGAGATGTAGTTTATGATGTGGCGTGCAACGACGATGGTGGCAGTGTAGCAGAACGTGAGGGTCGGTTGCGGCCTTCTTCAGCGGCAGAGAATCAGTGGTGTGCGGTGGCGATTGGTGGTTTGGTGATGGCGTTTGGTGGTTATTGTGCGACGGCCGGTTACCGGCTTCAGGAGAAAACAAAAAAATTGTGTGATTCTAGTTATGTTATGAGGGGTTTTAAAGATGTGGGTAAATCAACGGTTTTGAATGATGAATCGTATCATCAGTTACAATAAGGCCTTCGGCAGTGGCGAAGCTTGACGTTTTCGACGGGGGGTCGAAAACGTATATACCCAAAAGTTTCTATACGAAAACGTATTTAAACCATAAATACTTTTCTCAAAAATATCAAAAGTAGATTCATCCACAACCTTATTAACAATAATGATATAAGATGCTAAATGTATCGGTTTACACACAAGAATTTGTACACATCCATATACCTTAATCTAATCTCGTTTTCATATTAGTGGGCTGAAATGATATTTCCACCTCTACCTGTGATCTGCTCACAAAGAAGTAATATTAATTTAAAAAAAGAAAACACTGCCGAAGGCAACTATGTAAATAACATTTATTTCAACACAAGTATTTAACTTTGCTAGAAAAAAAAAAAAACAAACAGTAACATAACATGTTAAAACCTCAATTCTTATGGTATGAAATAATAATATCTAAAGAAAGCTTCTTGAAATAAGTTTTAACAACAAATATGCTACAAGTGATGCCAATGTGGTTGATCACAAAGGCTTCAACCACTAAACCATCTGTCAAGGAAGATCAACCTCCTGTCGGGCAAGCTCCACCACCATAGCCATCAAAGAACTTGTTAGCGGCGTACATTCTCACTCATTCCCTATCAAATACAACAAAACAAATTCGCTAAAATAATCCAAAACATTTAAACAATCTTCGAACTATAACATTCACAATGCAGGAATGGGTCAAACAGATTAGGTAACAGGTTGAACCATTTAAAGCTTCAAGTTTTCTATAAATAATAGCCGAAATTGACACCTCTAAACTTACATAGGAGAATTACAAGCCAAAATATGAAATCCATCTCCAAATACTTCAAGCCATATTCTTTGCAATCCCATCTCCAAAAGAAAGAAAAATGTGGTTTGACCAAAACTCACCTAAGTTAACTAAAATTTTTTAATGGAGTTAGTTGTTTGGAAAAAATGGCAAAAAATGATAAAAGTCAAGGACTAAAATAGCAGAAAACAAAACTATTTGGACTAAAATGGCAAGAAAAAACTATTTGGACTAAAGTGCCAATTTTGGTCAAATCTTAAGGACTAAAATGGCAATTTACTCAAACTATAGATCCACTTTCAAACTCTATGTGACATTATGAACTAAAGCTATAGCTACCACGTAACAAATTTCTCTCGAAAAGATAACTCTATGGTCAAACAAGTTTTTCATATACGCACCAACCAAGTTCTACTTCAAAAGCCTCTTGTTCGACAAAATTTTACAATCAATCAAAGTTATCACACCATTTATGTAAATCAAAAGAAGAGAAAGAAACGTTGTCATACTTTTTCGACTTGCACTAAAAATTATCTGGTTTAACCCGACCCTTTATCCCCCCCCCCCAAATTTTACCACTACTAAACCTAAATGAAAATCAACCAAGTTATACATGACCAATGACTAACCAACACTCAAGACTAATAAAAATGAAAACTTGTACGTCTTGCAACTGAAACAATCATCCCCATCATTATACAAAGATCACAATCTCTATATTGTATCAATATCAGATGAAGCATAATTGCATATGTTAAACAGGAACAACCAACATCATTATAAGGCTTCAAATCGTGAGGTTGAAGATCCTCCATAACGGCGCACAAGAATAGCCCGATACAGGGTGCCAACATGTAGGAAAAAGATAAGGACTATCATGACATCATCCAATAGACCAAGTACTCCAAACAATGCTGTCAAAAATCAAAATAACCATCATTTTATCAAAAATATTTTTGAGCTAATATATTGTGAAGCGGGCTTAAAGCAATGTACCTCGGGTATAATGTCCACAGGGCTAAGTACATAAATGGCAGTTGAGTTTAGCTGTGTGAAAAAGTAGCAACATGAGTGACAAGAGTACGTTTTTTACAACGATTTTGAAATTTACACAAGAAATTATAATAACTGAATCTAACGAAAATGATAAATAACTTAATAGATCAATTCGTTTAAATGGGTCAATACTTGTGTCTTCACCTATGTAAGTAACTCTTTCTTGCAATCATATTTGCAACAAAATAGAATTAATTCCTATCAACTCATAGCTAGATGTACATGTGCTTTAATAACAAAAGGGAGAGATCTTTGAGGATCCATCAGTTCTCGAAACAACCTTTTGAGAAGAAATTACCTGTTAGTCGAATTTGAGAGAACTTTATTCCCATTTTACGACCAGCTAACCCTTTTTTTCAACATTATGTCCTATTTGATCATTTTATCACTAAGCACTAAGATATTAATCATATCTAATTATCTTATTAGGTTATTTAACATCACATAATCAGTTTTGAAACGCATGTCCAAACGCCCCATAACAAAAATCGCTATTGTGCTATTACCTCTTGACCATAAGTAAGAAGAGGGATCTTGTGGCTAAGATCGTTTGCGCTGACCACCAATGCAGTGGCAAAACCAGTAATATTGGATGCAACAGGCCCAAAATTCTGGCGCGAAGGAAGTTCAGAAAAACTATGATGAGGGTCTCTCCTATCATTGTTTCAGAGATTAAATTCATTATCCAAATCATCAAATTCATCCTCTTCTTCATCACCATTCACTCTTGGATTCCCTGGTATTTAAACTTCCTGTTAGGTTCTTTGATATTCACTAAATGACACTTAAAAAATTCATAACATGGATACCTTTGATTTGTTTGTATCTGGTTTTGCATTGAGGGCAAGCTTGATTACCCTCTTCATTCATATTCATAACAAGATCTGCAAATAGGGAATGCACATTCATTACAAGCCACAAATGGCTCCCCATCAACTGTTATTTCAATCTCATCATTGCAAACAACCATGAATCAGCGGTTCAGTTGAGCAAACAGGCCAGATCATGTTTCAATGTTCTCAGAAGCATTCCAAAAAGCATGAGTCGGGTTGGTTTTTGGGTATCTTTGGGTATCTTTAGTTATATTTGCATAACAAAACTTTGTAATCATTTTATTTGATTCAACTGGATATATAAACCATGTAACTTTAAGTCGCAGATTTAAGTCGCACATTTTATTCGGTTCAACTGTATATAAACCACGTAAATTTAAGTCGCACAGTTAAAATTCTTTTGAGTAACTAAACGATCAACCCACGAACCCAGTAAATCAACCCAAACACCCATTTCATGGGTTCGACCCAAAACTGACCCGAACCCATTTAGACTAACCCATAAAACAAACCATGAATTATCATCAATGTTATTATTGTAAATGATAAATGAATGAACTGCTAACAAAAAATTTAATAGTACAAACAAAGTAGTGTTTGTGGGTCAGCTCAACCTAACCATTCAAGTGCCGATCTTTACAGCTCTAGAAAAAGCATATAAATGTAAAACAATACTTACAGGGTAATCATCATGCACATGCCAGATGCTCTCGCCAAGTAGGTTTGCTACCAATAAGACAATCAGCGGTGGTAAATAGTTCTTTTCAGACACCAGAATGGTATTCGTGGTAATCACCTCTTGAAATAGACCACTTGACAACCGATCAATTGCTAGTGGACTGCCGTAAAACATATCCACTTAACTTAAACCATTCATTTTCATATGGAAGAGACAAAGTATTAGGTAAAAGGTGTGTGAGTTACCTGAAAACAACATGCGTGCTGTATGCATAAACTTCCATGCCCCTTCCCCTTCATGATGCAACAGGTCTGCTCCTTTGGCAATAGTACCTATAAACACAAAATCAACATATTAATCGCCATGTAAAGAGATACAAGAGGAAGAAGAAAGTAAATCTCACCAGCAGTATCGATCATGTCATCCACCATAACTGCTACTTTACCTTTCACATCACGGTTCAAATTCGTTACCTGAAAAGGGTAATATCAGAAACATCAAAAGGGAGAATATAATTCTTTCCTTCATCTATAAACTTCTTACTTCAGCTACATTGTGCCCATGACGCCGCTTATCAACAATGGTCAATGGCGCATCAGATAACTTTTTAGCAAAAGCTCGTGCTCTAGCAACTCCACCAACATCCGAGGGCACCCATAGTTGTTAATTGCGAATAGCGACAAATAGCAATAAGGTACCTATAAGCCACATAGCGAATAGCGATAAATAGTGGGAGGAAATTTTATAAACAGCGATACGTATGAAAATTTTTTAAATATTTTTATATGTATATTATATCAAAATACCCTGGTATATATGCCATTTTACATATATATTTAACAAAAACCTATAATCCAGCCATTTTATAGCTATATTTACTTGCTATTTATATCAAAAGAAATTAATTGTCACTATTCTCGCTATGAGTCGCTATAATCCTAAATCAGGCATGTTTACCGGTTTTGCACCGTCCATTGCCACCTTGAGAGCCGCCACATTTACCAAATTTGCCAAATCAGTACCTGAAAATATGATAAACAGATCGTAAACTGAACTGACATAAAGAATTATGTAAATATAAACTGTTGCTGACCTTGAACAACATCAACCTTTCGAGTAATGTATTGTACTTACATTTTGAATTTCGGTAACCTTCGACTTCTGGCTTTTTAACCGTTCACCGCCTGCATTCTCGATCAGCTCTCCCTAACACCACTCTCAAATCTCCAGCATTCGCAATGTAAATCAACCCTTTACAAATAACACCTACCAAACAGCACGTCCCCACAGACGCTATTTGCGGGCATATCCGCCATTGTTCTCTTACAACCGAAAGAAACTCATATCTTGATAACATTCGCAGACATATCTTGATCCTCAGACGCAAATCCTGAACCAAAATAAACAAATACTTTATAAAGTTTCACACTTACACAATCGAATCGAATTCTTGAAACCGTTTAACCGAACTTACTCTTGAGATTAGCAAACAGATTCTCGTTAACGAATCTTGACGTCTCCGGTCCACCATGTCCCTCATATACGCCGATGAACGTTCCGTACGGACCTGAATTCATCGAACTCAACGGTCCTGATTCAACCTGGCTGATCTAACAAATTGTTTGCTTGAATCACAACCATTGAAAATTCATCACTTACATGCATCAATGAACACAAAATTGGAAAAGGAACTTTACCTAGAAAGGCATTGAGCAAGCAGATAAATCCCAAACCTTGAAGGGTTTATGTACCATCCTTTCTCGAGAACCAACCTCCCAGATGCTTATGTGATATAGAAAACAAAATCATGTAAGAAAATCGCAAAAGTGATATAGAAAACGAAAGGGACTGATCTGGCCTGCAAAGGCAGTTAGCCTCACTAACCCAGACTATTAGTTCTCACCTTGGAGACAACTTTTCCTAAGTAGTCTGAACCCTCATCTCTTAAATCATAAGCTTTATAGACACCTGCAAGATGATAATTGTACGCACAAATACACAACATCAAAAGGCTGTACCAAATAATGCTACAAAGACATCAATTAAGACAATTTGTTTCATTAGAGATACAAATCTTACCTGTTGAAGTGCCGCTAGAAATAGTTGCTCGACCAGTCGACCCCATGTATGATGTACCACTTCCGTTCTCGCAACATCAAGAAAATAATCAATCAAACGGCAGTAAATGTCCTTCCAAACTCATACAATTCCACAAATCTTCAAGTGTAACCATAATATTTCATTAACATTGAAAAGTATTGATTCAACAAAAGAAGTAAACTGTACATCATCATGAGGAAGCGATAACTGTTTCCCTGTCTCCTTAAGCAGTCGCTCCAGCTCAGCATTTGCAGACGCCATAACCTCGCACTGTTCGAAACCCTAGCAAAAAAACCACAGTCAAAGAAACCGAAAACCAAACGAAATCTCCCTAAAAAAACACAAAACACATAAAAAGCCTATAAATTTAAACAAAAATCAAGAAATCTTGTAAATAAACCCTAGACTTGTAAATAAACCCGAGAAATCTACTTACAAAGAACAGAGTGCTTGTTGTGCTATTCTAGAGAGAAATCTACTACAAATAAACCATAGATCTTGCCAGATCTTCCACCCACAAGCACCATCGTTGATGAACCCACAACCAAAAGGAAGATCTGAAACATTACCCAGATTAGATTCAAATAAGAAAAAAAAATAAAAAATAAGAAGATATGGTAACAAGAAAGGTACCCTACAGTCAAACCAGTAGATCTGGTGTCAGATCTACTGAGATAGTGTCGGATCTTGAAGCCACCGGGAAAGAAGCCATAGAAATCGATCTGGTGTCGGATCTGGTGTCAGATCTGGTGTCGAATCTGCTGAGATAGTGTCGGATCTTGAAGCCACCGGGAAAGAAGCCATGAAGCGACTGTTGGAGTGTAGAAGGGGAGAAGACGGTAATGGCGACGACCGGTTCGATGGAGGAGCGGTGGAGGAGCGGGTGGAGGATCGATGGATGAAATGAAGGTTAGGGTTAGGGTTAGGGTTTGTAGAGAAAGGTGGAGCGTCTGGATGGATGAAACGAATTTTGTGGTTTGATAGAGTGATAGAAAGTTTATATTGGATCCTTCAAAGTAAAACGGGTCAAGTTGATCCGGGTAAGATCCGCGTGGGTATCAGCATGTGTTGAAAACAATTTTTCAACACTTTGTGCTTAACAAGTTGTACAATGGGCTTCAAAGACTTGTAAAGTGGCAAATGACCATTTCTATCCTTCCTATAGATATAGATGATTGTATGTTAGATATAGTGGTTGGGACTAAAAGTAATTTGAATAGAAAACTCAATCGTATTCGTATCATCTTCAATCGAAATCGAAGTATCAAAAAAATTGTCACACCAAACACTCGAACCAGGTTGTTGATCGATCAGGCTGTCAGCCGATCGAACAGCCCAGCCGATCGGACGGACTGTACGATCGAGCAGGCTGTCCGATCGGGATGCCTAGCTGTCACGTCCCCCGACCCCATCCTGGACGGAATCGGGAGTCGCGAGCAGTCCAGTGGTACCGGTGAGTTATTTTGAAAAATAATGCAGCGGAAATTTTATCAGGACCGTGAGTTAGGAAAAATATCAGAGTTTAGAAACACCGGATTTTATTTAAATAGATGGAATAAATTCCATTGTTACAAAGGTAGCTTTTAATAAAAATAGTATTTCTTAATTTGATTTAATTAATAAAATAAGCCACTTCTTGAAGTCCTTCAGTGCTGGATCTAATCCTTACTCCAATCTACTGTAATTACCTGAATCGCGTTTTAAAAAGGTTTTGTCAGCAGGAAATACTGAGTGAGTTCATTCATTTTTACTAAAACGACTCGTTTGTTATAATTTATAGTATTAAGAGTTTTTACATATGTTTATTATCTACCAACTACCCACAGTATTTGTCACTCGACCGGATCTGTGACTGTGGTCATATCACCATTGGCTGCCCCAATGAATGACGTATATCACTTAATTTTAGGTTCGCCCACCTAATGTGATTAAAACTATAGTAATGTGCACAATACCCCACATACTGGCTGTAATTTGGAGATTACATAAACTTAATCACTGTAATTATAACTCTGAAAATAACTTTGGAGTATTGTAAAACATATTTGATAAAAAGAGAATGACTCACATTATAATCATGCAGATTCATACGGCCAAAGTTTAGTCTATAGATAAGCCTTGATATATTGCAGATTTACACAGGCAGAGCTTAGCCTATTGATTTAGCCTTGTAACCTAGTGCATACGAACTAGGTAGGTAACTTAATACAACAATTACGATAACTCACGAGATCAAATTCTCACAACGAACGACAAAGTGCGATACTTAAACATCCATCGATTTAACGACGAACGACAAAGTATAACCCTAATGTGGGTGGCACTTAAACATCCATTGGATATATTGATCGGTCGGAAAATGAATCGTAATAGCGATCGAGTTAATACCCTGTATCGTAGCAGCACCCCCTTCTACTAATTATTGATTTTGTGTGTGTTGTGAAGTGAACAGCAAATAACTCGACGTAGGAAATGAATTTGAACGTCGTTCTATCGCCTAATTTCCAGTCCCAAAGTCTGCTATTTATACACGAATTTGGACATGCTTACGGACCGTAAGCATTATCCCTTACGGTCCGTAAGGGACACCTAATTACTATAGGCTTGCCACGTGTGGGACTAGCCTTGATGAGTCGATGGAATCTGGAAATTCAATTTAGACAGCTTTTTATTTGGATAATCGTTGAGTAGGAAATACCCCCCCTGAGTTTTAGGGCCCTGAACCTGATTCTGTTTATTCTGAAAATTTTAGGGATTGTGTAGAATTACTTGGGGGTCTCAACTAGGGTTTCCTATTGGGTAAAAATAATAGATATGACTTTTGATAAAATAAAATAATAATAGTTTTGGGTAAATCACAAAAAGGAAATAAAACGATGAGAAAAGATAATGGACCCACTTTATAACTTTACGGTTCAACTAGAAAACCTCCTGGTATAAATTTTGGGTATAACTTTTGGGCTAAAAAAAATATAATGCACTCGTGTTAAGTATAGTACCCCTAATTCAACCTTGTCCCGAAGTCCCGAGATAGAATCCAAACGAACTTAGTCGGGCAGAGCCTTGACATGCGTTATGGGACTCAGATCAATCGGAAAGGGTAGCGGTGATTGGAAGTTACAATACTTAGAGCAGGGCTTTATTATTATTATAGATGAAATAATAATAAAAATAAATAAAATAGAATTTGGAGAGAGAGGGGAAATGGGCGACAGGAAGAAAGCAAGGAGATGAGCATTTTTCTTTTGAAAGTTGTCTAGGCTATTTATAGTAGTTGGTTACTTGCTGTCTACGAAAAAAGAAAGGATTCCTTTTAATTCTTGAAGACACGTACACACTCCTTTACTTCCTTCCATCCACCTGTCCATTTTATATTTAATTTTCATGGTTATTTTATTATTTATTATGTATACGTAACATATATTAATTTAATTAATTAAGTGTTAAGTTTTAATTATTCTATTGTTTATATATTATAACTAATTTAGCTGCTTTACTTATTTGACGTTTGTAACTTATTAAATATAACGTTTTACAAAATAATGAATATGTCTTTAGAATGAGTATATTTTTGTCTACATTTGGGTCTAAGTTTTATTAAAAATAGAGTAGGTTCAGAATACAATGTATTTTTATAATTTAATTGTTATATGGTTCCTAGGCCTGTCTAGGAACTTCATATTTCTAATAGTCAACTTACTCGTAGACTACCCGTCTAATAATATAAGCTTTTATATAGTTTTATTTTATTAGAAAGGTCAACCATATATAGGCCAATTAATAATATTTCAACCAACTATATATAAAATAGTGTTTAAAACTATTTGGGTTGAATATTTATATTAAAAATAAACTAGTTACTAGTTACTAGTGGTTAATAATTTAACCAAACCTATAATTCTTTATATAAAAATAGGAATGTTACATTGGCCGATCGGCCAGCCCTTTCCACTTTGGGAAGCCTATAAATAGGCCTTTCATTATCATTCTTTCCACTTTTGGAAACTCTCTGACCGGCCAGCTCGTGCTCCCCTTATTTTCTCAGATTTTTCTCAATTCCGGTAAGATTTCGCCCTAAAACTTGTACGTTTTTTTATCAATGCATGCTCCTACAGCTTTCTATCTTTCAAATCTTGATTTCTAACTGTGAAATCATCAAGATCTAAGCATTCTAGGATGATGTCATCATGGTGTTCTTCAAGAACATCATGTTTTGGCCCCAATCCACTGTGAATAGCTCGGATCTACTCGATTTCCACATAAACAAACTAAGATCTATCACAAATCTAAACATTTGCACGATGTGAAGGATTGAAAGACGATTTTCAAATTTCTTTCAACTCTTTTACACTTAATGCCTTCAAACCGGTAGAAACGGAGCTTGAGCCAACTCATTAAGCCTCCTAATGGTTGTGTGGTTCAAGATTCGGATTCCATCCACAAGGTTCACCGATTTTGGGTTAAACGTTAACCACCGTTCCGAGGCCTGTCTAGGAACTTCATATTTCTAATAGTCAACTTACTCGTAGACTACCCGTCTAATAATATAAGTTTTTATATAGTTTTATTTTATTAGAAAGGTCAACCATATATGGCTCAATTAATAATATTTCAACCAACTATATATAAAATTGTGTTTAAAACTATTTGGGTTGAATATTTATATTAAAAATAAACTAGTTACTAGTTACTAGTGGTTTATAATTTAACCAAACCTATAATTCTTTATATAAAAATTGGAATGTTACATCCTCCCCACCTTATTTTAAATCTCGTCCTCGAGATTTGGGTTACGATATATTTCTTTTAGACTTATGTCATATTTTTAGTCAATAAAACAAATTTAAGGTAGATGTCACAGCATTTAAAATATCAAATTTGGTGAATACGAGTTGTACCATAAGTAGGATTCAATGGTTCAACTGGATTAGTTCAAGAAATTGATGATAAACGAGTGAGATGGAATGATATAATTTCCAAAATGACTAGGTTCAAACCAAAAGATATATGATTAATAGATATTTTAAAATGAATGTGAAGGATTTTTAGAATCAATAAAATTCCTTGCCAAAAGAAAGCTTACTTTGATTGGCAACTGAGGAAGATTTAGAAATTGACAGGTTCACAATGAAATAAAAGCATGAAAAATGATTTGTCAACTATTGATTTATGATATGAGAAATTCTATGTGTTGAGATGAGTGAATTGCAAAGATACACTAAAAGACCATAGAGTTAGTGTATTAGAGTTCCAAGTTGTTTTTAATTTGTGAAACAATGTGATAGTATACCATTAGTGACTATATTTTTCATACTATGTCCTAGAGATGGAAATATAATAAAAACAAGTTGTTTTGACATGACCAACCATTATATTATATTTGTAAAGCAAATGTAATATATATTATTTGTTTCGCATTTTTACTATATGTAAATGGTTACCACTTTCAAATAAATATTATTTTAGTACTATGTAAAATAACTTATTTTTACTATGTAATATAGATTACAAAATACCATAATGAAGTTATTACATTTCAAAATATTTTAGTATTATGATTTTGTAAAAGAATCACTATTATTTATAACATTAAATGAAAGTTGTGAATAAAAGGGGTAAAATATTTATTGTACAAAATTATTTGTAAAATATTTTGTAAATATATAACACTTAATGGGTTAATTCTATGTGATTACTTATTTTCATTTTGAAATCATAAAATGTTGTGAATGTTTTTACAAATGTTGTAAATAAGTGAAAACGGGGACTATTCTTTATATATTACAACGTTCTTCTAACCCAATGTAGTCGCTGACTACTATATTATTCTTATATGGTTATTTTCTTGCTAGAGTGTTATGGTACATAGTTACCACAAAATATGTGATACATAATTATTTATATAATTTTATTCGTTCCTCTAATTCTTGTATTGTTTTATGAAAATATGTCTTCTCTTTTTAGTACAAAGTAAAATATTTATATATATAATTAAGATTTACTACATAAGTATGATGACTTAATTAACTAGTCATTATCATGGCGGATATTGGTTAGGGCTGCCTTGTTTAAGCATAGGTGGCCAGTTCATGCCTAACTAAGGCTAGGCTATTCAATACATGCCCCTGATAATAACCCTAGTACTTTAAAATAATACTAACACTATTACTATTAATATATTATTACTAATAATAAAACTAATATTTAATCGACAATAATAAATACATAAACTTAGATGAGAGTATACCTCAACATAGTTTATATATATATATATATATATATATAGGGAGGGGTTAACGTACATTAAGTGTTATCGTACATCACATACGCGAAGCAGGGAACCGTCGGATCCGGCCCTAATCACGCATGGGACACAAAAATAACGCATGGGATCATTTTTGTAAGATAATCACGCATTGGACCCTAATTACGCTAGTTCATTTTATGAAACCTTGTTGATAATCACGCATGGACTCTAATTACGCTAGTTGTCGTACGTTAATGTAGGTTAAGGGTTTTTGTACATTATACTTTATATATGTATAAAAGTATAAATTCTTTACTTCAATTTATTTAACAAAATTCGTTGACTCGATATCAAAGAATTATCGTTTTGCAATAATGCGGTTTATAGTAAAAAAAATCAAATATAACGAAATGATATTTGAGTTTGGATAAAATAATAAATCGGAATGAAGCCCTCCAGTGGTCTTCATAAAGCAAGCGAATCATATGCGCAACAAACAGAGCATATGTAACGTGTGGATTTACCAAAAAATGAAATAGATCGATATTCGCTACTATCAAAGAATTTCTCATGGTGTGATGACAATTAGGGGAAGTAGAAATGCGAAAGTCAACTTATTATATGCAGAAGTCAGAATTTCAACGAAAGGAAATATAAAAACTTTATCTGGAATTTCATGTGATAACTGTTGTTAAGTGACATTACCAGGGAATGTGAAATAAAATAGGGAATTTGCAAAGGTATATGACTCCTTTTGCAGTGATAATAATTATGACTCTGATTAGACTGTACACCGAAAATTGTGAAATCTTGTTACAACGTACCTCAGCGAGATTTATGTTGGTTGTAGGATCATATGACAAAGTGCTTCTTTTTTATTAGTAGTTTTTCTACTGACGGAATTAGCATTGGTGTCATCGTGCCTAATTTATATTTTTCAAAGGTCTTGCCTTGGAAGTCGTGTGTGACATGTTTTAACGTTTGTGGACGTATAATTTAAGTTTCATGTGTTTTCTTGTGTACTAGCACAACTTTACGTGCTTCTTTACTTGCGTTAATGGTTTATGGTAATGCTTTGGGAATTCTTTATATTTTTGATGATATCCCAACTTTAAAGGGTTCTTATTGTACGAGTTACGAGGTAAATGATCAAACAAAATAATGTTTGATATTGGAAAGAAATTCCTGATAAAGAAATCTAGACACAGTTGCTTGTGCTTTATCTCAAAGTGTCAATCCTTATGGTTTTTGGATTTCCTTATAGTTATAGATATACCTATCTATATAATCACATATTTCACATGTTGAAATAAACATACCATTTATCAGGTCAATGTATTTAACAGATTCATATTTCCAAAAACAAATCAGATATCAAATCATGATATTATTTAGGGAATCTTGTCACTGATTTGACATATTATTTACCCCGTCTTATCCGGTTCGCGCCGGAGATGTAACTTCAGTATATCCAGACAAGCTGGAGAGTCTGCTACTCTATACCCAGTTTTGCCGGAGAAAATTTTCTATTTCCCATAAATAGTATCTTTTCAAGATTTTTAAAAGTGCTTCTTTTATTAGGACTTTTAGCCAGAATCAAGGAAATTTATATCTCCCTAACATATCTTATTCTCGACCAAATAATAAGCAAGAAGCAATTACGTGCTATTGCCTGCTAATCGTCATTTTTATGGAATACCAATATTCATTACATTGTACTTATATAAGTAATTTACCTTAAAGTTTATTTAAGGCAAAAATCTTAAGTTCAAGTCTAAATATCATCCGGAGTGTTATCAGATAATATTAAGTTTCTAATTTTCCGTTTAAACTTAGGTATTATTATAACACCTAATTGTGTAAACAAGTAGCTTAGCTTATACTAAGGCATCTTAACTTATGTTCAAGTCTAACTGCTATCGGCTGTGCTACCATTTAACAGTAATCTCCTAACTCTTTTTATTTAAGCTTAAGTATTATTATCACAACACTTATAGGCTTAAAGCAGTGGCTCTAATACCACCTTCTATCACGTCCCCCAACCCCATCCTGGACGGAATCGGGAGTCGCGAGCAGTCTAGTGGTACCGGTGAGTTATTTTGAAAAATATTGCAGCGGAAATTTTATCAGGACCGTGAGTTAGGAAAAATATCAGTGTTTAGAAACACCGGATTTTATTTAAATAGATGGAATAAATTCCATTGTTACAAAGGTAGCTTTTAATAAAAATAATATTTCTTAATTTGATTTAATTAATAAAATAAGCCACTTCTTGAAGTCCTTCAGTGCTAGATCTAATCCTTACTCCAATCTACTGTAATTACCTGAAACGCGTTTTAAAAAGTTTTTGTCAGCAGGAAATACTGAGTGAGTTCATTCATTTTTACTAAAACGACTCGTTTGTTATAATTTACAGTATTAAGAGTTTTTACATATGTTTATTATCTACCAACTACCCACAGTATTTGTCACTCGACCGGATCTGTGACTGTGGTCATATCACCATTGGCTGCCCCAATGAATGACGTATATCACTTAATTTTAGGTTCGCCCACCTAATGTGATTAAAACTATAGTAATGTGCACAATACCCCACATACTGGCTGTAATTTGGTGATTACATAAACTTAATCACTGTAATTATAACTCTAAAAATAACTTTGGAGTATTGTAAAACATATTTGATAAAAAGAGAATGACTCACATTATAATCATGCAGATTCATACGGCCAAAGTTTAGTCTATAGATAAGCCTTGATATATTGCAGATTTACACAGGCAGAGCTTAGCCTATTGATTTAGCCTTGTAACCTAGTGCATACGAACTAGGTAGGTAACTTAATACAACAATTACGATAACTCACGAGATCAAATTCTCACAACGAACGACAAAGTGCGATACTTAAACATCCATCGATTTAACGACGAACGACAAAGTATAACCCTAATGTGGGTGGCACATAAACATCCATTGGATATATTGATCGGTCGGAAAATGAATCGTAATAGCGATCGAGTTAATACCCTGTATCGTAGCAGCACCCCCTTCTACTAATTATTGATTTTGTGTGTGTTGTGAAGTGAACAGCAAATAACTCGACGTAGGAAATGAATTTGAACGTCGTTCTATCGCCTAATTTCCAGTCCCAAAGTCTGCTATTTATACACGAATTTGGACATGCTTACGGACCGTAAGCATTATCCCTTACGGTCCGTAAGGGACACCTAATTACTATAGGCTTGCCACGTGTGGGACTAGCCTTGATGAGTCGATGGAATCTGGAAATTCAATTTAGACAGCTTTTTATTTGGATAATCGTTGAGTAGGAAATACCCCCCCCTGAGTTTTAGGGCCCTGAACCTGATTCTGTTTATTCTGAAAATTTTAGGGATTGTGTAGAATTACTTGGGGGTCTCAACTAGGGTTTCCTATTGGGTAAAAATAATAGATATGACTTTTGATAAAATAATAATAGTTTTGGGTAAATCACAAAAAGGAAATAAAACGATGAGAAAAGAGAATGGACCCACTTTGTAACTTTACGGTTCAACTAGAAAACCTCCTGGTATAAATTTTGGGTATAACTTTTGGGCTAAAAAAATATAATGCACTCGTGTTAAGTATAGTACCCCTAATTCAACCTTGTCCCGAAGTCCCGAGATAGAATCCAAACGAACTTAGTCGGGCAGAGCCTTGACATGCGTTATGGGACTCAGATCAATCGGAAAGGGTAGCGGTGATTGGAAGTTACAATACTTAGAGCAGGGCTTTATTATTATTATAGATGAAATAATAATAAAAATAAATAAAATAGAATTTGGAGAGAGAGGGGAAATGGGCGACAGGAAGAAAGCAAGGAGATGAGCATTTTTCTTTTGAAAGTTGTCTAGGCTATTTATAGTAGTTGGTTACTTGCTGCCTACGAAAAAAGAAAGGATTCCTTTTAATTCTTGAAGACACGTACACACTCCTTTACTTCCTTCCATCCACCTGTCCATTTTATATTTAATTTTCATGGTTATTTTATTATTTATTATGTACACGTAACATATATTAATTTAATTAATTAAGTGTTAAGTTTTAATTATTCTATTGTTTATATATTATAACTAATTTAGCTGCTTTACTTATTTCACGTTTGTAACTTATAAAATATAACGTTCTACAAAATAATGAATATGTCTTTAGAATGAGTATATTTTTGTCTACATTTGGGTCTAAGTTTCATTAAAAATAGAGTAGGTTTAGAATACAATGTATTTTTATAATTTAATTGTTATATGGTTCCTAGGCCTGTCTAGGAACTTCATATTTCTAATAGTCAACTTACTCGTAGACTACCCGTCTAATAATATAAGTTTTTATATAGTTTTATTTTATTAGAAAGGTCAACCATATATAGGCCAATTAATAATATTTCAACCAACTATATATAAAATAGTGTTTAAAACTATTTGGGTTGAATATTTATATTAAAAATAAACTAGTTACTAGTTACTAGTGGTTAATAATTTAACCAAACCTATAATTCTTTATATAAAAATAGGAATGTTACACTGGCCGATCGGCCAGCCCTTTCCACTTTGGGAAACCTATAAATAGGCCTTTCATTATCATTCTTTCCACTTTTGGAAACTCTCTGACCGGCCAGCTCGTGCTCCCCTTCTTTTCTCAGATTTTTCTCAATTCCGGTAAGATTTCGCCCTAAAACTTGTACGTTTTTTTATCAATGGATGCTCCTACACCTTTCTATCTTTCAAATCTTGATTTCTAACTGTGAAATCATCAAGATCTAAGCATTCTAGGATGATGTCATCATGGTGTTCTTCAAGAACATCATGTTTTGGCCCCAATCCACCGTGAATAGCTCGGATCTACTCGATTTCCACATAAACAAACTAAGATCTATCACAAATCTAAACATTTGCACGATGTGAAGGATTGAAAGACGATTTTCAAATTTCTTTCAACTCTTTTACACTTAATGCCTTCAAACCGGTAGAAACGGAGCTTGAGCCAACTCATTAAGCCTCCTAATGGTTGTGTGGTTCAAGATTCGGATTCCATCCACAAGGTTCACCGATTTCGGGTTAAACGTTAACCACCGTTCCGAACCGTCCACCGGCTGGACTTGGGTGATTCATGTCCGAGCAGGAGGAACTGGTAAGAATGAAGGTTCCATTGTTCAACTCGTTGTCAAAATATCTCGAAATAACGTCAAAGAATCAGAACAGCTAAGTGTTAGACGAACAGGCCGACCAGGTCAGGATGCTGACCGATCGAACAGGCTGTTCGAACGAACAGCCCAACCGATCGGGCATGTCAGTCGATCGACCAGGCCAGTCGATCGGCTCACAAGTGGCCCCACATTTTGAAAATTGCATGAAGTATAGTATTGAACAAGGTGATGTTCGATCGAACGAGCTATTCGATAACATTACTCATCGAATCATGAAATACTACGCTTCAATCCTTAATGGATTTTACAACTCGTCGTAGTACGGAATGACACCCAATCTAACATGTTGTTCGATCGACCAGGTGGCATCCGCTGAGGACTCACTATCGAGGTGACTAACCGATCGGTTAAGCCGGTCGATCGAACAGACCGTGCGATCGATCGACCTGAAAGGTAAGAACACTTCAGTGATATCAAATACTACAACGAAAACTTCAAAAGGTCAAACCATCATACACAAACACATCCTAATCAAACGAAGAAACAATCCGCTCGAACAGTCCAGCCGATCGAGCCTACCGGCCAATCGAACTAGACTGCTCAGACGGACTTTCAAACCGGACGGACAACCCATTCGATCGAACCTACTGTTCTATCGACCAGGCTGTTCGACCCATCGCTACTTGTTTCCATTTTTACGTGTTGCTCACCGTTATGATATCGAACTATTCAGGCTAACCCTACTCTCAAGCGCTCCCTTCAATCCATCAGTCAATCGCTGTGAGTATACTCAAACCCTTTTTGCTTTAGCACTTTTGGGTGTTACATACGTTACTTATCTAAATCACAATCGAACACACTACTCAATACTTTATACGCTAATCGTTCTGCATGTATTACGTGACTAAATGAATGCCTATTGTTATGTTTACACGTGGAATGTTGTCTACCTGCCTTAACGACGTAGTACTATAGTTTGGACTCAGCACCCGTTCACACGGGGGTTGTTAAGGACAATTACTTGCATGGATTACGGTGGTAATCATGTATTGCGAACTGTCTCAGACAGTCAACCCGCAGTCATTGGTATCGATAGATCCATGTCAATAATTAACATGCTTCGTTTTCCTCTGTGTACGTGCTGGTTATACGTAAACTATTTCGAACTCTATATGCTATTATCAAACTTGTATGCTCACCTTTACATTATATGTATTGACTTTATTTTAACATATGTGACAGGTGTTTAAGATGTTTGCTTGCTAGGAAAGCGAGGCTAGAATAAAGCTCTAGAGGCCCCCAACAAATAGTTGCCTGTCAGGAACAAGCGTCTAGAGCATAGTTGTCTGTAGATCTTGTCCGACTGGGTCTTTAGGAGCATTTGAACAATATTTATGTTTAATTAAATCTAAGTTGTCGGAACAGAATATTTGGCTAGTTGTTATCTGTAATAATATATTGTATTATTTGGGATACGGTATGGGACGTATCATTTAACTAAATAGTATTAATAGTTATTGTGGAAACTTCTGGACAATCTGTTTCGCTCAGTGCCATGCCCCGATGATTCTGCCATCGGTTGGGATATGACAGTACAATTCTGGCATACTCAAAGAATTTTGAAGTATACCCTCGACAGTCAACATTCACCATCCGGTGGCTCAGGAATTTGTGCCATTTGTTCTTTTTCATATTCGGGACATAATTTTCTTTCTATCAATTGCTTAAATCCTTCCCAACTCATGGCATAGGCCATGTCACTTTCTTTTGCTTGTAATACCGTGTTCCAACATTCTAACGCTTCTTCCTTAAAAAGGTGAGAAGCGTACATGACTTTATCCTCCTAGGCACATTTACTTATTTTGATTACTGCCTCGGTTTTCTCCAACCAACGCAGTGCCACAGTCGCCCCCTCATTGCCTGCAAATTCAGCTGGTTTACAGGCAAGGAACTCTTTATAAGTGCAACCAGGTGTTGCAACTTTTATTCTTTTATAGATTGGGGCTGGCATCCCATTATTATTATTACCTCCTCCATTAATACTATTACTGGAGGTATCGTGGCGTGTGCGTTTGCTAGGGTGAGCTTGTGAAGGCTCAACAGGACTTTTTACCGCATCGACGATAGCTGGAACAGCATTAACTATTCCCTGAGCAACAATGTTTTCTATGTCTTACCGGTTTAGGAAGTGATCCTCGTTATGGTGTTCTGATTGGTTAACTTCATTAACTGGTTCATTAACAGCGTGTTCCATCTGGATGTGTATCAATCACGAACTATTATTTAGTACAAACATTTTAGTACACTGTACAATCAAACTTTATTTAAGATAACAAACACAACAACCTTATAGATCTATTACAACTGAAATTCACACATACTATAATTTAATTTAGCTAGGATGCTTATGCTCTGCATTTATTTTATTGCCTTGTATTTATTTATCTGGCTTCCATAGTTTGTCTAGGTTTGGCAGCTTATCTTAATTAAGGATAAAGATTCCCTGCTGTAGTGGCTAACATATAGAGATCTGACCATTTTTCATCTAATTCATCTTCCCATGGCGGGTTTTTGCCTATTCCCTGAGTCTCCTTATTAACTATCACCTCTTTTGAATTGGACGTCCATATTTTCTCGTGGGTTTTTCTAATAATCCAATCTTTCTTCTTGGGAGTAAGTGGGTTTTCATAGTGTGCCTTACGAATAAATATTCCTTCATTAGTATTCACTGAATATCTTGAGGAATTTGATTGGGACGAGGTTCCTTTATTCTTTTGGGCACTATCTAGTTGATGATAAATATCCAAAAGCTTTTGCTTACTCATTCTGTACATTAACCAGTAGTTAAATAACACGAAGAATCAATAAAGAAACACATAATCAGACAAACATGTCAGCCAAAACTGTCGACTTTCTGACTATTCGATTTTATATAGTTTTAATAGGATGCGTCCGTACACACTGATTATACAACGTTTTATTTTTTTAAACTATTTTACAAGTTTTATATTTTACTATTATTATTATTATACACTACAACCACACCTCCCCTTGCTATCTCTGCTGGCTGGCATTTCAGAAACGACGTTCCCTTTCGTTGTATTTCCAGGAGATCTGTTCTCCTACCTCTCGAATCCTATTTCTGGCATCCACCAACTCTTCGCCATAGCGATGAAGTTCAGCTAGGTTTTCGTTACTCATTGGTGGGTTCATTGCAGGTTCCGGGTCGAATTGAGGGAGAAAGGTGTTAGGGCTATTCATAATGTTCTGAAATTGCCACTCGGCAGTCCACCATTCCTCTAGCGCTCCTGGTAAGGGTCTAGGGTGAACAATAGGGTCTAGAATGGTAGGTTCTAAGTTGATAGGCAGTAGGGCTTCTGCTGGGTAGTTAAAGAGAGTTTCATCGGCAGGTCCAATGATGTCACCTAGTGCCAATTTATGGTCCAACTCTTCTTCCCAAGATAGTGGTTCCTGGTTTTTCCTGGAACTCTCCCCAGTTTCTATTCCCTTTCCTTTATCTTTTGGATCTTCCTTTTTCATAGTTTTCTGAGTTGCTGGCTTCTTCATGCGTACATGCCTCCAACCTATGCCTCTTTTTCACTACTTTTGTTTTTTCCTAAGGTTGGGCTTTGAATACCATAGGCTCCTCCATATCTTCCTGGTACCCAGTAGTAATACTGGTGATATCCATATCTGTACTATGGATTGAAATATTCTGTAGGGCTTCTGATAGTTCGTTCATGCTGTTAGCACACACGATGACGCACACAATCCTAAGTTAAAATTTTGTAAACTTAAATTTCACAAAATCACATAATTGCAATAAGATAAATTAAGTATTTCTAAATACTTAATTGGCTTAAATCAGTGGCTCTGATGCCACCTTTTTCTGTCACGACCCCAGTGCCCGGTTTGACCCGGTCCAGGAGCCGCGGGACAGAAAAACCCGTGGTATTTAGGTTTACAGCGGAAGTCTTAACAGGATCGTTTTAAACTTGAAAATTCCCGAGTATTATTTATTTTATAATTCGGGATAAACCCCGTAGTTTACAGTGGAGGAATTTCATAATTCCTTTATTTTACAAAACATGATTATTTATTCATTTATTTGAGCCACTACTTCAAGCTTGGGAGTGCTCCGTAGCACTTGTTCTTGATTCATAGTAGGTCACCTGAAACATGTTGTAAAATTATTTTTGTCAGCGGGGAAATACTGAGTGAATCATTCATTTTGATAAAATGACACATTGTTATAATATGCAGTATTAAGAGCGATTACAATGTTTATATATCAACCAATTACCCAACAGTATTTGTGACTCGACTCGTTTATGTGACTATGGTCATATCACCCATTGGCTAACCCGTTGTCCAATGGTGACGATTATCAAGTAAAGTATACAAAACCCCACATACTGGCTGTAATTGAAGACTACAAAGACTTAATTCATGTAATTATAACTTTGTAAACAAATATGATTTTGAAAGTGAATTTGGTAAAAAGAGAATGACTCACATTGCAAGTTTATACGGGCAGGGTTTAGCCTACTGATAAGCCAAATAACCTAGTTTAAACAACAATGCACACGAATCAGGTTAGTAACTAATACAACATTTACGATAACTCACGAGATACAACCCTCATAACGAATGACAAAGTGCCATACTAAACATCCATCGGATTAACGACGAATGACAAAGTATAACCCTAATGCGGGCAGCATTTAAACATCCATTGCATAGTTTCAATCGACCGGATATTTAATCGAAGCAGCGATCGAGTTAATACCCGATATTGTGGCAGCACCTCACTATATGAAATTATACTTTTGAATAGCCTAACTTCGTTTATAAAAGATTTCGTCGACACAGAATGAAAGTCCCTGAGCTAGGTTATTTATAGCCTGAATTTAGGTTTTACGCCGCCCGCGTAAACCTAAGGGTAACACTTATGCGGCCCGCGAGGGTCACCCATTCGTAGATTAGGGCTAGCGTGTCACACCTAAGCCTGCCACGCGTGCGACACGTGGCCTGTTGGCATGTCCGGAGAATTATTGAGTTGTCGCGGCCCGCGTAAATACTTCTTATGGTTTACGCGGCCCGTCTAGAACACCTAAACTCTTTATCTAGTAATTAATAAGTTGTAGCGGCCCGCGTAAGGCTAAGCTAGTTCTTACGTGGCCCGCCTGCAACCCAATTTTCTTGTTTTCTTGGATTTTTATGGACAGTAGGGTTTTTAGGGTCCGGGCTTACATTTATGGGTTATTTAGGGATATTTTTGAAGGTCCTTACAATCCGCCCAAGTGATCTAGAAATGGCGGTGGAAGCATGAGCCGAGTGCAGGTTGGGAATGACACAAATGAGGTCATTGTGCAATTTATCATGCCCAACTCAACTGATGTTTATAATGTTCCAAAAAGAGATTTTAACACTACCAGAAGGTGGACATGTGAACCAACAAACAAAAGGTTGTCACAAGCAATAACTCAGGTCAATTTGGCGCGCAAGAAATGATAAACTCTACCACAACAAACCAGCCCGTTAACTGTAACATCCGTTGAAAACAAACCTCCAAAACCCGACCCGGATTGCAAAACCGGCCCATTTTCAGTTAAATAAAAATAAGTTTTTAAAAAAAAAAAAAAAACTAATTTGTCGCTTTGTTAAGAACTTTGTAAAATATCATTTTAACTCACTCGAGTTTCTAAACTTCCTGTTTATCCTTTCATTCCTTTAACAAAAAAAACTATTTTTAAATGCGTATTTTTATTCATATGTCGGTATAAATTCGAGTTGGTTTACGTTTCAACATATTTTTTTGGTAAAGCAAGCCAAGTCAAATATAATATGTTTTCGTACTTATTTTATGTTCGTTTTCAGTTGGTCTATATTTCACCGAAAATTTAGTTCTTAATGGAATGGGATCAAATATAATACGTTCTCATTTGACGGTATAAATTTGAGCTATTCTATGTTTTGACGCCGCCGCAACGCGCTAGGGGTAAAATTTGAACCCTTGATGTGAATACTTTTTATTTGACGTGTTAGTTTTCAATGTATACACGTTTTATGCTCTTTGTTTGTATGTTTCCTGAGTATGTTTCGGGTTACATATAAAAACGTTATGATTCTACATTATAAATTCGATTACTTTACATTTTGATCAAATTGCAATGCTATTGAGTTAAATTTGGGTACGACCGTTTTCATATTGTTTATGCATCAAATCAGTCACAAAACGGTTCGATTTTTGCGATGTATCCTCGTCGTAACGCATTTGGGTCTGATTACTAGTTTTTTCATAAATGTATCTTATTAAAATTAGAGTTTACTTACCTATAAATCATGTGTAGTGTGGTTTAGGGTGGAACTCTTACTAACATACTAATCCATTATAGTGTTTACTGGTTTAATTAGATTTTGTATTACGTTCATTAGGTTAATGATATACTAGACATCCATAATTAAATAATACGCATTCATAATTACATTTATAGTAAAAATCTACAAATTTATTATTTTATTAACATTATTTTTCTGATCGACCAACAAAATAAAAGCCCGGCTACCGGGGTAACCCAATGGCAAAAGGCAATCCCATACCCCCGCAACCGCAGGCAACACTAGGTAGTGTAGGTCCACCCGGAGGATCGAGTAACCTCTATTCCCTGTTTTCCGACAAATCCGAGAGTGCGGAATCCAAACGGGTAAGTTAAACCAAGTTACGAACACAAAAACGACAAACACGAGATTCACCGATTAACACTCCGTTGTATTAATCTAGAAAACGGTTACAAAGCAATGTTTACAAATGGTCTCTGTAAACTCTCAGTGTGTAGTGTGTCTGTTACAGTGTGTTCGCTCTCAAATCTATTCAGACTTGCTTATCTATCTGTGTCTTCAGTCTGCTGTTTATATACTGAAGTGGACGGCGAACCTTCACATGTGCGACGAAGGTTGATGACGAAGCTTCACAGGTGAAGAAGGTTGTAACCTTCTTCATGGGGAACGTTAAAGTTCATCATGGGGAACTTTAAACTTCACCGTGGGGAACTTTAAACTTCACCATGGGGAACTTTGTCAATATCAAACAACTTAACAGTTAATACAATAATATGCATACTACACACACGCAGTTGCATTTACATCGTACATTACAAAGTAAAAAATGTACCGAGTCAAGATAGGAGGATATCTTGACTTTGGCCTTCACTTCGTTGCCGAGTTGAACTGGAACGATCCCGAAACGATCCGTGTCCACAAAATATGCATCAACAAACTCCCCCTTGGACGCTGATCATTTCGAACACATCTCAAATAGGAAGTGTAACATCAAACTCCCCCTTGGACACTGCTCGTTCTTCTACTCGTTTCGTTCTCTATCTCGTGATGATTCATTCATCTTTGTCGTAGGATCTTCTAAGTCTTCACGTGTCGCAAGTAGAAAGTGTATCAACAAACTTCCCTTTTCATTTAGGAAGTGCATCAACAAAGTCTCCCTTAAGACAAACTCTCCCTTGAGTTATGTTTGTGAATCTTTTGATTTTCAGCACTTTAGATCCTTGTGGTAATGATGAGTGGCCAGCGGCAACTCGATCATCTTTATCATTTGAGTGCCTTCATGTCGTGTCTTCATTCCGAAGCTTATCATCGAACATGTTCTCCTCGTTTTTAGCATCTGCACATGTAAGAAAGCTAAACACGTAATGAGAACAAACGCTTGGAATATAGTTAACATTAAAAAAATGACACATATGAGACCAATTCTCATTCAACTACCGTCTGACAATTTAGTTTGAAAAGTTAACAGATTTTTCAATTTTGATTATTAACTTTCAAAACTTGCAAACTCTGACCGTTTATGAAGATTCAGTCGTTTTGGTTTTCATCAGATTTCAGGCAACGAAGACTTGAGTTCCAACATCGGTTAATCAAAACTGAAGCAGAAATAAAATCTTTTTGACTTTTATAAAGATTAAATTAAAACACACCTAAAATCTTTTTGGCATTTTGAATATTTCAAACTTAAAGACTGAAAGCAGTAAATAAATATATACAAAGTTGTAGAAACTAAGAAAAGTAAATATATACAAACATTCTTTTTGCGAGTTTCGAGGGTAAGAGAATCATATCAGTGTACGGTCATGCCAAAACACTCTTGTTGTTCTTTTTGTTAACATTTAGATAAACATCCTATAACGATTATCGGTATTGTTATCCACATAAGCTCAACTTATCAGATGTAATCATGGAGAGGGGATACATTAAGGTATGATTTATACCTACCGGCCGGTGTTCATCCACATCACGACACATTCCCGTATCAAGGTATGCACGAGAGTTCATCTTACTAGTGAGTATACCATTTATCATTTGCTTTGATGTATATGAAAATGTGAGAAACTCACTTATTTTGTTTGAAAACAAGCCCTATGTGATAGAATCACTTATTGATGAGGAACTTGATTTTCAGATGCATGAAGGCACAGGAGTAAGTCCATGAACAGGTCAGTACTTTCATACAGCAAAGAGACGAACTTGACTCTCGGATAAATGTGATATATTATCACTTATTTTGTGGACATGTGATTGTTGATCACTTATTGAGGTCATATGCAATATGTACACGTATGTATGATATCATGGAAGATCTAGACTTCGTCTTCGTTGTTTTCGGTAAAAGAAACAACCATGATACCCAGATGATAAACAGCATAATGACCACATATCTCAGAACCTCGGCAATCTCTCAAACGAAATTTCGGTACTAAGACCATATGCCAATGAATGGTTCCCACATGGTCTTCAGTCGATCTAAGTTTATATCACCTTGCACACTTTAAGATGATTGTGAGTCTACCGATACATCTTATATAGAGTTGCTTAACATTTTTCATTTTGCATTTCAGTTTAAAGAGGTTTCAACAGACCATTGATGTACTATCATTTTCTCCTTTGCTCGCCAGGAAACTCATTTTTGTTTTTCTATTGTTTTTGAGTTTTGAAATTTTTTCGATGTCTTTGAATTTTCAAATTTTGGATTTACTGACCCTAAAATCAACAAACTTACAATATTTTTAAAAACACAAAGATATTTACAAAAACGATTTTCCGATGCGGATTACTCTTGCTTGACCTTAATGTCGTTTACCAATAATAAAAAGTCAAATCTTGATTTATCAAATGCTTTGGTAAAAAGGTCGGCATGTTGGTCATTAGTATGGACTATGACAACACTGACGAGTTTCATAGTGAAACAATCATGTGTGAAGTGATATTCGAGTTCAACGTATCAGGTCAAAGAGTGCTTATACGAGATGATAATAATTCATAAAGTAGCTTAAATATTAACAAGTATAGGAGAGATTAGAAATTTAAAACCGTATCCTGCAACAGCTTCATGCATTGCAAGGAATCTGAGTGGTCTCCTAAGCTGGATACCCACCATGTGTGGATTTCAAAGTCGATTTTGTAGCTTCTGAGAAATCTCTTCACAACAACAAGATCAGAAACCTCTGGGTGGCTGGTCTTCCACATTGCACCAGCGAAGGTCTTTGTCTTTCTCTTTCAGAAGTAGTGTGCGGTTGTTCAATCCACGCCAAGGCATCCGCACACCCGGTTGGTTTGATCAACCAACACATTTTCTTCAATCACACCGTAGAGAAAAGTACGCTACGTTCATCTTGTGGACTTTGAACTTCTTATGAAAGAAAAATCCATGAATCTTCGAAAAGCTTCAGACGTGCTGCATGTGCGTACATTTCATTGAATCTATCTTGGGGACCCAATCAAAAACCATAACAACCAAATTTTGGCACATTTTTCATTTGGTCGAATTTTTTAACTTCATTCCTTTTTCCTCTCCATCAATGGTAACAATGTTCTCCTAAATGTAACAATATTTAGGAGCCTTATGTCGTCGATCTTGTGCATGGACGCTCCACTATCAACAATCCTAAGACTATCAATAGTTCCTCCTGGAACATCCTGCACACTCATTCAGAGATTAGTTGGCGAGGGGGACCCAAGCCTTCACAGACTTGGGTCGTCCGTCATCATCGAGAATTGTAACATCCATTTCCCGGTGATTCGGAATTGATGTAGCTCCCCTTGAAACGATTTCCGATTTTGGTTTCCAAATCTGTTTTTGTTTTTCATTTTAACATCTGATTTAACAGACTGCGTTTGGACAACCTCTGGTTTTAAAACCTTTTCAACTTCTTTTGGTTGTTTCTTTTTCTGTTTCATTTCCCGTTGTTTAACAAGACGAGGGTCCTGTTTTGGTGAAACAGATCTTTTATGGTAACTGTTACCATGGGGGGCATCAACTTTTGCCTTTCCTTTCGTGAGATATGGACAGTTTCTAACAATGTGCCCATACTCACAGCATTCAAAGCATGATCTTCGCTCAACAAACCTCGGAGTATCATAACTGTAAGAACTTGATGATGAACTTCGTGATCTTGAGGTACTTGGTCCTACATCACAACCGTTTGTGTGTAATTGTTTTGACTGTTTCTTTTCAAAATTTTAAATTTTTTAACAAAATCCGTGTTGGATTTGTTTTCGAAAGTTTCAATTTTATCAGTCCCTCTGGATTTCACGAAGTTCATCTTCTGAATCGTCTTCTTGTTTTGGCTTTGTTTGCCTTTTCCCTTTCCTTGGTGAACGTGACCTTGCTTTCGTTGATTGTGTTGTGGTTGCAATTTTTTATTCCTATATTTCTTTCTAACTTTGGATTTTGGGATAGGAGCACACTAAGTTACTACAACTCATGGGCTCGACTTTCCCAAAAACTTACTGGTAGAATCTTCGAAAACTTTATCAATCAAAGATTGATTGACATTCTTGATTGGAAAATCATTGTCTGAGTATATTTTATCAGATCCAATCAACGTGTAAAGCAAGTTCATGCTTTCAAAACTTCCAAATGAGGATTCAACAGACTTGGCTTTAGCAGTCACAAACGGTTTTGTAGGTGGATCACAAAGAATGTAATTTTTCGAGAGGTATGTTTTCCTCTTTTGTTACTGTTTTTGACTGTTTAGAGTTAGTATCCACGGATTCATCATCTGACGAATCAGCATCCTCAACAATGACCGGAGGATCCTGATTTCGTTCAGCTGTTAGCTGTTGACACTTTCGCATCTGCTGATTCACCCGAATCTGAGGATACTTCCTTTTTGTAACCAAGCCCAAATGTGAATTCCTCAACGCCCAATGAAACTGAGGGCTCAAAATGAGGTTTATTTTCCTCATCAGGCATCGAAGAATAATCGTGTTTAATAGGCGGTGGACATTTCTTATAACCTATGCACGTGACATCAATTTTCTTTTTCTGTATGTCAATGATGTGATCCAGCACATACCTAGAGTTTGAATAACTATTCAGCTTAAGCTGGATCGCCTCACTTTCACACTTAGCACAGGCCAATTCTTTTTGCATTAACTCGAGCCTATTGATGTAAAGGTTTATTTTAGTTTGTTTTCTTGAAACCATTTTCGTTAGCTCGGTCTTATCTTGTTTTAATGTTTCAATTATCTTTTTAAATTCCTTTTCATAATTTTCACGAAACATGTTGGCCTCTATGCATTTTGAAAGATCCACGATCAAATGTTGATTGTGGATAAATGTCACATCATATTTGCTTTGCAAATCATCGTATTTGCTTTGCAAATCAGACAATTTAACATTTAATCCAACGCACCTATCACATCTATCACAACTATCAGATTTTGATTCATCGACACATACCTGACTGGAATCACTCTCAGATGTTGACTCATTTGCATCAGAATCAACAACCTCCTTTAATGATTCACATTCAGATCCATCCTCGCTTTAACTTGAACTTGAAGTTGTAACATCTTCAACTGAAGTTGAAACGTCTTCAACTGAACTACTGTCATGTTCAGAACTGTCATCGTTTACCGAGGATTCACCATTGCTGGCATCTTTGACAATTTTAGCATAAAACGCCGTTTTTGTTTAACTATAGTTCCTTGGATCAAGAGATGATGGTGCTACAGTAGAACGATGGCGCTGTGAAGCAACTGGTGGTAATGGATTTCCATACAAGTTTGTTGTTCTTTCCGGTTTGGGAACTGATTGTATTAGATTTCCATATATGTCTGTTGTCATTTTCGGTTCGCTTTGCTTTTAATTAGTAACCGATGCCCATTGTTCTGCCGTAATTCGAGGTGGGGTGGGAGATTCGGCCCATGATGGTGATAATCCCATGCTTCTATACTTACTTTCAGTATTAGACGGAGTACCCCACCAATCCGGGTTCATTTTAACTGTATGTTGATGAGTACCTGCATACAAAATCAAAACAGTTAAATATGATTTTGAAGTCTTCTGTTAAAAACATCAAGTGAATGTGACGAAGTATATGAATGTTCAGCAATCAACAAGATGACGAAGGTTGGGAGGTTCGTCGAGTAGAGTAGACGAAGGTTTAAAGGGTTTGACGAAGGTTGTTATGAGTGGTGAATGTATTGTTGAGGTGAGAAAGGTTGAGGTGAGGAAGGTTGAGGTGGGGAAGGTTGAAGTGGGGAAGGTTGAGCTGAGGAAGGTTGAGGTGAGGAAGGTTGAAGTAAGTCTGATGAAGGTTGAGGTGATGAGGAAGGTTAAAGTGATGAGGAAGGTTAAAGGTGAGTGTTACGAAGGTTAAAGGTGAGGAAGGTTAATGGTGAGGAAGGTTTAGGTGAGGAAGGTTGTATTAGATATTTTCACACAAACAAACCGTAAATCTTATCCTTATCCTTCTTACACAAACATGCCCAATTTGTCAAACACTATCTTATCTTTATCAGACTCCTTTTTCAACACACATCTTGACTTGTACTATTTTGTCAACTTAATATATAATAATCACAACAAACACAATAGTTCAAGTTCAACAAAAGATCAAACACATGTATCTATCTAGAACACTTATGAACTTGATGAATATTTTGACGAAACCGATGAGTTTTCCAGCCACCGGAAAATTTCCCGAATACGATTTTTGCACAAAAGTTCACTAAAAATCCTTCCTTAACATGTAAAAATGAAAACTAACAAGATTTTTATAAGAACAAACAACAAAAACACAAGATTTTCAAAGACTTAAACCTGATTTTTCTGAAAATATAAACTTTATGTTTTAAAAATCAAGAACAAATTTGGAAACACATGAAAATCTACTTGGTTTTAACAAGGAATCGAGCCAATGCTCTGATACCAAATGTAGGTCCACCCGGAGGATCGAGTAACCTCTATTCCCTGTTTTCCGACAAACCTGAGAGTGCGGAATCCAAACGGGTAAGTTAAACCAAGTTACGAACATAAAAACGACAAACACGAGATTCACCGATTAACACTCCATTGTATTAATCTAGAAAACGGTTACAAAGCAATGTTTACAAATGGTCTCTGTAAACTCTCAATGTGTGTGTGTTACAGTGTGTTCGCTCTCAAATCTATTCAGACTTGCCTATCTATCTGTGTCTTCAGTCTGCTGTTTATATACTGAAGTGGACGGCGAACCTTCACATGTGCGACGAAGGTTGATGACGAAGCTTCACAGGTGATGAAGGTTGTAACCTTCTTCATGGGGAACGTTAAAGTTCATCATGGGGAACTTTCAACTTCACCATGGGAACTTTAAACTTCACCATGGGGAACTTTGTCAATAGCAAACAACTTAACAGTTAATACACTAATATGCATACTACACACACGCAGTTGCATTTACATCGTACATTACAAAGTAAACAATGTACCGAGTCAAGATAGGAGGATATCTTGACTTCGGCCTTCACTTCGTAGCCGAGTCGAACCGGAACGATCCCGAAACGATCCGTGTCCACACAATATGCATCAACAGGTAGCTCAAGCCCACTATCTCCAATTCCAGAGAAAATCATTTTCCCGAAGGCCCACTGCGGTATAACCTGTTGGAATCGTATTCAAACATTGAGACCTATGTCAACCCTGAATCTTCACTTCCTCTAACATTAAGGAGAAAGTGACATGAAAAACATGCTAAGAAGGCGTAGAATTATGACACATGTCTCAAATTATTTGTATTTATTAGGTATAAAATGAACTATAATATTATAGCCTAATGACATCTTAGAGGTGAGATAAGATTTAAAGACCACTAGGTCTGGAGTTCGATTCCCGCAAGGGGGTTTTCCCAGATTTAGATTTATTGGGTTTCCTCTTGAATTAGTGTATAGACATTATTGCCTAGTGGAAATAAGTATGATCAGGTGGTTGTGGTTTTACTGGTAACACGATAATACTCTAATAGCCCGTCTCCAAATTTGCCGTTAAAATAATAAGATATCAAAATAAATAATCAAACTACTATTTAAAACATAAAAGTTAATCACTAAAAGAACCAGTTAGCTTATTTGTTGTACTTCATGTTAATTACTAAAATAATCAGCAAAGCTCATTTACGAGACCCATGGATGGCAACTCATGGACTTTGCATTGGGTTGGTGTATTCGTGGCATTTTAGCACTCAGATCGTCATAATTAATCAAACTCAGTTTGAGTTTAAACAATCTCAACTCTATCTTTTACTACTTACACGTTCGCCTCTTTGAGTGAGTTACTAGATTATAATTATTTATAAAAAATAAGACATAGGTTCATGATTGTACCCCATAGCTAACCAAATGTCACGAGTGAATTATGATAGAGGCATAATTCAACTAGATTTAATTTAGTTTGGGTTTATAGTTTAATTTGAGGGAGTTGTACCATCACAATTTGGATATGGGATAGAGGCATAGATTCGAATTGATGTGTGGTGAATCTACAATTTTATTGGGCTTCATATTTTCCTATTTTATTGGACAGTTTCATTCATGATATTCGGTAGTTCAACCAACTCCTCTTTTTGAATTTGCGATTTTAATATTCAAATCCCCCTATAAATGCATGCATAAATTGACAGTGAACGTAACCTTTGAAACTTCATTTGATCAACCATGGCCAGTCACCTTCATACCTTTGTTATTTTTTATTTCTTTCAACTATCATCCTTTTGGTCAACCAAATCACCACCATACCTCCCATGAACGCTTTCCTATCATCCTCATAAACATCCCCATTGTTGTACCAAGAACCCGGAATTTGTGTTTTCCTCAAATCGGGTCCTTGATCCAAGAAAAGGATCTTTAAGCTTTTCTGGATTAAAGTTCCTTTTTCAGGGGTTTGTTGTCAAAGAGTATGCACACAGATAAGAGGATTGATAGCTCAAAGAAAAGTGATAAAATTATGGGTTCGTGGCAGTAATGGGGATTTTTATGAGGGTGAGTTCTGTTTGTGCAAAGGGAGGTGTGGTGGTTGTTTGTTTGAGCAAAGTATGATGGTTATGGTGTTGAATCTTGGGCCAAAAGAAGTCAGATATCGCGTGAGCATAGACATGGAGGTATACGTATGCGGGAATGTTCGATAAAACATTATAATGTTTTTTATATCTATTACATATTGTAAAGCATTTATAACTGTATGATCAAATAAATCTAAATAATGATTAAGCAGCTTAATTTAAGCTATATATTAGAATATTTACAATGGAATCTACATCCTCATTCATATAATACTTCAACTAAAATACACATTTATCTCTATAATTTGTTTGTTTTTTAGAAACCCCTCACATCCAGATCATTGAATGAATGTATTTTTCCACTCACAACCACTAAAGAATTTAAGATAGGCCATGATACTGAACCCCCAAATTCTTCGGTTATTTATAAATGCATGCATAAATTGACGGTGAACGTAACCTAGAAACTTCGATCAACCCAGTCTCCTTCATTCGTTTGTTCTTTTTATTTCTTTCAACTATCATTCTTTTGGTCAACCAAATCACGATCATGCCTCCCATGACCACTTTCCTATCATCCCCATTGTTGTACCAAGAACCCAGAATTTGCATTTTGTTTGTTGTCAATGAGTATGCAGAGATAACTAAAAGAAAAGTGATACATTATGGGTTCGGTTTGTGATGGTGAGTTCTGGTTCTACAAAGGGAGGTATGGTGGTGGTTTGGTTGACCAAAGTATGATGGTTATGGTGTTGAAACTTGGGCGAAAAGGAGTCGCTATCGCGTCAACATACACATGGTGTATGTATGCTGGAGAATGGATTTTAGTGTTCATACATGTGTTAAGAGGTATGAAACATGGATTTGATTCGTTTAACATCCTTTGATTGATATAATACGTGAATGTTTGATTAAACATTATAACGTTTATTATATATCTCTTATCGATTATATTATAGGGAGAATTTAAAGCATTTATGATTGTATAATCAAACAAATCTAAACAATGATTAAGCTATATATTAGAACACTTTCAATAGAATCCTCATTCTTATTCATATAATTTAACTAAAATACACACTTATCTCTATAATTTGTTCATTTTTTAAAAACCCCTCACATCTAAATCGTATATATACTCATAATCATTGAATTAATGTATTTTTCCACTCACAACCACTAAAAATATGAGATAGGTGATGATAGTGAACCTGCAAATTGAATGATAGATGAAATATTATCGAAATTGGACACCTAAAAAATGAATACCTCCATTGCCGTCTATACCTGCCCTTTTAGTACCATCTCCTCCACCCAATGTTTGAGCACCGAGTCGCCAGAAAAATGTTTCTAAGAATTGTCAAAACCATCTATGTAAAAACGCACTCTAAGCCAACCCGAACCCATCTATATCTTGGTTATTAAGATGCCAATTTAACCCAAACCGAATTGATATGTTACCGAACTCAACCTTGCCACCCTTCTTTAATATATGATGTGTTCAAACTAATGGTTTTTTTGTGCCATTTTTAGTAGCCACACACAGTGGCGGAGGCAGAAATTTTTTCCTATGGTGCCATTTTTTCCTCCATATCCGGATTTGTAAAAATTTGGAGTCCAAATTTTCGTATCGGGTCGAGTCAGGTCGAGTTACATAATAAAAATAAATATCATAATAAAAGTACCATGTCATTCAAATAACACAAAATAAAAATACAAAGTCATTTATAATATATATAATAAAATACATTTCATAGTTGCTTCCTACGTGTTTTCATGTTTTGAAAACGATTCATAATGTCTTCAATATTAGTAACCCCGTAACTCTATAAGCTATCATACTTTCATTATAATATATATTCAAGTGACCAAGTCTAGTTGTCTATAATCTCTTAAAATAACACATAAGAATCCCAGAAACAAATTACATATTTTAACTACAGTAATTTCAACTCTATATAAATATTTAAAGTTCAAAGTTATCAAGAATATAATCACAAAACCTGAGTTTAGGCATATATGAACTAGAACTAAACTTGATATAGTTGATTGACAATTATGGTTACAAATAGCAAAAGTAAGTTACAATGGATTAGGGTTCAAAATTCGGTGTAAATCAATAAAATACATATAAAATCAATGGGGTGGTGGTCCATTGGCAAAGACAAAGCCTTTACGCACCTTGGGAGAGGGAGGTCTTCGTGCAAGTCTCACAGACGACAGGAATAAAAGAAATTTGTCATTCAAAAAAAATAAGAAAATAAAATAAAATACATATAAATATATAACACCAATAACTGAGATCAGGAAATTGCTATTCATCATGCACTCATGCGAATATGGCATCTTCACACCTCAATCTTATATTAATTATAATATATACATATGCATCAAATATTTGAATGATAAAAAAAAATGAGAAAACTAACCTTTACTCATATTATTTGATTAATAATGATCAAAATTTCAAAATTACAACTCAAAAGGCAACGTGACTTTTAGTATTCTGGCAACTTGATGCGATTCAACACGAGGGGGGGAGATCAATCATGCAACATTTTTTTTTTGTTTAAGTTAGGTTTAACAATCGAATTCACTATTTGGATATGATCTATAATAGTTACTGGGCTATAAAAGTTAGACAAATATGGGCCTTTAGCTTACGCTTACTGAATAAAAAAAAACCAAATTGGTCTTAATTTTTAAACTATAAATATGTTTATTATGTAAAACGTTTAGGAAAAATAAAAGTGACTCTAAAAAAAGCAATGGTGTCGCTCGTATTATTTTTTCTATTATACGATACATATAAAGCGCAAATTTGAATGGTGTCGACCGACACCATTGCCGAGTATGTGGCTCCGCACTGGCCACACAAGGCTACTATAGGATCAGGAAAGGATACACACTTTTGACGTTTGGTTGGACAAGTGGGTCGGCAATGAGCTTCTAAAGGAGTTTTTACCAGCTCTCTTCGGAAAAACATGGAGCCCATCCGCCCTAGTGATTTGGAAATGGCGGTGTAAGCATGAGCCGAGAGAAGGTTGGGAATGGGACAAATTGCAGGTATTTTATTTTATTATCGAAGGGATGTAACTTTTCGAATAAAGAAGACATATGGAGATTGTTGAGTGATAGTAGCAGAGTATTCATAGTGCAATCTTTGAGGAAACATATTAGAATGAAAATGATTAATGTGATCGGAAAGTCACACTGCTGAGAAAAATGGTTACCATAGCAGATTTCTGTTGGAGTACCGCCTTAAACAAACTCTGAACAAAGAGATTTATCATTTTGCAATTTATCATACTCAACTGATGTTTATAACGTTTCAAAAAGAGATTTTAACACTACCAGAAGATGGACAGGTGAACCAGCAAACAAAAGGCTGTCACAAGCAATAACTCAGATCAATTTGGCGCGCAAGAAATGATAAACTCTAACACAACAAACCAACCTTGGTAACTGTAACATCCGTTTTCGACGACATCTGAAACCTGACCCAGATTTCAAAACCGGACCCTTTTCAATTAAATAAAAATAAGGATTTAAAAAAAAACTAATCTGTCGCTATGTTAAGAACTTTGTAAAATATCATTTTAACCCACTCGAGTTTCTAAAGTTCCTGTTTATCCTTTCATTCCTTTACCAAGAAAATTTTTTTTAAATGCGTATTTTTATTTATATGTATTCGAGTTGGTCTACGTTTTGACATATTTTCTTTGGTAAAGCAAGTCAGGACAAATATAATATGTTTTCGTGCTTATTTTATGTACGTTTTTAGTTGATCTACATTTCTCCGTAAATTTAGTTCTTAATGGAATGGGATCAAATATAATACTCTCTCATTTGACGGTATAAATTCGAGCTATTCTATGTTTTGACGCCGCCGCAACGCGCTAGGGGTAAAATTTGAACCCTTGATGTGAATACTTTTGATTGAACGTGTTAATTTTCCATTTATACACGTTTTATGCTCTTTGTTCGTACGTCACGTTTTCTGAGTATGGGTCTGGTCACATATAAAAACGTTATGATTGTACATTATAAATTCGATTACTTTACATTTTCATCAAATTTCAATGATATTGAGTTAAATTTGGATACGCCCCTTTTCATATGGTGTACGCATCACATCATTCACAAAACTATTCGATTTTTGCAATGTTCCCTCGTAGCAACGCGTGTGGGTCTAATTATTAGTTTTTTTCATAAATGTATCTTATTAAAATCAGAGTTTACTTACTTTTAAATCATGTGTAGTGGTAATGGTTTAGGGTGGAACTCTTGCTAACTAATCCATTACTAGTTTTTTTTTATATCGCGCGTTGCGGCGAAATTGAGCAAATGATAATGTAAAACAAACGTGATTTGAAAATAAAACATGTTGTTTAGAAAGTGAAACCATTAGAACCATTTAGTTTATCATCGTACCATTTTCCATTTTCTGATACCAAATAAATACTTTATTTTGAGTGTAACCTCGTTTTAACAAAACTTATAACCGAATGTCAGGGAAAAAAATCAAGCACAACTACGTACTTAAGTTTTTAGAAAAAAAGTTATAAACGTATCTTATTAAAGAAGTATTAAATTAATCGATAAATTAATATATGATAAAAAAACAATTATTAAAAAAGGTAGAGGAAATAGATGTTTAAAAAAAGAAAAATATGTTATTGAAAGCAAATATAAAAATAAACTATTATAATATATTAAATAATAAAATAATAAAAAAACTATATATTATAATAAAAATAAAGTTACTATTCATCGTCCTTTGAAATCAAAATATATATAACTGTGTTTACTGGTTTAATTGGATTTTGTATTACATTCATCATTAAATGATATACTAGACGTCCGTAATTAAATAATATGTATTCACAATTAAATTTATATTAAAAATCTACAAATTTATTATTTTATTAACTTTATTTTTCTGAACGACCAAAACAATAAAAGCTCGGCTACCGGGGTAACCCAATGGCAAAATGCAACCTCGTAGCCCCGCAACCGCAGACAACGCTAGGTAGCCCAAGCCTACCATCTCCAGTTCAAGAGAAAATCATTCGCCTGAAGGCCCATTGCGGTATAATCCAATTGGAATCGTATTCAAACATCGAGACCTATGAGCTCAATCCTAAATCTTTACTTCTTCTATAATGCCAATTGAGCCATAGCTCATTGGCTATTTCAAACTATAAATAAGTAACATTGTAGTGCTTCACGTTGTTATACTTCATGCATTGGGAGCTTTTCAAAAAAAATATATTGATTTTTCATTGTTAACCCAAAGGTTTTATCTTTTTCATTTTAACCCATTTGTTTTTTTTTTTTTACTTTTAACCTAAAGTTTTTTGTCTTTTCAGTTTAACCCCATCACTTTTTTTTGTTTTCAACTTTGATCCTTCATACTTTTCATCATTCGCAAATTTTTTGTTTTATGTTAGTTCAAAATTTTGGAAGTTAACACGCCGCAACGTGCGTGTGGGGTTCAACGTTTTTTCGTCTATTTTTTTATGGTTTGATAGGCCGTCGTAGCACTTCCATTTGTTCTCGTTTGGCAGGTTCTTCGCAACCCGCGGGTCCTAGATCGACTTAGTTATTATTTTCTCCGTTTTATGTTTTGGTCTAATTTCTTAGCATTAACACACCACAACAGGTTGCGTGGTTCAACGATTTACATCTGCTTTTCATTCGGTGTAATTCTTTCCTTTTTTTATTTATTTTATATTAACGAGCTTTTCCGACGTTAGTGGTCGATGGCAATGATGTGACATTGGCGCTACTTGGCACGGTTTTACGAACGTTTTTAACCTATTTAGTTTTTTACTAATAATTTGTTAACATGCGTATTATTATGTACGTGTTGTTATAAATTCGATTTGCTCTACGTTTCGACATAAACTTTTTTCTCTAAACGAGTCAAGTAAAATATAATACATTTTTTGTTTAGAAAAACATTTTTACGTGCATATTTTCATGTATGTTTGGGTATAAATCCGAGTTCTATTTTTCGATGTAAACCTCTTTGGAAACGAGTCATGCCAAATATAATATGTTTTTACTTATTTTATGTAAACTTCGTATTGAACTGAGTGGAGTCAAATTGCGGTTTCTTTTTTCTCCGTTTTTTTCAAAATCTCTAATTCATCCCTTTTAATTACACGTGTTAGTTTTTCCTTTATACCCGTTATGTTTTCTAATTCATCCCTTTTGATTTATACGGTATAAACTCAACTTACTTTACGTTTTGATCCAATCGCAATGCTTATATATGTTACATTGAGTTCATTCGGATACGCCGAAACACGTGTTTTCATATGGTTAACGCATCACATAATGTTTGGACTAACCATTAGGTGTTTGCGATGTACCCGCGCCGCAACGTGCGCGGATGTTATTACTAGTTAACATTAAGAAGAAAGAGACATGAAAAACATACTAAGAAGGCTTAGAATTATGCCACATGTCTCAAAATATTTGTATTTATTAGGTATAAAATGAACTATAATATTATAGCCTAGTGACATCTTAGTGGCATTTATTGGGTTTCCACTTGAATTGGTGTATAGACATTATTACTTAGTGAAGATGGATATGATCAGATGATTATTTTACTGGTGACACAAAAATACTTTAATACTTACACGTTCGCGTCTTTGAGTGAGTAACTAGTTTGAGTTTAAACAATCTCAACTCTATCTTTTACTACTTACACGTTCGCGTCTTTGAGTGAGTAACTAGATTATAATCATTTATAAAAGATAAGACATAGGTTCATATGTATGATTGTACCCTATAGTTATTAGCTAATCAAATGTCACGAGTGAATTATGATAGAGGCATAATTCAACTAGATTTAATTTAGTTTGGGTTTATAATTTAATTTGAGCGAGTTGTATCATCACAATTTTGAATATGGGATCGAGGCATAGAACCGAATTGGATGTATGCGCCTATGCGGTCGGTCAACAATTTTATTGGGCTTCCTATTTTCCTATTTTATTGGACAGTTTCATTCATAAATTCATAATCTTCGGCAGTTCAACCTACTCCTTTTTTTTGAATTTTCGATTTTAATATTCAAACCCCCCTATAAATGCATGCATAAATTGACAGTGATTCAGTGAACGTAACCCAGTCTCCTTCATTTGTTTGATATCTATATTTCTTTAAACTATCATCCTTTTGGTCAACCAAATCACCACCATACCTGCCATGAACGCTTTCCTATCATCCTCATAAACATCCCCATTGTTGTACCAAGAACCCAGAATTTGTGTTTTCCTCAAATCGGGTCCTTGATCCAAGAAAAGGATCTTTAAGCTTTTCTGGATTAAAGTTCCTTTTTCAGGGGTTTGTTGTAAAAGAGTATGCAGAGATAAGAGGATCGATAGCTCAAAGAAAAGTGATAAATTATGGGTTGGTGGCAGTAATGGGGATTTTTATGAGGGTGAGTTCTGCTTCTGCAAAGGAAGGTATGGTGGTTGTTTGTTTGAGCAAAGTATGATGGTTATGGTGTTTTAAATCTTGGGCGAAAAGAAGTCGATATCGCGTCAGCATAGACATGGTATATGTATGCGGGAGAATGGATTTTAGTGTTCATACATTTATTTAATTTATATGAGGTATCAAACATGGATTTGATCCGTTTAACATCCTTTGACTGATATAATACGCGAATGTTCAAATAAATCTAAACAATGATTAAGCTATATATTAGAACATTTACAATGTAATCCCGCGTCCTCATTCATATAATACTTTAACTAAAATACACATTTATCTCTATAATTTGTTCATTTTTTAGAATATAAGATAAGCCATGATAGTGAAACCCCAAATTGAATGATAAATGAAATAATATCGAAACTGGAAACAATAAAAATGAATACCTCCATTGCCGTCTAGACCCGCCGTTTTAGTACCATCTCCTCCTCCCAACGTTTGAGCACCAAGTCGCCATAAAACTCTTTCTAAGAATTGTTAAAACCATCAATGTAAAAACCCACTCTAAGCCAACCCGAACCCATCTATAACTTGGTTATTAAGTTGCACATTTTGACCCAATTTAACCCAAACCGAATGACATGCTACAGAACTCGACCTTGCCACCGTTCTTTAATATCTGATGTATTCAAACCAACGGTTTTTATTTATGCCATTTTAGTAGCCACACAAGGCTGTTGTTGGATCAAAAAAGGATACAAACTTTTGACATTTGGTTGGTCAAGTGGGTCGGCAACGGGCCTCTAAAGGAGTTCTTACCAGCTCTCTTCCAAACACATGGAGCCCAGCCGCCCAAGTGATCTGGAAAAGGCGGTGGAAGCATGAGCTGAGAGCAGGTTGGGAATGGGACGAATTGCAGCTATTTTATTTTTATTGTCGAAGGGATGTAACTTTTGGAATAAAGAAGCATATTCACAATGCAATCTTTGAGGAAACAGATTAGAATGAAAATATTTAATGTGATGGAAAACTCGCATTGCTGAGAAAAATGGTTACCAGAGCAGATCAATTACTTCTGTTGGAGTACAGCCTTAAACAAATTCCGTACAAAGATGATACTAACTAATAGAGGTGTAAACATGCAGGGTTTGGATTGTGTTTTCTGTGAAGCTGATCTGGAATCGATAGAACATGTGCTTGTCTCATGTCATTTTGCAATTTATCATACCCAACTGATGTTTATAATGTTCCAATACAACAGATTTTAACACTACCAAGAGGTGCACAGGCAAAGGCTGACACAAGCAATAACTCATGGTCTATTCGGCACGTAAAGAATCGGCAAAGCTCATTTATGGGACTACACAAACGGTCACGTAACCTCATGGATGGAAACCTATGGACTTTGCATTGGGTTGGTATGTTCGTGGCATTTTCGAATTCGAGCACTCATAGATTACCCAAACTCAGTTTGAGTTTAGGCAAACTTGACTCTATCTTTTACTACTTACACCTTCACCTCTTTGAGTGAGTGAGTAAGTTTAGGCAAACTCGACTCTATCTTTTACTACTTACACGTTCGCCTCTTTGAGTGACTAACTAGATTATTTCTTTAACATGTCAATTTAAATTGTTTATAAAAAACAAGATATGGGTTCATATGTACCCTATAGTTAGTAGCTAATCAAATATGAGGAGTTAATTAATTATGATAAACTAAAATACAACTATAACAACATTCGATATTTTAGTTTGGGCTATTAATTTAATTTGAGGGAGTTGTACCATCACAATTTGGATATGTGATAGAGGCATAGAGCCGAATTGTGGTTCTTCTTTTCCCCACCTGCACGTTTTTGTGGCCCACGTGTAAAACTTCATCCATAATCTTCGGTTACTTCAACCTATTCCTTTTTTGAATTTGTGATTTAATATTGAAATCTTCTATACTATTTAATAAAAAAAACCATATTAAGGACACTTGTCATTATATTAGGCATTCTCTTATAGATAATTATTATTTTAGTTTAATCTCTTTTAATTAATAATTAATTATAGATAACCCTCCTATTAAATATCATTTAGTTTAATATCTTATGGATAATTACTATTATTTTAATTTCTTCTATTGATTAGATTATAGATAACTCTCCTACTAAATATTATTTAGTTTAATCTCTTCTAATTAATTATAGATAACTCTCCTACTAAATATTATTTTGTTTAATCTCTTCAACTTAACTATAGATAATTAATATTTATTTTAAATTTAATGCATACTTCTCATTTATAATATTAACTATGTTAGAACCCCGTTTATTAAAAGTGTTGAAAAAAAATAAATATAGTTAGTAACTGCAAACGGTTTTTGTAATAAGATATTATTGATTTTTTGAATTAAAATTTTAAATTTGAATCCGAAAGTAATATATTAGTAAACCTAATACATAAATCGAAAGTTAATAACAAATCCGGCCGTGAAATGAAACTGATGACCATTTTGATCGGTTTCACGGTTTTAAATCGAATTGTGAACATCCTTAGTAATAACTAATAAGGTTAATTTGTGTTTTTTTATTATAATAAGTTATTAAAATAACTTTTGAAAATAATGTAAAACCATAAAGTTTGAAATATATATTTTTTTTGTTTGATGAAGATATAACTTAATTAGTTTTATTATATATCTAGAGTTTGAACCTGGGTTATAAACCTGGTTAAATCAGTATTTAGAGAGAACAAGTATACTTTATATACTTTAAAATTTCAATTCTTAACTATTTCTTTTATTTTCTTTTCTTATTACTAACTATTTAATATTTCATTGTTTCAACTACGTGTCCCATAGGAATATAATCTAAAAGAGAGTGAAATAAGAGGGGAAATAGATATTTGGCTCACTAAATTATTTTATTATTTAGTATATAAAATTTATTCATTCAACCCGTGTAATACACGGGGTTATAGCCTACTCCCCCTATAAATGCATGCATATATTGACGGTGAACGTAACCTGAAACTTCATTCGATAAACCCAGTCTCCTTCATTCGTTTGTTCTTTTTATTTCTTTCAACTATCATCCTTTTGGTCAACCAAATCACCATCATGCCTCCCATGACCACTTTCCTATCATCCCCATTGTTGTACCAAGAACCCAGAATTTGCATTTTGTTTGTTGTCAATGAGTATGCAGAGATAACTAAAAGAAAAGTGATACATTATGGGTTCCGTTTGTGATGGTGAGTTCTGGTTCTACAAAGGGAGGTATGGTGGTGGTTTGGTTGACCAAAGTATGATGGTTATGGTGTTGAAACTTGGGCGAAAAGGAGTCTATATCGCGTAAACATGCACATGGTGTATGTATGCGGGAGAATGGATTTTAGTGTTCATACATGTGTTTAATTTATGTGAGGTATGAAACATGGATTTGATTCGTTTAACATCCTTTGATTGACATAATACGTGAATGTTTGATTAAACCTTATAATGTTTATTATGTATCTCTTATCTGTTATATTTTAGGAAGAATTTAAAGCATTTATGATTGTATGATCAAACAAATCTAAACAATGATTAAGCTATATACTAGAACACTTTCAATGGAATCCTCATTCTTATTCATATAATTTAACTAAAACACACATTTATCTCTATAATTTGTTCATTTTTCAAAACACCTCACATCCAAATCATATATATTCATAATCATTGAATTAATTTATTTTTCCACTCCCAACCAGAATATGAGATAGGTGATGATAGTGAACTCCCAAATCTTCTATCTATATAATAAAAGAAATCACTTTAGGGACACTTGTCATCATATTAGGCCATCTCTTATAGATAATTATTATTTTAATTTAATTTCTTCTAATTAATTATAGATAATACTTCTACTAAACCTACACTATATAATAAAAGAAACTGTTTGCGGGACACTCATCATATTAGCCTATCTCTTATAGATAATTATTATTTTAATTTAATCTCTTCTAATTAATTATAGATAACCCTCATACTAAATATTATTTAATTTAATATCTTATATTATAGATAACCCTCCTACTAAATATTATTAGTTTAATATCGTATGAAAAATTATTATTTAATTTAATCTCCTTCTCATTTATAATAGAGTAAATTACGATTTTGACCCCTATGGTTATATCACTTTTACCCTTTTAACCCAAAAAGAAATTTTTTCAACATCTGAGCACTCAACGTCTTTTTTTCTAACACTTTTGGCCCCTAACACTAACCTCATCCATTTACTTTTAAGGGCCAAAAGGGTTAAAAAAAAACGTTTGGGGGCTCAGATGTTAAAAGATTCTTTTTTGGGACAAAAAGGTAAGAGTGATATAATCACAGGGGCCAACATCGTAATTTACTCTTTATAATATTATTTTTTTAATTAATTATATTTGAACGTTTTGTTTAGTTTGGTATCAAATCGATTTTACGAAACTTAAAATAAAATTAACTAATATTATTTATCATTTATACATTTACGTAGTTTTAAATAAAGAGTCAAATTTATTGAGACTTCGTCAATAAATTTTGCAACAACAGAATCATTATTTTTATCACGAAAACCAAACTTTGTATTAATATATTAACTATTTTTGATTTCACTATACAAAATTACATTTACTCGACCCATGTAATACTTGAGGTTTTTTAAGATATAACTTTTTATTATTTGATATAGAAAATTAGATTTATTCAATTCGTACAATACATGGGGTTTTTTGTGGATATATATTTTTTATTATTTAGTACATAAAATTACATTTATTCAAACCGTGTAATGCGCATATTTTTAAAGATGTAATTTTTTTTATTATTTGGTATATAAAATTACATTTATTCAACTCGTGTAATAAATGAGGTTTTCTAAAGATGTATTATTTTATTATTTGGTAGACAGTATTACATTTATTCAACCCGTGTAATACACATGGTTTTAAAGAAATGAGGTTTTTAAAGATATATTGTTTTATTATTAGTATATAAAATTTATTTCTTGAACACCGTGTAATACACGGGGTTATAACCTAGTGTTATTTAATTTAATATCTTATATTATAGATAACCCTCATACTAAATATTATTAGTTTAATATCTTTTGGATAATTATTATTTAGTTTAATCTTCTTCTCATTTATAATATTATTTTTTTTTGAATTAAGAGTTAAATTAAATAGTTGGTCCCTGTGGTTTGCACAAAGTAACATACTTAGGTACTAATAGTTTAAAATCACATTCTAGTGTATTAACTTTTCATTTTATAACGTTTGGAGGTATTAACGTTATTTGTAGGTTTAAAATCATAATCTATTAGCTTCTAAGTATGTTATTTTGTGCAAACAACAGAGACTAACTATGTTAATACCCTAGAAGTTAATACCTCCAAACGTTACAAAATGAAAAGTTAATACCCTAGAAGGTGATTTTAAACTATTAGTACCTAAGTATGTTATTTTGTGCAAACCAAAGGGACTAACTATGTAATTAACTCTTTGAATTAATTATATTTGAACGTTTTGTTTGGTATCAAATATATTTTACGAAACTTAAAATAATATTAACTAATAGTATTTATCATTTATACATTTACCGAGTTTTAAATAAATGGTTAAATTTATTGAGACTTCGTTAACAAATTTTGCAATAACGGAATAATCTATTTTTATCACGAAAACTGTATTAGTATATTAAATATTTTTATTTTCAGTATACAAAATTACATTTACTCGACCCATGTAACACATGAGGTTTTTTAAGATATAACTTTTATTATTTGATATATAAAATTAGATTTATTCAATTCGTACAATACACGGAGTTTTTTAAGGATGTATATTTTTTATTATTTAGTACAGAAAATTACATTTATCCAAACCATGTAATGCGCATATTTTTAAAGAGGAAAATTTTTTATTATTTGGTATATAAAATTACAATTATTCAACCAGTGTAATTGTCACACCCCCAAAATACCACCTAGGGAAAGTCCCTGTTAGGCGCGTGACGTACCAATAAAGAGCCACTAATTACATTGAACGCGTACAAGTTTCAAAATAAAATCCTTAATTATTAATGTAAAATACCATCAACGAGTTTAAATAAAAACCAACATGTTCAGCGGAAGCAAATAGTAAACCAATGTTAAACTGTTTCAAAAAAACCAATGTATGATATCAATAGTTCAATCACATGAATCCCTTCAGTCGACCCATGACCACTCCAGTTACTCCAGACAGCAAGTTCCAATCCAAGACATCTAACGACCTACAAGCATGCAGACAAGTGTGTCAGACGACGCTGGTGAGTTCAAAGTTTTGTTAACGCGTTTAGTTACCAGGTATGTGTATAAAACAGTTCGATAGTTCAATAATTTGATTTGATGTTGTTATTAACTCGATAACCGCAGATAGCTACAAGATGTATTTGCCCAACCCCAATGTCTCTATCAAAACATTGGTAATGCTTTAAGGAAATTAGTTCACGCCCGTCCTCCACGATACGGTGTGAGGGTGAAAAACCTAATAGCGCTATCAACTAATAACCTCGTTGCCTCCCCAGCAACTATCGGTAGATGTAAGGGGTCTCATGTGATAGACAATGAGTGTAATAACAAACATCCCATTAACCTAACGTTCCTCCCCGGAACGTTACCCGATATCCTACCCCGTGATGCATGCTTGGAAAAGAGTGGTGAACTCACCTTAGTTTTGCTCGGTAAGACCAATTACTTGTTTTAACAGTTGATCACAAACGTCCTAACACGATTATCGACATCAATCAGTTTTGAATGCACATACCCTAATCACATATCACGCAGTCTCATGCACATATAACACACATATTATCTTACGTACTGTAACAGTTAACCTTGCAATGAGATCAGCAACATACATCATAACATCACATAATGGGTGATTAAATCCCTAAATATCAGTTTATGATTCATGACCATTAGTATAAATCCTAAATCGTGACCCTGGTGTGATCCTCATGGTTGTCCGCGGCCCATCCTAACTAGCCCAATCAAGTCATGCGCTAGCAGATTCAAAGTGGGCAGCCCAATATGCCAATCTGTTTGGGTGTGGCGGCCCAATAGGGTGTCGCGGCCCACACCTGGTGTACAGCCTAACAATAGTATACATCCCAATTAAAAGTGTGATTGTATGCAATCCAATTAATGTGCTTGGTGTGATCCAATAGGGTGTGGCGGCCCACACCTGGTGTACAGCCTAACAATAGTATACAGCCCCAAATAAGGCTTGGTGTGATCCAATAGGGTATGGCGGCCCACACCTGGTGTACAGCCTAACAATAGTATACAACCCAATTAAAAGTGTGATTGTATGCAATCCAATTAATATGCGACCTATTTATGTTTAACAAACACTTCTGTTTTTTTCTTTTATTTCCAATAGTTATTCATGTGTTTCTAAATAAGGCTTGGTGTGATCCAATAGGGTGTGGCGGCCCACACCTGGTGTACAGCCTAACAATAGTATACAGCCCAATTAAAAGTGTGATTGTATGCAATCCAATTAATATGCAACCTATTTATGTTTAACAATCACTTCTGTTTTTTTCTTTTATTTCCAATAGTTATTCCCCACCATTTACTCAATCAACAATTACAAGTCATGACCCACAATTCCAATAAATTTCAACTCATTAATATAGCAGCCACTTGTATCACATAACCGGTCAACCAATTATTAAATCATGCGACTCATACCTAATTATTATATCCAATCATTAACCCTAGTTCCATGCATGAACAATTATATACGCTTAATCGATCCTAACAGTTTGTGTCCACCATTATTCGTCGAGATTTCTATTATTACATCACAGTCTCTAATCCAATTACTTTCATAATACTCACTAATATGTAATAGTGGTTAAACCAAGAAGATGGATCGCATTAATGGCCCATCATATTATCGACATCAACTACCCCTATGAACACAAATAGTACATCACCAAAGAACCCGAATCAAGACAACAATATTCAGTAATCTATATGTCCTTGGTTCACAGACATTAACATGTAGCAGTCCTTTATAATCCACGTAATAGCTAACATGTACCAGCACATATTCACAAATCTTGCATAAACAATATAACCAATTTATAACTATATGATGAGGGAACATACCAATCAAAGGGTATTGGTGAAGGAGGAGATTACGAGAGAGAGGGGGGGAGACTAGCTGCCGTGCGTGATCTTGAGAGAGATAGAATTTTTGTTTTGAGTTTTATGATAATTAGAATATGATACGTATACATAACAGGTACTAGTTTGGGGCGGTTGTTCCTTTTTGACCGAACTGGGCCTAAGCCCACACACTTGGACTTCCGCGACCAAAGGTAAAAGTGATGGGTTGGGATCTAATCTAGTTGGGTTCTCTGTGTGCTTCAAAGATTTGGGATGCGGCCCAATTAACACCACCATTTTAAATGAAAACACGAGGACGTGGCCCAATCATATACACGTCACAGGATTCGGTCCCAATTTACACACTTACACACATTTACTCAAACACATAATACATTTACCAAATATATTGCAGTCACAAGCGTTTACCAATTTTTATCGTCGGAGGGAAAATACGAAAGTGAAATAACGAGAAACAAGATCACGTGACGAAGAGATACTGACCTTGAAAGTTAGGGTTGTCACATCATCCCCAACTTGAAAGTAAGCACAGAGAAATGAAGTGAGAAATCAAGATTGTTGCGGACTTTCCTCAGGCGCCACATCTTTGCGGACTTTCCTCAGGCGCCACATCATCCCCAACTTGAAAAGGAATTTCGTCCCGAAATTCACCAGTAGTACCAGATTTAGATTGATCATTAGGAAAGTGTTGAGGATACTTAAGCTTCATCTGATCCTCACGCTCCCATGTGAACGGAGTCCACGTCTTGAGTTCCAACGAACTCTCACAACCGGGATACGACTATGTTTACACACCTTGACCTCTCAATCCATGATCTCAATAGGTTCCTCGACAAACTGCAATTTGTCGTCAATCTTGAACTCTTGAAATGGCACAATTAGTGCATCATCAAATAGACACTTCATCAATTGCAAAACGTGAAAGACATCGTGAACATTACCCAACTCAGCAGGTAACTCGAGCTTGTAGGCTACTTTACCGATCCGTTCCAGGATTTTGAATGGCCCAACGTAACGTGGATTAAGCTTGTCGCGCTTCCCAAAATGCACCACACCCTTCCAGGGTGAGACCTTCAACATGACACGATCATTAACTTCGAATTCCAAAGGTTTTCTATGATTGTCGGCGTAGCTTTTCTGACAATCATGCGCTGCCGCCATACGATTCCTGATCTGAATAATCTTTTCTAAAGTTTCAAGGACAAGTTCCGGACTTGTAATCTGGCTGTCACCCACCTCAGCCCAACAAAGAGGAGAACGGCATTTCCGGCCGTACAAGGCTTCAAACGGAGCTGCCTGGATTCTAGTGTGGTAACTGTTGTTGTAGGAGAACTCGATCAACGGCAGATGTTTCTCCCAGCCCTTACCAAAATCAATCACGCATACTCGCAGCATGTCTTCAAGTGTCTGGATGGTTCGCTCGCTCTGACCATCCGTCTGTGGGTGATATGCAGTACTCATGTCAAGACGTGAGCCAAACGATTTATGCATCGACTGCCACAAATCAGAAATGAAACGCGGGTCACGGTCAGAGATAATAGAAGTCGGCGCTCCATGCCTAGAAACCACTTCCTTCAGATAAACAGCAGCCAATTGAGAGAACTTCTCCGTTTCCTTGATTGCTAGAAAATGTGTTGATTTCGTGAGACGATCAACGACAGAGGGTATCGTTTCCGTTTTGAGTTCTCGGTAAGCCAGTGACAAAATCCATTGCTATCTGCTCCCATTTCCACATGGGTATTTCCGGTTGTTGCAGCAGGCCTGGGGGTTTCTGATACTCCACCTTGGCTTTCGCACAGGTCAAACATTTACTCACGTACGTTGCGATGTCAGCTTTCATCTTCGGCCACCAATACAAAACCTTGAGGTCCTGATACATCTTATATGAACCTGGATGAACAGAGTATCGGGACTTGTGCACTTCGTCCATCACAAGACCCCTAAGTTTACCAAACACCGGAATCTATATCCGTTCCATGTAGTAGAGAATACCATCAGATCTCTTTTCAAGTTGTTTCTCCATGCCCCGTAAGTATTCAGCTTCATAGTTATCTTCCTTCAATGCTTCTGTCTGAGCCGAACGAATCTGATCAGGAAGATTTGAGTGAATAGGGAGCTGCAATGCTCGCACACGCTTGGGTTTCGTCTCCTTTCGGCTAAGGGCATGGCACAATCGTAGTCGTTCAGTAGTTCTACCCACCGACGTTGTCGCATATTCAATTCCTTCTGGTCGAAGATAGGCCGAAGGCTTCTGTGATCAGCGTAGATGGTGCACCTGGTACCGTACAGATAGTGCCTCCAGATCTTCAACGCGAAAACACAACCCCAATTCTAAATCGTGAGTCGTGTAATTCCTTTCATGAACCTTCAACTGTTGAGAAGCATAAGCTATCACATTGTGGCGTTGCATCAGCACGCAACCAAGACCCTGAATGGAAGCATCACAATAAACCACAAAATCCTCGGTACCCTCAGGTAGAGATAAGATCGGCGCACTGCAGAGTTTCTGTTTCAATAGTTGGAACGCATCCTCCTGCTTTATTCCCCAAGAATATACCATGCCTTTCTATGTCAATGAGGTCAGAGGTTGAGCGATCTTCAAGAAATCCTTGATAAATCTTCGATAATACCCAGCAAGACCATGAAATTGTCGCACCTCTGAAGGATTCTTTGGTGCCGCCCAATTCTTGACAGCATCAACCTTTGTAGGATCCACGTGTATTCCCAACTCATTAACAATGTGCCCAAGGAAGTGTACCTCTCGAATCCAGAAGTCACACTTAGAAAACTTTGCATAGAGTTGCTCCTTCCTCAGGAGTTCCAAAATAAGACGCAGGTGCCGCTCGTGGTCTTCCTTTCTCTTCGAGTAGATGAGAATGTCGTCAATAAACACAATACCGAAGTCGTCGAGGTACCGTTTGCATACTCGGTTCATTAGATCCATGAAACTGTTGGCGCGTTCGTCAATCCAAACGGTATAACTAAAAATTCGTAGTGCCCATAACGCATTCGAAAAGCCGTCTTTGGGACATCCTCCTCTCTGACTCTCACCTGATGATATCCCGATCTTAAGTCAATCTTCGAATAAAAACTTGACCCTTGCAACTGGTGAAACAAGTCGTCGATACGTGGAAATGGGTAACGATTCTTGACTGTAACCTTGTTGAGTTCCCGATAGTCAATGCACATGCGAAAGGACCCGTCTTTCTTCTTTACAAACAACACTAGTGTCACACCCCGAATTCCACGTGTCACCGGTGGGCCCGGTGTGGGGTACAGTGACGTAGTTGGCATCGTCATAGACAATCAACACAATATAATAATGCACAACGGAAGCAGAATAGAAACATTTCAACTTTAAATAAAGTGCAATAATAATTATCACAGTAGTTGAAATGGATCCACAGGCGGATCAAATAAAAATAGAAATAAATAGTTCAACAGATAAATGTCGTCCGAGTTTGCGAGACTATTGTGGACGCTCTCTAGGAAACAGCCAGCCTATTTCCGTATAGTACCTGCACTTAATCTTTTGGGAAAAATACGTCAGTTTACACTGGTAAATACAAATCGACTGACTCATTTTGAAAATGATTGAAAATTGATTTAAATGCACAAGGCATAAATATTTTTATTAACTTGGGATAATTATATAATATAAACTTGTTAACGATTTACATGCACTCGTATCTCTGGTGGCCCGGGATCTACTGTCCGGGCTAGAGATTTAATTGACACACCACATTAAAGAGTTATACACGACGGGTGTACGCCTACACCCCGTGCTCTGGTCGTGGCCATCTCGTAAGATAATGCCAAGGATATCCGGGACATGGTCAATAACCCCCCAAAGCCTTTAAGTAAGACAAGACTGTTTAAACGAAATCACACAAGCTATTCAAGACTGTACACCCATAGGGCGCAGGACTTGTGCGCCCGATCAAGCGGTATTTTAAATACCGTACCCCAAGCCCGTATAGGGAAAATAAGTCAAAATGTATTTACCTGAGTAAGTATGTAACACAAATGATAAGTGGTGGTAGCTTTTACCGGGCTTCCTAATCTGGAACAAAGGTTTATAATTAACCTATTAGATTCCTAACGGCCTTTTATTTAAGCTTAAGCTTTGACCGGTTAGTTTTAGGAATGATGCGGTTTACGCACGATTAAGCGAAAGACCGGATAGAATGTGATTTAGACCCGACAAGTTTGAATACTTGTATAATATGGGTATACTAAATACATTCTGGATTTTGAAATAAAAATGATAACGTTTGACCCGTCTCGGTCAATTTACGCAAACTAGTTACGTAAACCAAACCGAACGCGAAAAGGGCGATACGGGTAGCCAAAAGATTCAAATGCAAGTTCCCTGAGATAATATGCTTAAAATATGATATTATATCAGTAAGTTATGTTCTATATTGCCCGGAATAATTTTAAACCCAATTTATGCCTTAAAAGGGCATTTTGGTCATTTAAAAGATGATAAAAGGGTAAAATTAGAAATCTGAGTTTCGGGTCTGGTTCATACAGTAAATATACTTAATATAACATATTATATCAGTAGGGTATGACCCATATATCAAATTTATCATTTAAAACCAAACTATGCACCGTAGGGGCAATTTAGTAATTTCACAAGGGCTAAAAATGCCAAAACTGGAAACCTGAGTTCAAAATATTATACTTACTGTTATTATATGAAAATATGCAATTTACATCAGTAGGTATAAGTCTTATAGGTTTAAAACAAGTATAACGCTTACTATGCGCTTAAAACGCTAAATATGCGATTCAAGGGCGTTTTCGGGTTTTCAAATAAAATCTGAGATTTTTATATTTCCAGAATACTTAAAATAATTTACTCATCATATAAAATCAATAGAAAAAGGTTTCGGGTCAAAAGGAGGTGAAAAACTCATTTTATGGCTAAAACGGTCAAAACCGACATAAGCCGAAATGACTAGGTGATCTAGAATCCGTTCAGCCAAAAATTAATTAAAAATCATCAAAATTCCCAGAATATTATAATACATCAGTTGGTAAAAAGTTTTGCATCAAAACGTGGCCAGAAACGGGTTCTACGCGAAAAGGACCGTTTATGTAAATTTATAATATAGTTTTACGCTAATGGCCATAACTCACAATCTGGACCACCAACTGATCCGAAATTTTCGGTGCAAGTTCATATATTAAAAATAAAGATTTCGATCCTTTCACTTTTCCAAAAATCCCGTTTTAAATCAAAAAGGGCAAAATAGTCAACTTTATGCATAAACCGGAAACATGCATTCGAATAGGCTAAGCATAGACTTAATCAAAGAAAATTCCAGAAAGTTTAACTAAGATAAAAATAGTCAAAAATACTTTCCAATACAGATCTCGAACATGCATGTATGAATCCGAATCGATAGTCTACGAAATAATCGTTTTACAAGACTTTCGGTTCCGATTCGTGGCTATACTATAGATTGTCGAGTTGATGATGATTAAAACACATTCTTATATATTTTACAAGTTATTTTCAATGATCAATCAGGTTGCATGTCATCTATATCATTAATCATGTCATTTTTCACAAAAATCGCTTCTGTTGACTTTTTAGAAATAGGTTTGACTCGACATTAAGCATGCATGTAGTGGGAATCAGTTAGTACCCTTTAGAGGGTTTGTTTCCCACATAAATACCAATCTATGACAAGTTTCAATTCGAGAAAAGACTGAAAGAAATCCGTTTAATCAGAAAGTCAAAGGTTATGAACACCCAGTTTGACTTTTAGCAATAATCACTACAAAAACGGATTAAAGAACGAATTGAAGGCTTACAAGAGTCCTATAGGTGTTTAGTAATCACTAGGAGTCGGCCTTGATGATCAGATTATCTCCAGAGAAGCTTTGAGAGCTCTTGCAAGTCTTGGTGTTCTTGTTCACAATTGTAAAAGCCAAGAAATGAGATGAATTCGGATTTAAAGCAGTGTTTTTGAGGTTTACTGTTGATGTAGGCATGCAAGGAATGTTATTGGCTCAATTGGAGGCGAAAACAACTGTAACCAACTCAATTTCGGACTCAAACTGACCCAAAATCGAATTTCTGTCGCTGGGCAACCCACGCGACCCGCTTGGGTCAGTCCAGGCGGGTCGCCTGACCCCCTGTTCAGCCAAACAAGTTTCACACATTGGCAGCTTTGACCCCTGAACTTGTACGCGATGTTTCGGCTATTTTTCTCGACCCGTAAACCCCCAAACTTGGTTTCTAAGAACCTTAGGACTTTTACCAACATGGTAATGTCCTCGGATAACTTTGCGCTCAACCGAAAAGCCATGAAATTCGACGTTGACGCTTTTAGTCCTTTAAGTACGGTTTTGGCCATAACTTTCTCATACGTTGACGAAACTTCATGAAATTTTAACCACATATTCTAGTGAGTATATTTTAGCTATACAAAGCTTCGGGTCTGCCAAAAGTTCACTCAGAGGTATAAATTAAACATGTTGACACTTTTGGCCCCTATAGTTTACAATACTTCACTTTTAGGCAATTTCCGCGTCGTATGATCCATGAACCATCTGTTAAAGGTTATAAACATTATGTGGGGTTATCATAGAGCCTATTTATCCATTGTTGACACTTTGGACCCTTACGTTCCATAGTTTTCACTGTTTGTCACTTTTAGTCCCTCTAAAGTATGTTTTCACATAACGGAACCTTATGACACGTGTCAAGACATTATTGGACGAAATTTTTCGAGGTGTTACATCCTCACCCCCTTAAAAGTAATCTCGACCCCGAGATTTAATCAAACAAATGGGGATATTTTTCTTTCATCGTGGATTCCACTTCCCACGTGTATTCGGGACCTCTACGGGCATCCCATTTGACCTTGACAATAGGCACCTGCTTCCTTCGAAGCTTCTTTACCTGTCGATCCTCAATCGACAAAGGTTTTTCAACGAACTTTAGACTTTCGTCTATGTGTATATCTGTATGCGGTATAACCAGTGAATCGTCAGCGAAACACTTCTTCAAATTACAGATATGGAACACATTATGAATAGCACTAAGCTCTTCAGGCAAGTTTAACTTATAAGCGACTGCCCCGACACGTTCGATTATCTCGAAAGGTCCTATGTATCTTGGGCTTAGCTTGCCTTTCTTTCCAAATCTCATCACACCCTTCCAAGGTGATACTTTAAGCAACACTTTTTCACCCACATCGAAGTGAAAATCTTTGCGCTTAGGATCCGCATAACTTTTCTCTCTATCCCTGGCAGCTTTCAAACGATCACGGATCTGAACGATCTTATCTGTCGTCTCAAAGACGATATCTGGTCCAGACAACTGGACATCTCCAATTTCTGCCCAACAAATGGGCGATCTACACTTTCTACCGTATAGGGCCTCAAAAGGCGCAGCTTTTATGCTGGAATGGTAGCTATTGTTGTAGGAGAATTCAATCAGTGGTAAGTTCTTATCCCAACTACCACCCAAATCGATCGCACATGCACGAAGCATGTCTTCCAAAGTTTGAATAGTACGCTCACTCTGACCATCAGTCTGAGGATGATAGGCCGTACTAAAATTCAAACGAGTGCCCAACGATTGCTGGAAACTCTTCCAAAAATGCGACGTATATCTGGTATCTCTATCGGAGATAATAGATATAGGTATACCATGTAATGCTACAATCTTATCGACGTATAATTGAGCTAACATATCTGAGCTATACGTCTCTTTGATGGGTAGAAAATGAGCTGACTTAGTCAGTCTGTCTACTATGACCCATATGGTATCATTTCCCTTTTTCGTCTTTGGCAACTTGGTGATGAAATCCATTGTCACCATTTCCCATTTCCACTTGGGAATTTCAGGTTGCTGAAGCAAACCTGACGGCTTCTGATGCTCAGCCTTGACTTGCGCACAAGTCAAACATTTGGCCACATACTCGGCCACGGACTTTTTCAAACCAATCCACCAGTAGTTTGATTTCAAATCCTGGTACATCTTATCAGCTCCAGGATGAACGGAATATTTAGAGCTGTGGGCTTCCTGAAGGATAACATCCCGAAGTCCTCCATATACTGGAACCCATATTCGTCCGTTTAGGCGTAGCATTCCATCTTTGTCGTGGGATAACTGCTCCTCAGTTACTCCCAACTTTTCTGCAGGATAGTTAGCTTCCAGCACAGCTTCCTTCTGTGCAGCTAAGACCCTTTCATTCAAATTATTTCTTATTTCAATGCGCTTGGCATTGATTCTGATTGGTTTAACCCTTTCTTTTCTGCTTAAGGCGTCGGCAACCACATTTGCCTTGCCTGGATGGTATCGTATCTCGCAATCATAGTCATTGAGAGTTTCCATCCATCGCCTTTGACGCATGTTCAATTCCTTCTGATTGAACAAGTGCTGAAGACTCTTGTGATCCGAATAAATGATACACTTGGTTCCATACAAGTAGTGTCTCCATAGCTTTAATGCAAATACAACCGCACCCAATTCCAAATCGTGGGTGGTGTAGTTCTTCTCGTGCACCTTTAGCTGGCGAGAAGCATAGGCAATGACTTTGCCTTTCTGCATGAGTACGCAACCCATGCCAGTGTGTGATGCGTCACAATACACTACAAATTCATCTATACCATCGGGCAATGTCAACACTGGTGCATTGCTCAGCTTCTGCTTCAGAATGTCAAAGGATTCCTGCTGCTTAGGGCCCCAATCAAACTTAATCTTCTTACGGGTCAACGAAGTTAGGGGCGCAGCAATCCTTGAAAAGTTCTCGATAAATCGCCTATAATATCCTACCAATCCAAGGAAACTGCGAATCTCGGTAGGAGTCTTCGGCTCCTGCCAGTTTATGACTGCTTCTACTTTAGCGGGATCTACTTGGATACCACGCTCACTTACAACATGTCCAAGAAATTGAACTTCTCGAAGCCAAAATTCACACTTCGAGAATTTGGCATAAAGCTTCTCTTGATTCAAAAGTTTGAGAATACAACGAAGGTGTTCCTCATGATCAGCTTGGCTCTTCGAGTAGTTAAGGATGTCATCGATAAAGACGATAACGAACTTATCTAAATAGGGTTTACAGACGCGATTCATGAGATCCATAAACGCGGCTGGTGCGTTAGTGAGTCCAAACGGCATCACTAGGAACTCGTAATGTCCATAACGAGTCCTAAACGCGGTCTTGTGTACGTCTTCGTCCTTGACCTTCAACTGATGATAACCTGACCTCAGGTCAATCTTGGAGAAATAACTTGCTCCTTGCAACTGATCGAACAGATCGTCGATCCTGGGTAACGGATACCGATTCTTGATAGTGACCTTGTTAAGCTCACGGTAATCGATGCACAGACGCATCGAACCATCCTTCTTTTTAACGAACAAGATTGGCGCTCCCCAAGGAGATGAGCTAGGTCTAATGAAACCTTTAGCTAATAGATCATCCAACTGCGTCCTCAACTCCTTCATCTCCGTTGGTGCCAATCTGTATGGTGCTCTTGCTACAGGTGCAGTGCCTGGAATGATATCTATCCGAAACTCTACTTGCCTATCCGGTGGCAAACCGGGTAGTTCTTCAGGAAACACTTCAGGATATTCCGAGATAACAGGGATATCCTCAATCTTCGGCTTCGGCTCATCAATGGTAACTTGTGCCATATAAATGACACATCCTTTCTGCATGCACCTGGATGCCTTGAGCATGGACACTTGCTCGGGCAATCCATGCTGGGTATCTCCTTGAATAGTAAGTGACTCACCAGACGGAGTCTTAACTATTACTTGCTTTCTGTTGCACAGAATCTGGGCTTGGTTACTCGACAACCAATCCATGCCTATCACTATGTCGAATCCAGCTAGCTTAAAGGGAAGCAAGGATAACGGGAAAGAATGATTCCTAATGGATATAACACATCCATCTAGAACAGTCGAGGCGGTTTCTATGGTTCCATCGGCTAATTCCACCTCATATTTCACACTTAGGGTTTTAATAGGAAGGTTCAACAGTTTACAAAACTTATCATCTACAAACGACTTATCAGCTCCAGAATCAAACAAGACTCTAGCAAAAACATCGTTTACAAGAAACGTACCGGTAATGACGTTATCGTCAAGGACTGCTTCCTTTGCGTCCATTCTGAAGACTCTCGCATTAGTCTTCTTTCCTTCCTCGGCCTTCTTTGCAAACTTTGGGCAGTTGGGCCGAATGTGACCTTTTTCGTTGCAACCAAAACAAGTTGCATCCTTCATTTTCTTGCAATCCACAGCTTTATGATCTGTGGACTTGCAGATCCCACAACGTTTCTCTGAAGACTGGGATTTCGTCTCCAAACGACATCTCCCAAAGTGGTGTCTCCTGCAGATTTTGCATCGGGGTTTCTCACCCGACTGATGATCACTTTTCCTAGACCCCGACCCTTTCCTGTGGTCGTTGTTCCCTCTATGTCGCTTTTCAAATCTTCGTGAGGTGTCATCTTCACGTTTTCGCTTGTTCTCCTCAGAGCTCTTCATGGCTCTTAATCTAACCACGTCTTGAGTGAGGGAGAGGGATAGATCTGCTACGGATCTAAATGTAGTGGGTCTTGAAGCTTTGACGCTGGCTTTAATCTCCGGTGCCAGACCCCCAATGAATCGAGCAATCCTACGCGGCTCCGGGGTCACCAAGTAAGGCACTAACCGAGACAGCGTGTTGAACGTAGTAAGATACGCTTGACAATCGAGGTTCTTCATAACTAAGGATACAAAATCCGATTCGATTCGCTCGACCTCGTGCTGCGGACAGAAGTTCTCTTTAATCAGGGCCACAAACTGTTCCCATGACAAACCGTACAGTGTGGCCTTACCGGCAGCTTGTAGGAGTGACTTCCACCATGCTAACGCATCTCCTTTGAATGACTGGGACACGTACTTCACGACGTCCCTATCAGCACACCCGCTGATATGTCACACCCCCATTTCCACGTGTCACCGGTGGGCCCGGTGTGGGGTACAGTGACGTAGTTGGCATCGTCATAGACAATCAACACAATATAATAATGCACAGCGGAAGCAGAATAGAAACATTTCAACTTTTAAATAAAGTGTAATAATAAATATCACAGTAGTTGAAATGGATCCACAGGCGGATCAAATAAAAAAAGAAATAAATAGTTCAACAGATAAATGTCGTCCGAGTTTGCGAGACTATTGTGGACGCTCTCTAGGAAACAGCCAGCCTATTTCCGTATAGTACCTGCACTTAATCTTTTGGGAAAAATACGTCAGTTTACACTGGTAAATACAAATCGACTGACTCATTTTGAAAATGATTGAAAATTTATTTAAATGCACAAGGCATAAATATTTTATTAACTTGGGATAATTATATAATATAAACTTGTTAACGATTTACATGCACTCGTATCTCTGGTGGCCCGGGATCTACTGTCCGGGCTAGAGATTTAATTGACACACCACATTAAAGAGTTATACACGACGGGTGTACGCCTACACCCCGTGCTCTGGTCGTGGCCATCTCGTAAGATAATGCCAAGGATATCCGGGACATGGTCAATAACCCCCCAAAGCCTTTAAGTAAGACAAGACTGTTTAAACGAAATCACACAAGCTATTCAAGACTGTACACCCATAGGGCGCAGGACTTGTGCGCCCGATCAAGCGGTATTTTAAATACCGTACCCCAAGCCCGTATAGGGAAAATAAGTCAAAATGTATTTACCTGAGCAAGTATAAGTCACAAACGATAAGTGGTGGTAGCTTTTACCGGGCTTCCTAATCTGGAACAAAGGTTTATAATTAACCTATTAGATTCCTAACGGTCTTTTATTTAAGCCTAAGCTTTGACCGGTTAGTTTTAGGAATGATACGGTTTACGCACGATTAAGCGAAAGACCGGATAGAATGTGATTTAGACCCGACAAGTTTGATTACTTGTATATTATGGGTATACTAAATACATTCTGGATTTTGAGATAAAAATGATGACGTTTGACCCGTTTCGGTCAATTTACGCAAACTAGTTACGTAAACCGAACCGAACGCGAAAAGGGCGATACGGGTAGTCAAATGATTCAAATGCAAGTTCCCTGGTATAATATGCTTTAATTATGATATAATATCAGTAAGTTATGTTCTATATTGCCCGGAATAATTTTAAACCCAATTTATGCCTTAGAAGGGCATTTTGGTCATTTAAAAGTTAATAAAAGGGTAAAATTAGAAATCTGAGTTTCGGGTCTGGTTCATACAGAAAATATACTTAATATAACATATTATATCAGTAGGGTATGACCCATATACCAAATATATCATTTAAAACCAAACTATGCACCGTAGGGGCAATTTAGTAATTTCACAAGGGCTAAAAATGCCAAAACTGGAAACCTGAGTTCAAAATATTATACTTACTGTTATTATATGAAAATATGTAATTTACATCAGTAGGTATGAGTCTTATAGGTTTAAAACAAGTATAATGCTTTACTATGCGTTAAAACGCTAAAAATACGATTTAAGGGCGTTTTCGGGTTTTCACAATAAATCTGAGATTTTTATATTTCCAGAATACTTAAAATAATTTATTCATCATATAAAATCAGTAGAAAAAGGTTTCGGGTCAAAAGGATGTGTAAAACTCATTTTATGGCTAAAACGGTCAAAACCGACATAAGCCGAAATGGCTAGGTGATCTAGGATCCGTTCAGCCAAAAATTAATTAAAAATCATCAAAATTCCCAGAATATTATATTACTTCTGTTGGTAAAAAGTTTTGCATCAAAACGTGGCCAGAAACGGGTTCTACGCGAAAAGGACCGTTTATGTAAATTTATAATATAGTTTTACGCTAATGGCCATAACTCACAATCTGGACCACCAACTGATCCGAAATTTTCGGTGCAAGTTCATATAATCAAAATAAAGATTTCTATCCTTTCACTTTTCCAAAAATCCCGTTTTAAATCAAAAAGGGCAAAATAGTCAACTTTATGCATAAACCGGAAACAAGCATTCGAATAGGCTAAGCATAGACTCAATCAAAGAAAATTCCAGAAAGTTTAACTAAAATATAAATAGTCAAAAATACTTTCCAATACAGATCTCGAACATGCATGTATGAATCCGAATCGATAGTCTACGAAATAATCGTTTTACAAGACTTTCGGTTCCGATTCGTGGCTATACTATAGATTGTCGAGTTGATGATGATTAAAACACATTCTTATATATATTACAAGTTATTTTCAATGATCAATCAGGTTGCATGTCATCTATATCATTAGTCATGTCATTTTTCACAAAAATCGCTTCTGTTGACTTTTTAGAAATAGGTTTGACTCGACATTTAGCATGCATGTAGTGGGAATCAGTTAGTAACCTTTAGAGGGTTTGTTTCCCACATAAATACCAATCTATAACAAGTTTCAATTCGAGAAATTACTGAAAGAAATCCGTTTAATCAGAAAGTCAAAGGTTATGAACACCCAGTTTGACTTTTAGCAATAATCACTATAAAAACGGATTAAAGAACGAATTGAAGGCTTACAATGGTCCTAAAGATGTTTAGTGGACACTAGAAGTCGGCCTTGATGATCAGATTATCTCCAGAGAAGCTTTAAGAGTTCTTGCAAGTCTTGGTGTTCTTGTTCACAATGGTAAATGATCAAAAATGAGATGAATTCGGATTTAAAGCAGAGATTCTGAGGTTTACTGTTGATGTAGGCATGCATGGCATGTTATTGGTGCAAGAGGAGGCGAAAATGAGCTGTATTGCACTTGAATTCGGACCCAAACTAACCATTTTCGAAATTCTGCACGCTGGGCAACCCACGCGGCCCGCTTGGGCCTTCCCAGGCGGGTCGCCTGACCCTTGGTTCAGCCAAACAACTTTCAATTGTTGACAGCTTTGACCCCTGAACTTGTTCGCGATGTTTCGGCTACTTTTCTCGACCCGTAAACCCCCAAACTTGGTTTCTAAGAACCTTAGGACTTTTACCAACATGGTAATGCCCTCGGATAACTTTGCGCTCAACCGAAAAGTCCTGAAATTCGACGTTGACGCTTTTAGTCCCTTAAGTACGGTTTTGGCCATAACTTTCTCATACGTTGACGAAACATCATGAAATTTTTACCACATATTCTAGTGAGTATATTTTAGCTATACAAAGCTTCGGGTCTGCCAAAAGTTCACTCAGAGGTATAAATTAAACATGTTGACACTTTTGGCCCCTATAGTTTACAATACTTCACTTTTGTGCAATTTCCGCGTCGTATGATCCATGAACCATCCGTTAAAGGTTATAAACATTATGTAGGGTTATCATAGAGCCTATTTATCCATTGTTGACACTTTGGACCCTTACGTTCCATAGTTTTCACTGTTTGTCACTTTTAGTCCCTCTAAAGTATGTTTTCACATAGCGGAACCTTATGACACGTGTCAAGACATTATTGGACGAAATTTTTCGAGGTGTTACATCCTCACCCCCTTAAAAGAAATCTCGACCCTGAGATTTATTCAAACAAATGGGGATATTTTTCTTTCATCGTGGATTCCACTTCCCACGTGTATTCGGGACCTCTACGGGCATCCCATTTGACCTTTACAATAGGCACATGCCTCCTTCGAAGCTTCTTTACCTGTCGATCCTCAATCGACAAAGGTTTTTCAACAAACTTTAGACTTTCGTCTATGTGTATATCTGTATGCGGTATAACCAGTGAATCGTCAGCGAAACACTTTTTCAAGTTACAGATATGGAACACATTATGAATAGCACTAAGCTCTTCAGGCAATTTTAACTTATAAGCGACTGCCCCGACACGTTCGATTATCTCGAAAGGTCCTATGTATCTTGGGCTTAGCTTGCCTTTCTTTCCAAATCGCATTACACCTTTCCAAGGTGATACCTTAAGCAACACTTTTTCACCCACATCGAAGTGAAAATCCTTGCGCTTAGGATCCGCATAACTTTTCTGCCTATCCCTGGCAGCTTTCAAACGATCACGGATCTGAACGATCTTGTCTGTCGTCTCAAAGACGATATCTGGTCCAGACAACTGGACATCTCCAACTTCTGCCCAACAAATGGGCGATCTACACTTTCTACCGTATAGGGCCTCAAAAGGCGCAGCCTTTATGCTGGAATGGTAGCTATTGTTGTAGGAGAATTCAATCAGTGGTAGGTTCTTATCCCAACTACCACCTAAGTCGATCGCACATGCGCGAAGCATGTCTTCCAGAGTTTGAATAGTACGCTCACTCTGACCATCAGTCTGAGGATGGTAAGCCGTACTAAAATTCAAACGAGTGCCCAACGACTGTTGGAAACTTTTCCAAAAATGTGACGTATATCTAGTATCTCTATCAGAGATAATAGATATAGGTATACCATGTAGCGCTACTATCTTATCGACGTACAATTGAGCTAACATATCTGAGCTATACGTCTCTTTGATGGGTAGAAAATGGGCTGACTTAGTCAGTCTGTCTACTATGACCCATATGGTATCATTTCCCTTTTTCGTTTTTGGCAACTTGGTGATAAAATCCATTGTCACCATTTCCCACTTCCATTTGGGAATTTCAGGTTGCTGAAGCAAACCTGACGGCTTCTGATGCTCAGCCTTGACTTGCGCACAAGTCAAACATTTGGCCACAAACTCGGCCACGGACTTTTTCAAACCAATCCACCAGTAGTTTGATTTCAAATCCTGGTACATCTTATCAGCTCCAGGATGAACGGAATATTTTGAGCTGTGGGCTTCCTGGAGGATAACATCCCGAAGTCCTCCATATATTGGAACCCATATTCGTCCGTTTAGGCGTAGCATTCCATCTTTGTCGTGGGATAACTGCTCCTCAGTTACTCCCAACTTTTCTGCAGGATAGTTAGCTCCCAGCACAGCTTCCTTCTGTGCAGCTAACACCCTTTCATTCAAATTATTCCTTATTTCAATGCGCTTGGCATTGATTCTGATCGGTTTAATCCTTTCTTTTCTGCTTAAGGCGTCGGCAACCACATTTGCCTTGCCTGGATGGTATCTTATCTCACAGTCATAATCATTTAAAGTTTCCATCCATCGCCTTTGACGCATGTTCAATTCCTTCTGATTGAACAAGTGCTGAAGACTCTTGTGATCCGAATAAATGATACACTTGGTTCCATACAAGTAATGTCTCCATAGCTTTAATGCAAATACAACTGCACCCAATTCCAAATCGTGGGTGGTGTAGTTCTTCTCGTGCACCTTGAGCTGTCGAGAAGCGTAGGCAATGACTTTGCCTTTCTGCATGAGTACGCAACCCATGCCCGTATGTGACGCATCACAATACACCACAAATTCATCTATACCATCGGGCAATGTCAACACTGGCGCATTGCTCAGCTTCTGCTTCAGAATGTCAAAGGATTCCTGCTGCTTAGGGCCCCAATCAAACTTAATCTTCTTACGGGTCAACGAAGTTAGGGGCGCAGCAATCCTTGAAAAGTTCTCGATGAATCTCCTATAATATCCTGCCAATCCGAGGAAACTGCGAATCTCAGTAGGAGTCTTCGGCTCCTGCCAATTCATGACTGCTTCGACTTTAGCGGGATCTACTTGGATACCACGCTCATTTACCACATGTCCAAGGAACTGGACTTCTCGAAGCCAAAATTCACACTTCGAGAATTTGGCATAAAGCTTCTCTTGATACAGAAGTTTGAGAATACAACGAAGGTGTTTCTCATGGTCAGCTTGGCTCTTCGAGTAGATAAGGATGTCGTCAATAAAGACAATGACGAATTTATCTAGATAAGGCTTGCAGACACGATTCATGAGATCCATGAATGCGGCTGGTGCGTTAGTGAGCCCAAACGGCATCACTAGGAACTCGTAATGTCCATAACGAGTCCTAAACGCGGTCTTGTGTACGTCTTCCTCCTTGACCTTCAACTGATGATATCCTGACCTTAGGTCAATCTTGGAGAAATAGCTTGCTCCTTGCAACTGATCGAACAGATCGTCGATCCTGGGTAACGGATATCTATTCTTGATAGTGACCTTGTTAAGCTCACGATAATCGATGCACAGACGCATCGAACCATCCTTCTTCTTAACGAACAAGATTGGCGCTCCCCAAGGAGACGAGCTAGGTCTAATAAAACCTTTGGCTAAAAGCTCATCCAACTGCGTCCTCAACTCCTTCATCTCCGTTGGTGCCAATCTGTATGGTGCTCTTGCTACAGGTGCTGCACCTGGTATGATATCTATCCGAAACTCTACTTGTCTATCCGGTGGCAACCCGGGTAGCTCTTCAGGAAACACTTCAGGATATTCCGAGATAACAGGAATATCCTCAATCTTCGGCTTCGGCTCATCTATGGTAACTTGTGCCATGTAAATGACACATCCTTTCTGCATGCATCTGGATGCCTTGAGCATGGACACTTGCTCAGGCAATCCATGCTGGGTATCTCCTTGAATGGTAAGTGACTCACCAGACGGAGTCTTAACTATTACTTGCTTTCTAGTGCACAGAATCTGGGCTTGGTTACTCGACAACCAATCCATGCCTATCACTATGTCGAATCCAGCTAACTTAAAGGGAAGCAAGGATAACGGGAAGGAATGATTCCTAATGGATATAACACATCCATCTAGAACAGTCGAGGCGGTTTCTATAGTTCCATCGGCTAATTCCACCTCATATTTCACGCTTAAGGTTTTAACAGGAAGGTTCAACAGTTTACAAAACTTATCATCTACAAACGACTTATCAGCTCCTGAATCAAACAAGACTCTAGCAAAAACATCATTTACAAGAAACGTACCGGTAATGACGTTATCGTCAAGGACTGCTTCCTTTGCGTCCATTCGGAAGACTCTCGCGTTAGTCTTCTTCCCTTCATCAGCCTTCTTTGCAAACTTTGGACAGTTGGGCCGAATGTGCCCTTTCTCGTTGCAACCAAAACACGTTGCATCCTTCATCTTCTTGCAATCCACAGCTTTATGATCCGTGGACTTGCAGATTCCACATCGTTTCTCCGAAGACTGGGATTTCGTTTCCAACCGACACCTCCCAAAGTGGTGCCTCCTGCAGATCTTGCATCTGGGTTTCTCACCCGACTGATGATCACTTCTCCTAGACCCCGACCCTTTCCTGTGGTCGTTGTTCCCTCTATGTCGCTTTTCAGATCTTCGTGAGGTGTCATCCTCACGTTTCCGTTTGTTCTCCTCAGAGCTCTTCAGGGCTCTCAATCTAACCACGTCTTGAGTGAGGGAGAGGGATAGATCTGCTACGGATCTAAATGTAGTAGGTCTTGAAGCTTTAACACTCGCCTTTATTTCCGGTGCCAGACCCCCGATAAATCGAGCAATCCTACGCGGCTCCGGGGTCACCAAGTAAGGCACTAAACGAGACAGCGTGTTGAACGTAGTAAGATACGCTTGACAATCGAGGTTCTTCATGACTAAGGATACAAAATCCGATTCGATTCGCTCGACCTCGTGCTGCGGACAGAAGTTCTCTTTAATCAGGGCCACAAACTGTTCCCATGACAAACCGTACAGTGTGGCCTTACCGGCAGCTTGTAGGAGTGACTTCCACCATGCTAACGCATCTCCTTTGAATGACTGGGACACGTACTTCACGACGTCCCTATCAGCACACCCGCTGATATCAACTACAGTGTCCATCTCGTCAATCCACGTCATGCAGTCGACGGCTCCTTTTTCCCCAGTGAAATCTCTGGGCTTGCAAGATACAAAGTATTTGTACGTACAGGACCTGCTGTACGTGTCACGTTTCAGTTCAATCTCCTGCTTTGGGACGCTGCTGTGGTTGGAGGAATGATTATCATCCTCAGGCTTTCTTCGGCTCACTCTTTTTAGACGGCGGCTTACTATGAGCCCCAGAATGAGTCTTAGCCTTGACATGCGTCACTGAGCGGGTTCTACTCTGAGTACCACTAGATTCTTTGAACTGCCTATCCATAGCCTTGGCGACAGCATTATCTATCAGTGCTTGCAATTCTGCACCGGTAACGTGAATCTTTGCATTATCTGAGCGTTCCCCAGAATGACTGTTGGTTTCTTCCGATTTGGCCATCGTAGCTTTAAGCTACAATAAAGGACAAGGTCTTATTTAGAACCTAACAGTATTATCGTCCTAGACGATTTATTAACCATGGTATCAAAAACCTTAGCAGTTAATTTAATAAATTTCATTCAGGCTCTTATTAGCAATCAAGGAATGAAAATATGTATATTGGCACCATAGGCCTAGTCACAACGGACAATTACTAAATTATAAATTTAGATTTTTATAGGATTATAAATTGTATAATTAAACAAATAATCCTTTACTAGACAGAGAGTCATAAACCACAACTGTCATTATATAACATAGTTATAACCCGTAGGTATCAAGCCATTAATAGACTTGTGTACAGATAAAATCTGTAGATATTTCTTTACTAGGCAGGGAGTTACAAACCACAACTGCCACTATATGACATAGTCATAACCCGTAGGTATCAAGTCATTAATAGACTTGTATACAGATAGAATCTGTAGATATTTCTTTACTAGGCAGGGAGTTATAAACCACAACTGCCACTATATGACATAGTCATAACCCGTAGGTATCAAGTCATTAATAGACTTGTATACAGATAAAATCTGTAGATAATTTATTAAAAAGGGTGGCTTGTGTGATTTTGCAGATCACGCTTGGCCAGGAATGTTAACATGTTCTCAGATGTTAACAGAGAGTTGAATCTTTTCAACCAGGTTTTACCATCATGGGCCAGGCCTGTTAATAAGGCATTCAAGCTAGGTTATACCTTACTAAGATTCTTATAAAATGGCAAATCAAATAAAAATTGATATTTTCCATTATTTTAATATTATTCATGCATATAAATAAAATGATAAATTCAAATTAACCATTTAAATTTCCAATAAAATACCAGTACATATTTGCCCTAAACGGGACTTTGAAATAACAGGGATAACATGAATAACAGGCCCGCGCAGGGGCTAAACAAGTACAACAATAACAAAATAAAATAAAACAAACCCACGCAGGGGTTAACAGGATAACATACCCACACAGGGGTAGAGAAAGATAGATATACCCACGCAGGGGTAGAGTACTGGAATAAATGTCCACGCAGGGACATGGGTACATGAAATGATAATCGAAGGACTCAACGATCCTTCTTGCTCTTACCCTTGAGCAGGTCAAATACCTTCTGGAACATGCCACGGTTGTGACGGCGATCATTCTGCAACTCCCGTCGCATGCTATCAATCCCATGCAGGATCTCCTGAACCTGCGGCGGCGACATCATAGGCGCCGGTGGCGGTGGCTGGTAGTGCTGCGGCTGCGGCGGCTGGTACGGCTGCGGCTGCGGTGGCTGCTGGTAACCCGGAGGGTAACCAAAAGTAGACTGCCCAGCAGCCCAAGTGTCTCCCAATGGACCACTGGGTGGGAGTGAGCTGTAGTTCACAGCTTGCCAATAAGGGTCTCCCGTGTAATCATAACCCTGAGGGAATACCTGCTCGAACGGGTTGAACTGAGCGGCACTAGCATAAGCCGGAATCGGCTCTCCAAAATTCTGCGGCGGCAGAGGCGGGATCGGAACAGAAGTAACCTCCGACACGGGATGCTGAGACTCCCCTGTCTCAGACTCCCCGGGTAGAGACGTGTAGCGGCTGCTACTAACACGTGGAGGGGTGCCTATGCGAATCCCTCCGCGCGTAGACATGCGCGCATTCCTCCTCGGCCTCTGAGGTGGAGGAGGTAAACTGGCGGCGGCGGTGGTGACGGAGTGATCACGTCACGCCACAGGGCCTCAGATAGGTCCTGCGGTAATGGCGGCTGCTGCTGAAGCTGCTGCGAGTGGTGCTGCGAGTGCACCGGCGAACCATGGAGCGATTGAAGCATCGGAGTACCATGGAGTGATTGAAGCATAGGAGAGTTGTGGCTAGGGGTGAAGTACCAATCATGCTGCTTAAACCTCTCCTGAAAGCTGTCCCCACCATTATAGGGTGATCCCCTAAATGGCGACCCATCCGATATCTCAATCGGATGGTTAGGCGTACCTGATGGAGGTAGCGACGGGTCCGTATCCTCGTCTACGTCCATCTCGTGGTCGCCCGGAAAATGGTCATCCGGCCCGAGTGGGTTGTGGCCCACTGGCTCCTCCACATAAGCATTAGGGTTATATAAACCCTGGTAGGCTGGCGCTGGATACTGCTGCGGTGACTGGTGCAATGGTATGTACGATCCATGCGAACCATGGGGCCCGTTCTCCGAATGGGGCCCAAACGAGTGGGGTAATGACGGAGAAGTGCTCGCGGAAACCGAATGCCTAGCAGGCTCGGCAAAAGACCTCCAAAGGTCGTTGGCGGCTGTGTTGTGTGTAGCAGATGGAGCCCGCCTATGCGAGGGACCAGCCTCATGATCATGTGATGTGGGAAATCTCCACGACCTCTCATCCTTGGCGGCATCCTGATCCTGTCAAAAGTCAAACAAGTTGCACAACAATATATATAAGACAATGCAAAATAATAAAAGTAAAATAAACGAAAGGTTGAACATTTCCTAAGTTCTTTGTCTAGACTCGAAAATCGAGGAATGTGCAATTGTGTAACTGAGATTAAACACATTAGGATAGTGTTTAATTCACTCAGCATTGGCTCTGATACCAACCTGTCACACCCCCATTTCCACGTGTCACCGGTGGGCCCGGTGTGGGGTACAGTGACGTAGTTGGCATCGTCATAGACAATCAACACAATATAATAATGCACAGCGGAAGCAGAATAGAAACATTTCAACTTTTAAATAAAGTGTAATAATAAATATCACAGTAGTTGAAATGGATCCACAGGCGGATCAAATAAAAATAGAAATAAATAGTTCAACAGATAAATGTCGTCCGAGTTTGCGAGACTATTGTGGACGCTCTCTAGGAAACAGCCAGCCTATTTCCGTATAGTACCTGCACTTAATCTTTTGGGAAAAATACGTCAGTTTACACTGGTAAATACAAATCGACTGACTCATTTTGAAAATGATTGAAAATTGATTTAAATGCACAAGGCATAAATATTTTTATTAACTTGGGATAATTATATAATATAAACTTGTGAACGAATTACATGCACTCGTATCTCTGGTGGCCCGGGATCTACTGTCCGGGCTAGAGATTTAATTGACACACCACATTAAAGAGTTATACACGACGGGTGTACGCCTACACCCCGTGCTCTGGTCGTGGCCATCTCGTAAGATAATGCCAAGGATATCCGGGACATGGTCAATAACCCCCCAAAGCCTTTAAGTAAGACAAGACTGTTTAAACGAAATCACACAAGCTATTCAAGACTGTACACCCATAGGGCGCAGGACTTGTGCGCCCGATCAAGCGGTATTTTAAATACCGTACCCCAAGCCCGTATAGGGAAAATAAGTCAAAATGTATTTACCTGAGCAAGTATAAGTCACAAACGATAAGTGGTGGTAGCTTTTACCGGGCTTCCTAATCTGGAACAAAGGTTTATAATTAACCTATTAGATTCCTAACGGTCTTTTATTTAAGCCTAAGCTTTGACCGGTTAGTTTTAGGAATGATACGGTTTACGCACGATTAAGCGAAAGACCGGATAGAATGTGATTTAGACCCGACAAGTTTGAATACTTGTATAATATGGGTATACTAAATACATTCTGGATTTTGAGATAAAAATGATGACGTTTGACCCGTTTCGGTCAATTTACGCAAACTAGTTACGTAAACCGAACCGAACGCGAAAAGGGCGATACGGGTAGCCAAATGATTCAAATGCAAGTTCCCTGAGATAATATGCTTAAATATGATATTATATCAGTAAGTTATGTTCTATATTGCCCGGAATAATTTTAAACCCAATTTATGCCTTAGAAGGGCATTTTGGTCATTTAAAAGATAATAAAAGGGTAAAATTAGAAATCTGAGTTTCGGGTCTGGTTCATACAGTAAATATACTTAATATAACATATTATATCAGTAGGGTATGACCCATATACCAAATATATCATTTAAAACCAAACTATGCACCGTAGGGGCAATTTAGTAATTTCACAAGGGCTAAAAATGCCAAAACTGGAAACCTGAGTTCAAAATATTATACTTACTGTTATTATATGAAAATATGTAATTTACATCAGTAGGTATAAGTCTTATAGGTTTAAAACAAGTATAACGCTTACTATGCGCTTAAAACGCTAAAAATACGATTTAAGGGCGTTTTCGGGTTTTCACAATAAATCTGAGATTTTTATATTTCCAGAATACTTAAAATAATTTATTCATCATATAAAATCAGTAGAAAAAGGTTTCGGGTCAAAAGGATGTGTAAAACTCATTTTATGGCTAAAACGGTCAAAACCGACATAAGCCGAAATGACTAGGTGATCTAGGATCCGTTCAGCCAAAAATTAATTAAAAATCATCAAAATTCCCAGAATATTATATTACATCAGTTGGTAAAAAGTTTTGCATCAAAACGTGGCCAGAAACGGGTTCTACGCGAAAAGGACCGTTTATGTAAATTTATAATATAGTTTTACGCTAATGGCCATAACTCACAATCTGGACCACCAACTGATCCGAAATTTTCGGTGCAAGTTTATATAATAAAAATAAAGATTTCTATCCTTTCACTTTTCCAAAAATCCCGTTTTAAATCAAAAAGGGCAAAATAGTCAACTTTATGCATAAACCGGAAACATGCATTCGAATAGGCTAAGCATAGACTCAATCAAAGAAAATTCCAGAAAGTTTAACTAAAATAAAAATAGTCAAAAATACTTTCCAATACAGATCTCGAACATGCATGTATGAATCCGAATCGATAGTCTACGAAATAATCGTTTTACAAGACTTTCGGTTCCGATTCGTGGCTATACTATAGATTGTCGAGTTGATGATGATTAAAACACATTCTTATATATATTACAAGTTATTTTCAATGATCAATCAGGTTGCATGTCATCTATATCATTAATCATGTCATTTTTCACAAAAATCGCTTCTGTTGACTTTTTAGAAATAGGTTTGACTCGACATTAAGCATGCATGTAGTGGGAATCAGTTAGTACCCTTTAGAGGGTTTGTTTCCCACATAAATACCAATCTATAACAAGTTTCAATTCGAGAAATGACTGAAAGAAATCCGTTTAATCAGAAAGTCAAAGGTTATGAACACCCAGTTTGACTTTTAGCAATAATCACTACAAAACGGATTAAAGAACGAATTGAAGGCTTACAAGAGTCGGTCCTAAAGATGTTTAGTGGACACTAGAAGTCGGCCTTGATGATCAGATTATCTCCAGAGAAGCTTTGAGAGTTCTTGCAAGTCTTGGTGTTCTTGTTCACAATGGTAAATGATCAAAAATGAGATGAATTCGGATTTAAAGCAGAGATTCTGAGGTTTACTGTTGATGTAGGCATGCATGGCATGTTATTGGTGCAAGAGGAGGCGAAAATGAGCTGTATTGCACTTGAATTCGGACCCAAACTAACCATTTTCGAAATTCTGCACGCTGGGCAACCCACGCGGCCCGCTTGGGCCTTCCCAGGCGGGTCGCCTGACCCTTGGTTCAGCAAACAACTTTCAATTGTTGACAGCTTTGACCCCTGAACTTGTTCGCGATGTTTCGGCTACTTTTCTCGACCCGTAAACCCCCAAACTTGGTTTCTAAGAACCTTAGGACTTTTACCAACATGGTAATGCCCTCGGATAACTTTGCGCTCAACCGAAAAGTCCTGAAATTCGACGTTGACGCTTTTAGTCCCTTAAGTACGGTTTTGGCCATAACTTTCTCATACGTTGACGAAACTTCATGAAATTTTTACCACATATTCTAGTGAGTATATTTTAGCTATACAAAGCTTCGGGTCTGCCAAAAGTTCACTCAGAGGTATAAATTAAACATGTTGACACTTTTGGCCCCTATAGTTTACAATACTTCACTTTTGTGCAATTTCCGCGTCGTATGATCCATGAACCATCCGTTAAAGGTTATAAACATTATGTGGGGTTATCATAGAGCCTATTTATCCATTGTTGACACTTTGGACCCTTACGTTCCATAGTTTTCACTGTTTGTCACTTTTAGTCCCTCTAAAGTATGTTTTCACATAACGGAACCTTATGACACGTGTCAAGACATTATTGGACGAAATTTTTCGAGGTGTTACATCCTCACCCCCTTAAAAGAAATCTCGACCCCGAGATTTATTCAAACAAATGGGGATATTTTTCTTTCATCGTGGATTCCACTTCCCACGTGTATTCGGGACCTCTACGGGCATCCCATTTGACCTTAACAATAGGCACGTGCTTCCTTCGAAGCTTCTTTACCTGTCGATCCTCAATCGACAAAGGTTTTTCAACAAACTTTAGACTTTCGTCTATGTGTATATCTGTATGCGGTATAACCAGTGAATCGTCAGCGAAACACTTCTTCAAATTACAGATGTGGAAACACATTATGAATGGCACTAAGCTCTTCAGGCAAGTTTAACTTGTAAGCGACTGCCCCGACACGTTCGATTATCTCGAAAGGTCCTATGTATCTCGGGCTTAGCTTGCCTTTCTTTCCAAATCGCATTACACCTTTCCAAGGTGATACCTTAAGCAACACTTTTTCACCCACATCGAAGTGAAAATCCTTGCGCTTAGGATCCGCATAACTTTTCTGCCTATCCCTGGCAGCTTTCAAACGATCACGGATCTGAACGATCTTGTCTGTCGTCTCAAAGACGATATCTGGTCCAGACAACTGGACATCTCCAACTTCTGCCCAACAAATGGGCGATCTACACTTTCTACCGTATAGGGCCTCAAAAGGCGCAGCCTTTATGCTGGAATGGTAGCTATTGTTGTAGGAGAATTCAATCAGTGGTAAGGTTCTTATCCCAACTACCACCTAAGTCGATCGCACATGCACGAAGCATGTCTTCCAAAGTTTGAATAGTACGCTCACTCTGACCATCAGTCTGAGGATGGTAAGCCGTACTAAAATTCAAACGAGTGCCCAACGACTGTTGGAAACTCTTCCAAAAATGTGACGTATATCTAGTATCTCTATCGAGATAATAGATATAGGTATACCATGTAGCGCTACTATCTTATCGACGTATAATTGAGCTAACATATCTGAGCTATACGTCTCTTTGATGGGTAGAAAATGAGCTGACTTAGTCAGTCTGTCTACTATGACCCATATGGTATCATTTCCCTTTTTCGTCTTTGGCAACTTGGTGATAAAATCCATTGTCACCATTTCCCATTTCCACTTGGGAATTTCAGGTTGCTGAAGCAAACCTGACGGCTTCTGATGCTCAGCCTTGACTTGCGCACAAGTCAAACATTTGGCCACATACTCGGCCACGGACTTTTTCAAACCAATCCACCAGTAGTTTGATTTCAAATCCTGGTACATCTTATCAGCTCCAGGATGAACGGAATATTTAGAGCTGTGGGCTTCCTGGAGGATAACATCCCGAAGTCCTCCATATACTGGAACCCATATTCGTCCGTTTAGTCGTAGCATTCCATCCTTGTCGTGGGATAACTGCTCCTCAGTTACTCCCAACTTTTCTGCAGGATAGTTAGCTTCCAGCACAGCTTCCTTCTGTGCAGCTAACACCCTTTCATTCAAATTATTCCTTATTTCAATGCGCTTGGCATTGATTCTGATCGGTTTAACCCTTTCCTTTCTGCTTAAGGCGTCGGCAACCACATTTGCCTTGCCTGGATGGTATCTTATCTCACAGTCATAATCATTTAGAGTTTCCATCCATCGCCTTTGACGCATGTTCAATTCCTTCTGATTGAACAGATGCTGAAGACTCTTGTGATCCGAATAAATTATGCACTTGGTTCCATACAAGTAATGTCTCCATAGCTTTCAATGCAAATACAACCGCACCCAATTCCAAATCGTGGGTGGTGTAGTTCTTCTCGTGCACCTTTGAGCTGGCGAGAAGCGTAGGCAATGACTTTGCCTTTCTGCATGAGTACGCAACCCATGCCAGTATGTGATGCATCACAATACACCACAAATTCATCTATACCATCGGGCAATGTCAACACTGGCGCATTGCTCAGCTTCTGCTTCAGAATGTCAAAGGATTCCTGCTGCTTAGGGCCCCAATCAAACTTAATCTTCTTACGGGTCAATGAGGTTAGGGGCGCAGCAATCCTTGAAAAGTTCTCGATGAATCTCCTATAATATCCTGCCAATCCGAGGAAACTGCGAATCTCGGTAGGAGTCTTCGGCTCCTGCCAATTCATGACTGCTTCGACTTTAGCGGGATCTACTTGGATACCACGCTCGCTTACAACATGTCCAAGGAACTGGACTTCTCGAAGCCAAAATTCACACTTCGAGAATTTGGCATAAAGCTTCTCTTGATACAGAAGTTTGAGAATACAACGAAGGTGTTTCTCATGGTCAGCTTGGCTCTTCGAGTAGATAAGGAATGTCATCAATAAAGACATGACGAACTTATCTAATAAGGTTTGCAGACGCGATTCATGAGATCCATGAACGCGGCTGGTGCGTTAGTGAGCCCAAACGGCATCACTAGGAACTCGTAATGTCCATAACGAGTCCTAAACGCGGTCTTGTGTACGTCTTCCTCCTTGACCTTCAACTGATGATAACCTGACCTCAGGTCAATCTTGGAGAAATAGCTTGCTCCTTGCAACTGATCGAACAGATCGTCGATCCTGGGTAACGGATATCTATTCTTGATAGTGACCTTGTTAAGCTCACGATAATCGATGCACAGACGCATCGAACCATCCTTCTTCTTAACGAACAAGATTGGCGCTCCCCAAGGAGACGAGCTAGGTCTAATAAAACCTTTGGCTAAAAGCTCATCCAACTGCGTCCTCAACTCCTTCATCTCCGTTGGTGCCAATCTGTATGGTGCTCTTGCTACAGGTGCTGCACCTGGTATGATATCTATCCGAAACTCTACTTGTCTATCCGGTGGCAACCCGGGTAGCTCTTCAGGAAACACTTCAGGATATTCCGAATAACAGGAATATCCTCAATCTTCGGCTTCGGCTCATCTATGGTAACTTGTGCCATATAAATGACACATCCCTTCTGCATGCATCTGGATGCCTTGAGCATGGACACTTGCTCCGGCAATCCATGCTGGGTATCTCCTTGAATAGTAAGTGACTCACCAGACGGAGTCTTAACTATTACTTGCTTTCTATTGCACAGAATCTGGGCTTGGTTACTCGACAACCAATCCATGCCTATCACTATGTCGAATCCAGCTAGCTTAAAGGGAAGCAAGGATAACGGGAAGGAATGATTCCTAATGGATATAACACATCCATCTAGAACAGTCGAGGCGGTTTCTATAGTTCCATCGGCTAATTCCACCTCATATTTCACGCTTAAGGTTTTAACAGGAAGGTTCAACAGTTTACAAAACTTATCATCTACAAACGACTTATCAGCTCCTGAATCAAACAAGACTCTAGCAAAAACATCATTTACAAGAAACGTACCGGTAATGACGTTATCGTCAAGGACTGCTTCCTTTGCGTCCATTCTGAAGACTCTCGCATTAGTCTTCTTTCCTTCCTCGGCCTTCTTTGCAAACTTTGGACAGTTGGGCCGAATGTGCCCTTTCTCGTTGCAACCAAAACACGTTGCATCCTTCATCTTCTTGCAATCCACAGCTTTATGATCCGTGGACTTGCAGATTCCACATCGTTTCTCCGAAGACTGGGATTTCGTTTCCAACCGACACCTCCCAAAGTGGTGCCTCCTGCAGATCTTGCATCTGGGTTTCTCACCCGACTGATGATCACTTCTCCTAGACCCCGACCCTTTCCTGTGGTCGTTGTTCCCTCTATGTCGCTTTTCAGATCTTCGTGAGGTGTCATCCTCACGTTTCCGTTTGTTCTCCTCAGAGCTCTTCATGGCTCTCAATCTAACCACGTCTTGAGTGAGGGAGAGGGATAGATCTGCTACGGATCTAAATGTAGTAGGTCTTGAAGCTTTAACACTCGCCTTTATCTCCGGTGCCAGACCCCCAATAAATCGAGCAATCCTACGCGGCTCCGGGGTCACCAAGTAAGGCACTAAACGAGACAGCGTGTTGAACGTAGTAAGATACGCTTGACAATCGAGGTTCTTCATGACTAAGGATACAAAATCCGATTCGATTCGCTCGACCTCGTGCTGCGGACAGAAGTTCTCTTTAATCAGGGCCACAAACTGTTCCCATGACAAACCGTACAGTGTGGCCTTACCGGCAGCTTGTAGGAGTGACTTCCACCATGCTAACGCATCTCCTTTGAATGACTGGGACACGTACTTCACGACGTCCCTATCAGCACACCCGCTGATATCAACTACAGTGTCCATCTCGTCAATCCACGTCATGCAGTCGACGGCTCCTTTTTCCCCAGTGAAATCTCTGGGCTTGCAAGATACAAAGTATTTGTACGTACAGGACCTGCTGTACGTGTCACGTTTCAGTTCAATCTCCTGCTTTGGGACGCTGCTGTGGTTGGAGGAATGATTATCATCCTCAGCTTTCTTCGGCTCACTCTTTTTAGACGGCGGCTTACTATGAGCCCCAGAATGAGTCTTAGCCTTGACATGCGTCACTGAGCGGGTTCTACTCTGAGTACCACTAGATTCTTTGAACTGCCTATCCATAGCCTTGGCGACAGCATTATCTATCAGTGCTTGCAATTCTGCACCGGTAACGTGAATCTTTGCATTATCTGAGCGTTCCCCAGAATGACTGTTGGTTTCTTCCGATTTGGCCATCGTAGCTTTAAGCTACAATAAAGGACAAGGTCTTATTTAGAACCTAACAGTATTATCGTCTAGACGATTTATTAACCATGGTATCAAAAACCTTAGCAGTTAATTTAATAAATTTCATTCAGGCTCTTATTAGCAATCAAGGAATGAAAATATATATATTGGCACCATAGGCCTAGTCACAACGGACAATTACTAAATTATAAATTTAGATTTTTATAGGATTATAAATTGTATAATTAAACAAATAATCCTTTACTAGACAGAGAGTCATAAACCACAACTGTCATTATATAACATAGTTATAACCCGTAGGTATCAAGCCATTAATAGACTTGTGTACAGATAAAATCTGTAGATATTTCTTTACTAGGCAGGGAGTTATAGACCACAACTGCCACTATATGACATAGTCATAACCCGTAGGTATCAAGTCATTAATAGACTTGTATACAGATAAATCTGTAGATAATTTAGGGGTATAAACCACAACTGCCCTATATGACATAGTCATAACCCGTAGGTATCAAGTCATTAATAGACTTGTATACAGATAAAATCTGTAGATAATTTATTAAAAAGGGTGGCTTGTGTGATTTTACAGATCACGCTTGGCCAGGAATGTTAACATGTTCTCAGATGTTAACAGGGAGTTGAATCTTTTCAACCAGGTTTTACCATCAGGGCCAGGCCTGTTAATAAGGCATTCAGGCTAGGTTATACCTTACTAAGATTCTTATAAAATGGCAAATCAAATAAAAATTGATATTTTCCATTATTTTAATATTATTCATGCATATAAATAAAATGATAAATTCAAATTAACCATTTAAATTTCCAATAAAATACCAGTACATATTTGCCCTAAACGGGACTTTGAAATAACATGGATAACATGAATAACAGGCCCGCGCAGGGGCTAAACAAGTACAACAATAACAAAATAAAATAAAACAAACCCACGCAGGGGTTAACAGGATAACATACCCACACAGGGGTAGAGAAAGATAGATATACCCACGCAGGGGTAGAGTACTGGAATAAATGTCCACGCAGGGACATGAGTACATGAAATGATAATCGAAGGACTCAACGATCCTTCTTGCTCTTACCCTTGAGCAAGTCAAATACCTTCTGGAACATGCCACGGTTGTGACGGCGATCATTCTGCAACTCCCGTCGCATGCTATCAATCCCATGCAGGATCTCCTGAACCTGCGGCGGCGACATCATAGGCGCCGGTGGTGGTGGCTGGTAGTGCTGCGGCTGCGGCGGCTGGTACGGCTGCGGCTGCGGTGGCTGCTGGTAACCCGGAGGGTAACCAAAAGTAGACTGCCCAGCAGCCCAAGTGTCTCCCAATGGACCACTGGGTGGGAGTGAGCTGTAGTTCACAGCTTGCCAATAAGGGTCTCCCGTGTAATCATAACCCTGAGGGAATACCTGCTCGAACGGGTTGAACTGAGCGGCACTAGCATAAGCCGGAATCGGCTCTCCAAAATTCTGCGGCGGCAGAGGCGGGATCGGAACAGAAGTAACCTCCGACACGGGATGCTGAGACTCCCCTGTCTCAGACTCCCCGGGTAGAGACGTGTAGCGGCTGCTACTAACGCGTGGAGGGGTGCCTATGCGAATCCCTCCGCGCGTAGACATGCGCGCATTCCTCCTCGGCCTCTGAGGTGGAGGAGGTAAAACTGGCGGCGGCGGTGGTGACGGAGTGATCACGTCGCGCCACAGGGCCTCAGATAGGTCCTGCGGTAATGGCGGCTGCTGCTGAAGCTGCTGCTGCGAGTGGTGCTGCGAGTGCACCGGCGAACCATGGAGCGATTGAAGCATCGGAGTACCATGGAGTGATTGAAGCATAGGAGAGTTGTGGCTAGGGGTGAAGTACCAATCATGCTGCTTAAACCTCTCCTGAAAGCTGTCCCCACCATTATAGGGTGATCCCCTAAATGGCGACCCATCCGATATCTCAATCGGATGGTTAGGCGTACCTGATGGAGGTAGCGACGGGTCCGTATCCTCGTCTACGTCCATCTCGTGGTCGCCCGGAAAATGGTCATCCGGCCCGAGTGGGTTGTGGCCCACTGGCTCCTCCACATAAGCATTAGGGTTATATAAACCCTGGTAGGCTGGCGCTGGATACTGCTGCGGTGACTGGTGCAATGGTATGTACGATCCATGCGAACCATGGGGCCCGTTCTCCGAATGGGGCCCAAACGAGTGGGGTAATGACGGAGAAGTGCTCGCGGAAACCGAATGCCTAGCAGGCTCGGCAAAAGACCTCCAAAGGTCGTTGGCGGCTGTGTTGTGTGTAGCAGATGGAGCCCGCCTATGCGAGGGACCAGCCTCATGATCATGTGATGTGGGAAATCTTCCACGACCTCTCATCCTTGGCGGCATCCTGATCCTGTCAAAAGTCAAACAAGTTGCACAACAATATATATAAGACAATGCAAAATAATAAAAGTAAAATAAACGAAAGGTTGAACATTTCCTAAGTTCTTTGTCTAGACTCGAAAATCGAGGAATGTGCAATTGTGTAACTGAGATTAAACACATTAGGATAGTGTTTAATTCACTCAGCATTGGCTCTGATACCAACCTGTCACACCCCCATTTCCACGTGTCACCGGTGGGCCCGGTGTGGGGTACAGTGACGTAGTTGGCATCGTCATAGACAATCAACACAATATAATAATGCACAGCGGAAGCAGAATAGAAACATTTCAACTTTTAAATAAAGTGTAATAATAAATATCACAGTAGTTGAAATGGATCCACAGGCGGATCAAATAAAAAAGAAATAAATAGTTCAACAGATAAATGTCGTCCGAGTTTGCGAGACTATTGTGGACGCTCTCTAGGAAACAGCCAGCCTATTTCCGTATAGTACCTGCACTTAATCTTTTGGGAAAAATACGTCAGTTTACACTGGTAAATACAAATCGACTGACTCATTTTGAAAATGATTGAAAATTTATTTAAATGCACAAGGCATAAATATTTTATTAACTTGGGATAATTATATAATATAAACTTGTTAACGATTTACATGCACTCGTATCTCTGGTGGCCCGGGATCTACTGTCCGGGCTAGAGATTTAATTGACACACCACATTAAAGAGTTATACACGACGGGTGTACGCCTACACCCCGTGCTCTGGTCGTGGCCATCTCGTAAGATAATGCCAAGGATATCCGGGACATGGTCAATAACCCCCCAAAGCCTTTAAGTAAGACAAGACTGTTTAAACGAAATCACACAAGCTATTCAAGACTGTACACCCATAGGGCGCAGGACTTGTGCGCCCGATCAAGCGGTATTTTAAATACCGTACCCCAAGCCCGTATAGGGAAAATAAGTCAAAATGTATTTACCTGAGCAAGTATAAGTCACAAACGATAAGTGGTGGTAGCTTTTACCGGGCTTCCTAATCTGGAACAAAGGTTTATAATTAACCTATTAGATTCCTAACGGTCTTTTATTTAAGCCTAAGCTTTGACCGGTTAGTTTTAGGAATGATACGGTTTACGCACGATTAAGCGAAAGACCGGATAGAATGTGATTTAGACCCGACAAGTTTGAATACTTGTATATTATGGGTATACTAAATACATTCTGGATTTTGAGATAAAAATGATGACGTTTGACCCGTTTCGGTCAATTTACGCAAACTAGTTACGTAAACCGAACCGAACGCGAAAAGGGCGATACAGGTAGTCAAATGATTCAAATGCAAGTTCCCTGGTATAATATGCTTTAATTATGATATAATATCAGTAAGTTATGTTCTATATTGCCCGGAATAATTTTAAACCCAATTTATGCCTTAGAAGGGCATTTTGGTCATTTAAAAGTTAATAAAAGGGTAAAATTAGAAATCTGAGTTTCGGGTCTGGTTCATACAGAAAATATACTTAATATAACATATTATATCAGTAGGGTATGACCCATATACCAAATATATCATTTAAAACCAAACTATGCACCGTAGGGGCAATTTAGTAATTTCACAAGGGCTAAAAATGCCAAAACTGGAAACCTGAGTTCAAAATATTATACTTACTGTTATTATATGAAAATATGTAATTTACATCAGTAGGTATGAGTCTTATAGGTTTAAAACAAGTATAATGCTTTACTATGCGTTAAAACGCTAAAAATACGATTTAAGGGCGTTTTCGGGTTTTCACAATAAATCTGAGATTTTTATATTTCCAGAATACTTAAAATAATTTATTCATCATATAAAATCAGTAGAAAAAGGTTTCGGGTCAAAAGGATGTGTAAAACTCATTTTATGGCTAAAACGGTCAAAACCGACATAAGCCGAAATGGCTAGGTGATCTAGGATCCGTTCAGCCAAAAATTAATTAAAAATCATCAAAATTCCCAGAATATTATATTACTTCTGTTGGTAAAAAGTTTTGCATCAAAACGTGGCCAGAAACGGGTTCTACGCGAAAAGGACCGTTTATGTAAATTTATAATATAGTTTTACGCTAATGGCCATAACTCACAATCTGGACCACCAACTGATCCGAAATTTTCGGTGCAAGTTCATATAATCAAAATAAAGATTTCTATCCTTTCACTTTTCCAAAAATCCCGTTTTAAATCAAAAAGGGCAAAATAGTCAACTTTATGCATAAACCGGAAACAAGCATTCGAATAGGCTAAGCATAGACTCAATCAAAGAAAATTCCAGAAAGTTTAACTAAAATATAAATAGTCAAAAATACTTTCCAATACAGATCTCGAACATGCATGTATGAATCCGAATCGATAGTCTACGAAATAATCGTTTTACAAGACTTTCGGTTCCGATTCGTGGCTATACTATAGATTGTCGAGTTGATGATGATTAAAACACATTCTTATATATATTACAAGTTATTTTCAATGATCAATCAGGTTGCATGTCATCTATATCATTAGTCATGTCATTTTTCACAAAAATCGCTTCTGTTGACTTTTTAGAAATAGGTTTGACTCGACATTTAGCATGCATGTAGTGGGAATCAGTTAGTAACCTTTAGAGGGTTTGTTTCCCACATAAATACCAATCTATAACAAGTTTCAATTCGAGAAATTACTGAAAGAAATCCGTTTAATCAGAAAGTCAAAGGTTATGAACACCCAGTTTGACTTTTAGCAATAATCACTATAAAAACGGATTAAAGAACGAATTGAAGGCTTACAATGGTCCTAAAGATGTTTAGTGGACACTAGAAGTCGGCCTTGATGATCAGATTATCTCCAGAGAAGCTTTGAGAGTTCTTGCAAGTCTTGGTGTTCTTGTTCACAATGGTAAATGATCAAAAATGAGATGAATTCGGATTTAAAGCAGAGATTCTGAGGTTTACTGTTGATGTAGGCATGCATGGCATGTTATTGGTGCAAGAGGAGGCGAAAATGAGCTGTATTGCACTTGAATTCGGACCCAAACTAACCATTTTCGAAATTCTGCACGCTGGGCAACCCACGCGGCCCGCTTGGGCCTTCCCAGGCGGGTCGCCTGACCCTTGGTTCAGCCAAACAACTTTCAATTGTTGACAGCTTTGACCCCTGAACTTGTTCGCGATGTTTCGGCTACTTTTCTCGACCCGTAAACCCCCAAACTTGGTTTCTAAGAACCTTAGGACTTTTACCAACATGGTAATGCCCTCGGATAACTTTGCGCTCAACCGAAAAGTCCTGAAATTCGACGTTGACGCTTTTAGTCCCTTAAGTACGGTTTTGGCCATAACTTTCTCATACGTTGACGAAACATCATGAAATTTTTACCACATATTCTAGTGAGTATATTTTAGCTATACAAAGCTTCGGGTCTGCCAAAAGTTCACTCAGAGGTATAAATTAAACATGTTGACACTTTTGGCCCCTATAGTTTACAATACTTCACTTTTGTGCAATTTCCGCGTCGTATGATCCATGAACCATCCGTTAAAGGTTATAAACATTATGTAGGGTTATCATAGAGCCTATTTATCCATTGTTGACACTTTGGACCCTTACGTTCCATAGTTTTCACTGTTTGTCACTTTTAGTCCCTCTAAAGTATGTTTTCACATAGCGGAACCTTATGACACGTGTCAAGACATTATTGGACGAAATTTTTCGAGGTGTTACATCCTCACCCCCTTAAAAGAAATCTCGACCCCGAGATTTATTCAAACAAATGGGGATATTTTTCTTTCATCGTGGATTCCACTTCCCACGTGTATTCGGGACCTCTACGGGCATCCCATTTGACCTTTACAATAGGCACATGCCTCCTTCGAAGCTTCTTTACCTGTCGATCCTCAATCGACAAAGGTTTTTCAACAAACTTTAGACTTTCGTCTATGTGTATATCTGTATGCGGTATAACCAGTGAATCGTCAGCGAAACACTTTTTCAAGTTACAGATATGGAACACATTATGAATAGCACTAAGCTCTTCAGGCAATTTTAACTTATAAGCGACTGCCCCGACACGTTCGATTATCTCGAAAGGTCCTATGTATCTTGGGCTTAGCTTGCCTTTCTTTCCAAATCGCATTACACCTTTCCAAGGTGATACCTTAAGCAACACTTTTTCACCCACATCGAAGTGAAAATCCTTGCGCTTAGGATCCGCATAACTTTTCTGCCTATCCCTGGCAGCTTTCAAACGATCACGGATCTGAACGATCTTGTCTGTCGTCTCAAAGACGATATCTGGTCCAGACAACTAGACATCTCCAACTTCTGCCCAACAAATGGGCGATCTACACTTTCTACCGTATAGGGCCTCAAAAGGCGCAGCCTTTATGCTGGAATGGTAGCTATTGTTGTAGGAGAATTCAATCAGTGGTAGGTTCTTATCCCAACTACCACCTAAGTCGATCGCACATGCGCGAAGCATGTCTTCCAGAGTTTGAATAGTACGCTCACTCTGACCATCAGTCTGAGGATGGTAAGCCGTACTAAAATTCAAACGAGTGCCCAACGACTGTTGGAAACTTTTCCAAAAATGTGACGTATATCTAGTATCTCTATCAGAGATAATAGATATAGGTATACCATGTAGCGCTACTATCTTATCGACGTACAATTGAGCTAACATATCTGAGCTATACGTCTCTTTGATGGGTAGAAAATGGGCTGACTTAGTCAGTCTGTCTACTATGACCCATATGGTATCATTTCCCTTTTTCGTTTTTGGCAACTTGGTGATAAAATCCATTGTCACCATTTCCCACTTCCATTTGGGAATTTCAGGTTGCTGAAGCAAACCTGACGGCTTCTGATGCTCAGCCTTGACTTGCGCACAAGTCAAACATTTGGCCACAAACTCGGCCACGGACTTTTTCAAACCAATCCACCAGTAGTTTGATTTCAAATCCTGGTACATCTTATCAGCTCCAGGATGAACGGAATATTTTGAGCTGTGGGCTTCCTGGAGGATAACATCCCGAAGTCCTCCATATATTGGAACCCATATTCGTCCGTTTAGGCGTAGCATTCCATCTTTGTCGTGGGATAACTGCTCCTCAGTTACTCCCAACTTTTCTGCAGGATAGTTAGCTCCCAGCACAGCTTCCTTCTGTGCAGCTAACACCCTTTCATTCAAATTATTCCTTATTTCAATGCGCTTGGCATTGATTCTGATCGGTTTAATCCTTTCTTTTCTGCTTAAGGCGTCGGCAACCACATTTGCCTTGCCTGGATGGTATCTTATCTCACAGTCATAATCATTTAAAGTTTCCATCCATCGCCTTTGACGCATGTTCAATTCCTTCTGATTGAACAAGTGCTGAAGACTCTTGTGATCCGAATAAATGATACACTTGGTTCCATACAAGTAATGTCTCCATAGCTTTAATGCAAATACAACTGCACCCAATTCCAAATCGTGGGTGGTGTAGTTCTTCTCGTGCACCTTGAGCTGTCGAGAAGCGTAGGCAATGACTTTGCCTTTCTGCATGAGTACGCAACCCATGCCCGTATGTGACGCATCACAATACACCACAAATTCATCTATACCATCGGGCAATGTCAACACTGGCGCATTGCTCAGCTTCTGCTTCAGAATGTCAAAGGATTCCTGCTGCTTAGGGCCCCAATCAAACTTAATCTTCTTACGGGTCAACGAAGTTAGGGGCGCAGCAATCCTTGAAAAGTTCTCGATGAATCTCCTATAATATCCTGCCAATCCGAGGAAACTGCGAATCTCAGTAGGAGTCTTCGGCTCCTGCCAATTCATGACTGCTTCGACTTTAGCGGGATCTACTTGGATACCACGCTCATTTACCACATGTCCAAGGAACTGGACTTCTCGAAGCCAAAATTCACACTTCGAGAATTTGGCATAAAGCTTCTCTTGATACAGAAGTTTGAGAATACAACGAAGGTGTTTCTCATGGTCAGCTTGGCTCTTCGAGTAGATAAGGATGTCGTCAATAAAGACAATGACGAATTTATCTAGATAAGGCTTGCAGACACGATTCATGAGATCCATGAATGCGGCTGGTGCGTTAGTGAGCCCAAACGGCATCACTAGGAACTCGTAATGTCCATAACGAGTCCTAAACGCGGTCTTGTGTACGTCTTCCTCCTTGACCTTCAACTGATGATATCCTGACCTTAGGTCAATCTTGGAGAAATAGCTTGCTCCTTGCAACTGATCGAACAGATCGTCGATCCTGGGTAACGGATATCTATTCTTGATAGTGACCTTGTTAAGCTCACGATAATCGATGCACAGACGCATCGAACCATCCTTCTTCTTAACGAACAAGATTGGCGCTCCCCAAGGAGACGAGCTAGGTCTAATAAAACCTTTGGCTAAAAGCTCATCCAACTGCGTCCTCAACTCCTTCATCTCCGTTGGTGCCAATCTGTATGGTGCTCTTGCTACAGGTGCTGCACCTGGTATGATATCTATCCGAAACTCTACTTGTCTATCCGGTGGCAACCCGGGTAGCTCTTCAGGAAACACTTCAGGATATTCCGAGATAACAGGAATATCCTCAATCTTCGGCTTCGGCTCATCTATGGTAACTTGTGCCATGTAAATGACACATCCTTTCTGCATGCATCTGGATGCCTTGAGCATGGACACTTGCTCAGGCAATCCATGCTGGGTATCTCCTTGAATGGTAAGTGACTCACCAGACGGAGTCTTAACTATTACTTGCTTTCTAGTGCACAGAATCTGGGCTTGGTTACTCGACAACCAATCCATGCCTATCACTATGTCGAATCCAGCTAACTTAAAGGGAAGCAAGGATAACGGGAAGGAATGATTCCTAATGGATATAACACATCCATCTAGAACAGTCGAGGCGGTTTCTATAGTTCCATCGGCTAATTCCACCTCATATTTCACGCTTAAGGTTTTAACAGGAAGGTTCAACAGTTTACAAAACTTATCATCTACAAACGACTTATCAGCTCCTGAATCAAACAAGACTCTAGCAAAAACATCATTTACAAGAAACGTACCGGTAATGACGTTATCGTCAAGGACTGCTTCCTTTGCGTCCATTCGGAAGACTCTCGCGTTAGTCTTCTTCCCTTCATCAGCCTTCTTTGCAAACTTTGGACAGTTGGGCCGAATGTGCCCTTTCTCGTTGCAACCAAAACACGTTGCATCCTTCATCTTCTTGCAATCCACAGCTTTATGATCCGTGGACTTGCAGATTCCACATCGTTTCTCCGAAGACTGGGATTTCGTTTCCAACCGACACCTCCCAAAGTGGTGCCTCCTGCAGATCTTGCATCTGGGTTTCTCACCCGACTGATGATCACTTCTCCTAGACCCCGACCCTTTCCTGTGGTCGTTGTTCCCTCTATGTCGCTTTTCAGATCTTCGTGAGGTGTCATCCTCACGTTTTCGCTTGTTCTCCTCAGAGCTCTTCATGGCTCTTAATCTAACCACGTCTTGAGTGAGGGAGAGGGATAGATCTGCTACGGATCTAAATGTAGTGGGTCTTGAAGCTTTGACGCTGGCTTTAATCTCCGGTGCCAGACCCCCAATGAATCGAGCAATCCTACGCGGCTCCGGGGTCACCAAGTAAGGCACTAAACGAGACAGCGTGTTGAACGTAGTAAGATACGCTTGACAATCGAGGTTCTTCATAACTAAGGATACAAAATCCGATTCGATTCGCTCGACCTCGTGCTGCGGACAGAAGTTCTCTTTAATCAGGGCCACAAACTGTTCCCATGACAAACCGTACAGTGTGGCCTTACCGGCAGCTTGTAGGAGTGACTTCCACCATGCTAACGCATCTCCTTTGAATGACTGGGACACGTACTTCACGACGTCCCTATCAGCACACCCGCTGATATCAACTACAGTGTCCATCTCGTCAATCCACGTCATGCAGTCGACGGCTCCTTTTTCCCCAGTGAAATCTCTGGGCTTGCAAGATACAAAGTATTTGTACGTACAGGACCTGCTGTACGTGTCACGTTTCAGTTCAATCTCCTGCTTTGGGACGCTGCTGTGGTTGGAGGAATGATTATCATCCTCGGCTTTCTTCGGCTCACTCTTCTTAGACGGCGGCTTACTATGAGCCCCAGAATGAGTCTTAGCCTTGACATGCGTCACTGAGCGGGTTCTACTCTGAGTACCACTAGATTCTTTGAACTGCCTATCCATAGCCTTGGCGACAGCATTATCTATCAGTGCTTGCAATTCTGCACCGGTAACGTGAATCTTTGCATTATCTGAGCGTTCCCCAGAATGACTGTTGGTTTCTTCCGATTTGGCCATCGTAGCTTTAAGCTACAATAAAGGACAAGGTCTTATTTAGAACCTAACAGTATTATCGTTCTAGACGATTTATTAACCATGGTATCAAAACCTTAGCAGTTAATTTAATGAATTTCATTCAGGCTCTTATTAGCAATCAAGGAATGAAAATATATATATTGGCACCATAGGCCTAGTCACAACGGACAATTACTAAATTATAAATTTAGATTTTTATAGGACTATAAATTGCATAATTAAACAAATAATCCTTTACTAGACAGAGAGTCGTAAACCACAACTGTCATTATATAACATAGTTATAACCCGTAGGTATCAAGCCATAAACAGACTTGTGTACAGATATAATCTGTAGATAATTCTTTACTAGGCAGGGAGTCATAGACCACAACTGCCACTATATGACATAGTCATAACCCGTAGGTATCAAGCCATTAATAGACTTGTATACAGATATAATCTGTAGATAATTTATTAAAAAGGGTGGCTGGTAGTGCTGCGGCTGCGGCGGCTGGTAAGGCTGCGGCTGCGGTGGCTGCTGGTAACCCGGAGGGTAACCAAAAGTAGACTGCCCAGCAGTCCAAGTGTCTCCCAATGGACCGCTAGGAGGGAGTGAGCTGTAGTTCACAGCTTGCCAGTAAGGGTCTCCCGTGTAATCATAACCCTGAGGGAATACATGCTCGAACGGGTTGAACTGAGCGGCACTAGCATAAGCCGGAATCGGCTCTCCAAAATTCTGCGGCGGCAGAGGCGGGATCGGAACAGAAGTAACATCCGACACGGGATGCTGAGACTCCCCTGTCTCAGACTCCCCGGGTAGAGACGTGTAGCGGCTGCTACTAACACGTGGAGGGGTGCCTATGCGAATCCCTCCGCGCGTAGACATGCGCGCATTCCTCCTCGGCCTCTGAGGTGGAGGAGGTAAAACTGGCGGCGGCGGTGGTGACGGAGTGATCACGTCACGCCACAGGGCCTCAGATTGGTCCTGCGGTAGAGGCGGCTGCTGCTGGAGCTGCTGCTGCTGCGAGTGGTGCTGCGAGTGCACCGGCGAACCATGGAGCGATTGGAGCATCGGAGTACCATGGAGTGATTGAAGCATCGGAGAGTTATGGCTAGGGGTGAAGTACCAATCATGCTGCTTAAACCTCTCCTGAAAGCTGTCCCCACCATTGTAGGGTGATCCCCTAAATGGCGACCCATCCGATATCTCAATCGGATGGTTAGGCGTAACTGATGGTGGTAGCGACGGGTCCGTATCCTCGTCTACGTCCATCTCGTGGTCGCCCGGAAAATGGTCCTCTGGTCCGAGTGGGTTATGGCCCACTGGCTCCTCCACATAAGCATTAGGGTTATATAAACCCTGGTAGGCTGGCGCTGGATACTGCTGCGGTGACTGGTGCAATGGTATGTACGATCCATGCGAACCATGGGGCCCGTTCTCCGAATGGGGCCCAAACGAGTGGGGTAATGACGGAGAAGTGCTCGCGGAAACCGAATGCCTAGCAGGCTCGGCAAAAGACCTCCAAAGGTCGTTGGCGGCTGTGTTGTGTGTAGCGGATGGAGCCCGCCTATGCGAGGGACCAGCCTCATGATCATGTGATGTGGGAATTCCTCCACGACCTCTCATCCTTGGCGGCATCCTGATCCTGTCAAAATTCAAACAAGTTGCACAACAAAATATATAAGATAATGCAATAATAGATAAAATGAAATTAAACGAAAAGTTGAACATTTCCTAAGTTCTTTGTCTAGACTCGAAAATCGAGGAATGTGCAATTGTGTAACTGAGATTAAACACATTAGGATAGTGTTTAATTCACTCAGCATTGGCTCTGATACCAACCTGTCACACCCCGAATTCCACGTGTCACCGGTGGGCCCGGTGTGGGGTACAGTGACGTAGTTGGCATCGTCATAGACAATCAACACAATATAATAATGCACAGCGGAAGCAGAATAGAAACATTTCAACTTTAAATAAAGTGCAATAATAATTATCACAGTAGTTGAAATGGATCCACAGGCGGATCAAATAAAAATAGAAATAAATAGTTCAACAGATAAATGTCGTCCGAGTTTGCGAGACTATTGTGGACGCTCTCTAGGAAACAGCCAGCCTATTTCCGTATAGTACCTGCACTTAATCTTTTGGGAAAAATACGTCAGTTTACACTGGTAAATACAAATCGACTGACTCATTTTGAAAATGATTGAAAATTGATTTAAATGCACAAGGCATAAATATTTTTATTAACTTGGGATAATTATATAATATAAACTTGTTAACGATTTACATGCACTCGTATCTCTGGTGGCCCGGGATCTACTGTCCGGGCTAGAGATTTAATTGACACACCACATTAAAGAGTTATACACGACGGGTGTACGCCTACACCCCGTGCTCTGGTCGTGGCCATCTCGTAAGATAATGCCAAGGATATCCGGGACATGGTCAATAACCCCCCAAAGCCTTTAAGTAAGACAAGACTGTTTAAACGAAATCACACAAGCTATTCAAGACTGTACACCCATAGGGCGCAGGACTTGTGCGCCCGATCAAGCGGTATTTTAAATACCGTACCCCAAGCCCGTATAGGGAAAATAAGTCAAAATGTATTTACCTGAGTAAGTATGTAACACAAATGATAAGTGGTGGTAGCTTTTACCGGGCTTCCTAATCTGGAACAAAGGTTTATAATTAACCTATTAGATTCCTAACGGCCTTTTATTTAAGCTTAAGCTTTGACCGGTTAGTTTTAGGAATGATGCGGTTTACGCACGATTAAGCGAAAGACCGGATAGAATGTGATTTAGACCCGACAAGTTTGAATACTTGTATAATATGGGTATACTAAATACATTCTGGATTTTGAAATAAAAATGATAACGTTTGACCCGTCTCGGTCAATTTACGCAAACTAGTTACGTAAACCAAACCGAACGCGAAAAGGGCGATACGGGTAGCCAAAAGATTCAAATGCAAGTTCCCTGAGATAATATGCTTAAAATATGATATTATATCAGTAAGTTATGTTCTATATTGCCCGGAATAATTTTAAACCCAATTTATGCCTTAAAAGGGCATTTTGGTCATTTAAAAGATGATAAAAGGGTAAAATTAGAAATCTGAGTTTCGGGTCTGGTTCATACAGTAAATATACTTAATATAACATATTATATCAGTAGGGTATGACCCATATATCAAATTTATCATTTAAAACCAAACTATGCACCGTAGGGGCAATTTAGTAATTTCACAAGGGCTAAAAATGCCAAAACTGGAAACCTGAGTTCAAAATATTATACTTACTGTTATTATATGAAAATATGCAATTTACATCAGTAGGTATAAGTCTTATAGGTTTAAAACAAGTATAACGCTTGCTATGCGCTTAAAACGCTAAATATGCGATTCAAGGGCGTTTTCGGGTTTTCAAATAAAATCTGAGATTTTTATATTTCCAGAATACTTAAAATAATTTACTCATCATATAAAATCAATAGAAAAAGGTTTCGGGTCAAAAGGAGGTGAAAAACTCATTTTATGGCTAAAACGGTCAAAACCGACATAAGCCGAAATGACTAGGTGATCTAGAATCCGTTCAGCCAAAAATTAATTAAAAATCATCAAAATTCCCAGAATATTATAATACATCAGTTGGTAAAAAGTTTTGCATCAAAACGTGGCCAGAAACGGGTTCTACGCGAAAAGGACCGTTTATGTAAATTTATAATATAGTTTTACGCTAATGGCCATAACTCACAATCTGGACCACCAACTGATCCGAAATTTTCGGTGCAAGTTCATATATTAAAAATAAAGATTTCTATCCTTTCACTTTTCCAAAAATCCCGTTTTAAATCAAAAAGGGCAAAATAGTCAACTTTATGCATAAACCGGAAACATGCATTCGAATAGGCTAAGCATAGACTTAATCAAAGAAAATTCCAGAAAGTTTAACTAAGATAAAAATAGTCAAAAATACTTTCCAATACAGATCTCGAACATGCATGTATGAATCCGAATCGATAGTCTACGAAATAATCGTTTTACAAGACTTTCGGTTCCGATTCGTGGCTATACTATAGATTGTCGAGTTGATGATGATTAAAACACATTCTTATATATTTTACAAGTTATTTTCAATGATCAATCAGGTTGCATGTCATCTATATCATTAATCATGTCATTTTTCACAAAAATCGCTTCTGTTGACTTTTTAGAAATAGGTTTGACTCGACATTAAGCATGCATGTAGTGGGAATCAGTTAGTACCCTTTAGAGGGTTTGTTTCCCACATAAATACCAATCTATGACAAGTTTCAATTCGAGAAAAGACTGAAAGAAATCCGTTTAATCAGAAAGTCAAAGGTTATGAACACCCAGTTTGACTTTTAGCAATAATCACTACAAAAACGGATTAAAGAACGAATTGAAGGCTTACAAGAGTCCTATAGGTGTTTAGTAATCACTAGGAGTCGGCCTTGATGATCAGATTATCTCCAGAGAAGCTTTGAGAGCTCTTGCAAGTCTTGGTGTTCTTGTTCACAATTGTAAAAGCCAAGAAATGAGATGAATTCGGATTTAAAGCAGTGTTTTTGAGGTTTACTGTTGATGTAGGCATGCAAGGAATGTTATTGGCTCAATTGGAGGCGAAAACAACTGTAACCAACTCAATTTCGGACTCAAACTGACCCAAAATCGAATTTCTGTCACTGGGCAACCCACGCGACCCGCTTGGGTCAGTCCAGGCGGGTCGCCTGACCCCCTGTTCAGCCAAACAAGTTTCACACATTGGCAGCTTTGACCCCTGAACTTGTACGCGATGTTTCGGCTATTTTTCTCGACCCGTAAACCCCCAAACTTGGTTTCTAAGAACCTTAGGACTTTTACCAACATGGTAATGTCCTCGGATAACTTTGCGCTCAACCGAAAAGCCATGAAATTCGACGTTGACGCTTTTAGTCCTTTAAGTACGGTTTTGGCCATAACTTTCTCATACGTTGACGAAACTTCATGAAATTTTAACCACATATTCTAGTGAGTATATTTTAGCTATACAAAGCTTCGGGTCTGCCAAAAGTTTACTCAGAGGTATAAATTAAACATGTTGACACTTTTGGCCCCTATAGTTTACAATACTTCACTTTTGGGCAATTTCCGCGTCGTATGATCCATGAACCATCCGTTAAAGGTTATAAACATTATGTGGGGTTATCATAGAGCCTATTTATCCATTGTTGACACTTTGGACCCTTACGTTCCATAGTTTTCACTGTTTGTCACTTTTAGTCCCTCTAAAGTATGTTTTCACATAACGGAACCTTATGACACGTGTCAAGACATTATTGGACGAAATTTTTCGAGGTGTTACATCTAGGGCTCCCCAAGGTGAAGAGCTGGGTCGGATAAAACCCCTATCCAACAGCTCTTGGAGTTGATTCGACAACTCCTGCAACTCTCCTGGTGCAAGATGATAAGGAGCACGAGCAATCGGGGCTGCTCCTGGTGCAAGATCAATCTGAAATTCCACTTGGCGGTGAGGAGGTAGACCAGGAAGTTCCTAGCACCACCAGCACCGATTGTGAATACTCTTCCACGAGCACTGTTGCCCCCATTGTTGCCGTTGTTGTTGTTCCCAGCATTGTTGTTGTTATTCTGGCGGCTGTTGTCATTGGCATTCTGATTCAGCTGAGGACAATACCGCTTGATGTGGCCCTCGTCCCCACACTGGAAACACCCCTTCTTAAAGCCCCGGTTCTGTTTGGTTTGCTGTCGTTGCTGTCGTTAATGTTGCTGATTTTGCTGTTGCTGCTGCTTTGGTTGTGGGGCTCTACAGTCTTTGGCCTCGCGGCCCACCTTGTCGCACCTACGGCAAGTCCAGACACACTGTCCAGAGTGATGATAGCCACACTTGTTGCACTGTGGCTTCTTTCCAACGTAAGAGCCCTGATTCTGATTGCCGCCCTGGCCTTGATTAACTGATGAGGATGGCTGTGACTGCGGTTGTTGTTGTTATCAGGCCTTTTCTGAGATTGACTGGCACTAGTTGTCTTGTCAGCGTCGTTCCACTTGCGCTTGTTATCACTGGCAGGTGTGGTAGCTGCAGCAATAGAGATAGTAGCAGAAACACGTGGCGGCAAGTTGCCATCTTCGACCTCTTGGTCAGTAATTTTATTTGCCAAACGGATGATACGGGGTAGATTGTCTAGGTTTGCAGCAGTAACATACCCCTTAACAGCCGGTGCTAAGCCCTTAAGCTACAACACAATTCGCCGATGTGGGGGTCGAGACAGGTTAGGGCACAAAGTTGCTAAATCATGAGACCTCCTCGTGAATGCTTCAATCTCAGATCCCTCCATTTTCAGATTGTAGTACTCGTTTTCCAGTTTCTGAACCTCATCACGAGGACAATACTCCTCCCTCATCAACTCCTTAAAGTCTTCCCAAGTGGTGGCATTTGCCATTTTGATACCCAACATCTGAACCTGGGCATTCCACCATGTTAGGGTACCATCCTCGAGTGTGCCCGTAGCATACTTCACTCTGTCCCCAGCAGGACAGTTACACATCGCAAATACCATTTCTGCCTTCTCAAACCATCACAGTAGTCCTACAACCCATACGGTCCCACTGAAGGTCAGTGGCTTACAATCCATGAACATCTTGAACATACAAGCAGGTGGATTGTTTTGATTCGCAGGTTGACCTAAAACGAAAGGACGTACAACGCACAAGTAAGATTTGAGTATACGACACAAGGATAGAAAGTAATTGGCACACATCGTACCAGCCTGGTAAGCCGCTAGGGCTTCAGCCATACGAGTGTTGATCAAGTTGGTTAATTCGGCCTGAGTCATAGCAATGTGGTCGCGTCCATCGCCTCGCCCGCTCATGTTTCTATATAAGAGAAGGGAACAAACTCAAGAGTCGAAATGAGGTAAAAGTCAAGTATCACGTTGAAATCCACAAACTACCATGTTTACACACGATAGGGCAGAACCCTTCTCACGTTCGTTAAGCCTCTGACTTTCATGCACCTCACGTTATTATTATGTGTGCACCCATAACAATAAGGCAATATACGTGCTTATCTTAGTGCCTCTTAACTTGTGCTAGAAGTTTCAAGTTTCCCCCGCATTCAAATAGCAAAGCAGTGGGTACTACAGGATTATAATTCACAAAAGTCGAAGAGTAGTGTTACACTATCAAACCACCATAACATCTAGTATGTCGTTTCATGTAAGTTGTGAGTGTGTGACTACTAAACAAGTAATGCATAAAGTAACATAAGACGAACCTTGCAATCTGGAGCTGAGTGTGTTGGTTCATACATCTGTCGTCTTCGTCTTGTATCGAGTCTTACACTAGATATGTTAGATCAGGGCTTGTTGTACGAGAAAATAGGAGTTTTAAGTGTAATTAATGCTGATTTCGCTTGAGTGAGCATATTCCGCTTGAAATGACACAAGTCATGTTCAAGCGGAATCACAAGTTATTAATTCCGCTTGAAATGCATTATGACACTTTCAAGCGGAACCCCATAGGCTATAAATAGCATTCGAGCGGAATCATTTGTAATAGTGGTAACATTTGTGATTTTGGATACCGAAGTGTTGCCGGTTTATCCAGGAGCTGTATTCTGTGTTAAATCAATATACAAGAGCTTTAAAGTGATTTGCAAGCTGTTTCGACGTCTGTTTCTTAGTTTCCGCCTCTGAAATAGATTAAAACTCCTTTGAACGACTCGTTCGGGTTTGAAAACGATCCTACAAGTGGTATCAGAGCTCAGGAGGAGGAGTTCTTTCTTATTCAGCTCAAAATTTCTGTTTTCTACACCTTCTTTTCAAAAATAACAAGTTTTTATGGTTAAAATTGACTAAATTCTTCACATATTGTGTAAAAATGCATATTAACAAACCCTTGAAAGTTTCAGGCCAAAATTCAGCTTAAAAATGGTAAAAATGGACCAAAGACCTGATTCCTCTTGAACGTACACTTGGTGATTCCGCTTCAAAACTATTATTCAGCTTGAGATTTTCAAGCGAAATCAGCCATTCCGCTTGAAATTACCTTATTCCGTATCAAATTGATATTCCGCTTGAATATTTTCAAGCGAAATCAAGGTTTCCGCTCCAAATTGTTATTCCGCTTGAATTTCAAGCGAAATCAGAGATTCCGCTTGAACTTCTTATTTCGCTTAAAAATCTTATTTCGCTTGAAGTGTTCTATTTCAGGTGATTCCGCTTGAAGACCTTATTTCGCTTGAAAGTGTGCTGATTTTGAAAAACGTGTTTCCGAATCATGAGTGAAGAATTTTACAACGCGTTTGCCACATCTTCGATTACTCCAGCTTCCATTGCTTAAAACATGAATTTGGAAAATGAAATTGGAACTACACAAAAACCCCCAAAGCTAATGAGCATTGAAGAATATTATAGATGGAAAGATCGCTTTGAAAATTGGGTTCAAGCTAACCATCTAAGATCGTGGGAGTGTATTTTGAAGAGATATGTTCTACCATGTACTGAACTGCAAACTGAAAAACAATTCTCTGAGTTCAATGACAAAGAACGAGAAATGTACAGAGCTGAAAAAATGATGACCAGTTTACTTCAGCAAGCTATTAAGGAAGACATCTTTGTATTGCTTCATCATGACAAAACCTCGAAATCAATTTGGGATGCTCTTAAAGTCAAATTTGAGGGAAGTGAGAAGATGATTAAGAGTAAAAAGGGACTTCTAAAAAGGAATTTGATCTTTTCACTAGTTTGCCAGGAGAAGATACAAAGAAACTGATTGAGAGATATTACCATTTGGTGCGTTCTATGTCGTTGTTGAGCATAACCAAAGATAGAGAAGCATGGGTAGACAAACTTGCTGATGCGTTACCTCAGAAAGAGTGGAGTACCTTCTTGATGATTCTTAAGAACACCAGAGAGTATGATGGCCTAACAATATCTCGGTTCATCGAGAAGATAGAGAGTCAAGATCTTGAACAGCAAAAGATCGCGAGGATGAATAATCCGAGTGGTCAACAAGATGTGAAAATGTATTATAAAGCAAGTGTTCAAGAGGTTGAAAGAAGTCCGAAAATACAAACTGCGTTTAGTGTTGGAAACTCATCTGAAAATGTTGAACAAAGTCCTCACAACAGTAGTGGTTTCTCTTCATACCTGAGTGTTAATGCCAAGAGTTCATCATCATGTTTTCATTCTCAAAGCACAAAAGGTGGTCGTTGTGTGATACAGTGTAATATTGCATTGAATCTTCCAGAGGGTCAAAGCTTTTCTGAAGAAATTGCCAAAGATCATATGTCTTTACTTGCAACGGTACTACAATCCTACGAAGGTTTAGTAGCAGGGAGGATCGGGAATCCTATGCTAACAAAAGAGGATTATGATCAGATAGACGCTGAAGAAATGGAGCTAATGGACATCAAATGGTGTCTAGCTAGTGTTCTGAGAAGAGCTGAAAAGTTCAAGATTATTACTGGAAGAAATGATTTTCTTGATGCACATGTTTCTACTTTAGGTTTTGATAAATCTAAAGTTACTTGTTTTAAATGCAGGGAGAAGGGTCATTTCAAGAGGGAATGCAAGAATAGAGAAGCAAATGATGCAAAGAATCCATTTGGAAAAGATGACTACTACCGGAAAGCCATATATCAACAACTTGGTCAACAACAACAACAACAACAAGAACCACAAGTGGCTCATGGTAGAAAAGTGCTAGAAGATTCTTCAAAGAGAGCTTGTTTGGTAAATCAAGAAAGTTTCAGCTGGGATAAGTACATTCCATCCGACAGTAAAGCATGCTTAATCAATCAGGATGATGAAAGGCTACCTGAAGGTTTTAGCTGAGATATGTTTGTGGATGAAAAAGGAGAGTTTAAAGCGTTCATTGCTAAAATTGTGAATGAACCAGATATGTTTACCGAGTGGATGAGAGCTGTTGGAGTTAATGTATCGAGTGAAGAAGACAAGTCTGTTTCATCAGAAGAAAGCTCACAACTTTCAGAAGAAAGCTCAGAAAGTTCAGAAAGAGAAACTGTTTTTGATCAAACACCATCTGATTCTAGCTCTTCAGATGATAGTTCTGATAAATCAATTGAGTTTGATCAATCACCAACTGATGATAGTGGTGATGATGAAGAAGAAAGGCATATTAATATTGCAAAAACTCATCTATCTCTTGAAAGCTTTCATTTTTATTTTGCAGATCGCTTGGAGTAGCTGAAGGAGAGACGAGCAGCAAAAGAACAAAAGCAAATGAAGTGTGAAAGTGTTGTTCAAGAAGATCTGGCTGTTCAAAATGATGAAGTTGAATGTGTTGCTGAGGAGATTATTGAAATAGAGAAGGTGATTGAAAGTGAAAAAGTTGTTGAAGCTGAGAAAATCAATGAAGCAGTAAAGATTGCGGAGGTCATCAAGCCTTGCTCAAAGTGTCCTGAATCTTGCAAAGAATGTGCAGCAAAAGATGAAAAATTGGCTGAATTTGAGAAGATGAAGGAACAATTACTGTTCAATCTCAATTACGTGAAGGAATCTTATGATGTATTGAATAGAACAGTAACCGGTCTTCAAAAGACATATTATGAGAGAGAAGACGCTTTGACTATGATGAACGCTACAATGATGACGAAGGAAAAGGCAATTAATCATTACATTGAAGAATGTGCTAAGCTGAAGCAAGAGTTGGAGACGGAGAAAATTGAGAATGAGAGAATCAGACGCTTATTACAGAGTTATTCGAGTTTTGATTATCTTATTGATAGAATTTATCCAACTGTTGCAGGTTTCTAAGCATTTAAGGATGAGAAGCCAAAGAACAATGATACCGGTAAGAAACCGAGTGTTAGTTATAACAAGGGTCCGCCGCCGATCTGGGAAGGTTATTCTCCCAGAAAACCAAATGAGGAGCAAGTTCAAAAGGCAGTCAATATAAAACTGAAGTCTGATATAACTGATGAATTACCAGAAAACATTGACGTCACTTTCACATCGTCTGACACTGATCATGAGTCTGAGTTAATAAAAAAGGTGGTCGATCAGGTGTTGGATACTGATGAGGAGTCTGAGTCTGGAGGTTTAAGTTCGTCAGTTAACAGTCCAAAGACATCGGTTAAACGGGCTTACAGTAAAGAATTTTTGTTATCAAAATCAAATTTGAATGATGAAACATTCGAAATAGCATATACTTTGAATGATTCTGACAAATTATATTCTGACAAAGAGTTTCCAATAAGAAGTGTTAGATTTGAAATGATAAAAAGGGTTTTCAAAATGACAGAAATCAATATTTCTGAAATAAAAGATTTAAATCTTACTGGAAAACCTAAAAAATACACTTCAAGAGTTCAACAACGATTAAACAAGAAAAAAAAAGGTTACAATTCTGGTTCTGGTTTTCAAAAGAAATCAAACCATAATGGTAATTACAAAAAAAAGGTCTTGGTTTTATTTCACCAGAAAACTTTAAAATGACAAAATTTCTAAAACAAACACAAAATTTGTTTAAGGACGAAGGGATGAGGAAGAACAGAAGAAACCTTTTTGGAGACAATCAAACCAGGAGTTTCTTGCTGAGAAGAAGAGAATAGGAACTGGAGTTTTTCACAGAAAAGATACAAGAACCTGTTTTAAATGCAGTGAAGCTGGTCACATTGCATGGAATTGTCCAATGAATACTAAGACAAAACAGAGAGTTTCTGAGAAACTTAAAGAAAAAGTTGTCAATATTGAACCACCAACTGATAAATTCAAAATTTTTGAAAATTCAAACCTTGAAGTTGGTGAATGTTCAAAGAAAAAAATTTACAAAAAAAGAGCCAAAGACAACCAAATGTGGGTTGTTAAAAAAATTTCTGAAAAAGTCGGCGATGAATCTGGTTCCATAAAGCCAGAAGAGCCACAGGTTGAGATGAAAGAAGAAAAATTAGTATCGTCAGTGAATGATGATAATTTTCCATCATTGAAGGATGACAAGTTTAAACAAAAGGTTGGTAAAGTTGAGATCTCAGATCAATTTTATTCTGAGAAGGAGGAATTTGATGTTGAGAAAGCATTCAATGAGAATGTTAAGAAAATATTTGGGAAAATGTTAGAGGGTAAAGTTCATGGGGTTAAAGACTTTTATGCTACCAAAAAGGCAACTTATAACCCTACTGAACAAGAGTTAAAAACACCTAAGGTTGGTCAGACTTGGGTGGAAATTCTTTTCCCTTAAAAATCTGACATAGGCAGGTACTGCCTCTAAGGCCTGTATGAGGCAGAGATAGTTTACTACACTAGTAGAGAGTGTAGGGATATGGGGGTTGTAGAACTGTGTCACTAGGTGATAGTTATAGTGACCGGATGTGCCAAAAACATGATTTAAACACAAATTCTGCACTTTAAAATAAAGATTCAGCATTTAAGCTATCTAGTAAAGTGCAAAAACTTGGAAAAATAATACTAGACACTTTCCAAAGTGTCGGGAATTTTTTGTGTCACTAAAAATAATAATAAAGACACTTTAAAGCTTTAATAAGCACTTTAACGGATCAGTAAACAACCAAACAACCGGACTTAACCCGGAACATAAAAATATTGTCATGACATTTTTTTTTCTTTTTTCTGAGCCAGTTAGGGTCCCCGAATACCCTAACACCCGTTATAATTCACCACACAATAATAACTAAATTAACCTCCTAACTTAAACTAACTAACCTAATTACATTGTTCAAATTCAACCAAACCATGGCCCCTCTTTGACCGAAATCGGTTTTATGTGGGACTCACCTCACAAGTTTTTGGATTATTTTAATTTCACATCTTTGACCTTTGGGTAACTAAGAATGTTAGGTTATAAAAATGACCATAATGTCATCCACTCACTTCAAACCCATCACAACAAAAAAAAAAATTCTCCTTTCCTTCTCTTTGATCGGCCAAGAGCATCCACAACATTCCACCCACTTTCAATTTTTGATTTTTCCATTTTATATACTTACAAGTGTGTTAGAGCTCATACGAGGAGACCCGGTGCTTACGGATCGTCAAGGACCTCACCTCAACGCTATTAACCAACCGTTTTTCGACTAGTTTCTTCCATAGCATCGAGCTAGTAGTAAGTGACTCTAAACGCCTTTTTTATCTATTCTAAAGTGGTTAATAAAAGATTTTCGGGCAAAAATCATAAACACTAGAGATCAAGTTTAAAGTCTACAAAAAAAAAAAATAAACAAAGTGGTTAATAAGTAAATAATAGTGTAAAAATTATAAATCTAGATTTGTTATGATTATTTATTGTTGTTAATTGCTAGTATGGGAATGGATCGTCATCGAACCACGCTAGAGCATGTTCATAAAACATGAACTAGCCTTATGATAAGTCGTAAAGTTATTAGATGACGAACCCTTTCGAACATAAATATGAACTTGTGTAAAAACAATTTTTCTTATGAAATAGTGTTCTAAACTAGTGGATCTAAAGATCTACAAGTGTTATTTTCAAAGAACCAACTGTAAGACGAAACCATATTTTAAAGCCGGACCTTTCATAAGCTAAAGGTGTTTTTGTGAACACACAAGTCTGTAGACACTTGTGTAACAAAAAGTTTTAACAAAGAATTATTTTTATAATTTTTTGACTAGAAGTTGTATAACTTCATATTCTTTAAAAATAAGCTTTTCAAAGAAATGATTTTATTTTTAGAAATGGAAAGATCCACTAAAGATGTTGAAAAGTTACTACATATCTTACACAAACTATAAGTTCATGTGTTTTGCGATTTATATTTATTTTGACTATTTTGATGATGAAACTTTGTTGATTGATGTTGGGAACATTGTTGAATTGAAATTTTTAAAAAAGAAAATGATACGCGTAAAAGCGTGGCCACCTCCAGTTACAGGGGAAACTCTGGCGAAATTTTCCCAAAAATCTAACACTTGTAAATATTTTTTATCACAAGCGTTATCACTATATTTTTAACTTGTTTTCCCGAATAACTTTCGCAACGATTTTTATTACGAAACTTTCAAGTGTCGGAGGTGGGATTTTCACAAAATAAAACTTACTAAAATATATATTTAGAATATATATTTTCATAACAACACTTGTGAGATTTTTATGATTATTTTGTGAACTACGTAAATATTATTTTTAGGGTAAAAATAATATTACCGAATGTTAACGACTCCAAGATAATACGAACGCCTTCACAATAAATATTAAGTTACAACGGTATTATTAATACCACTCGATCTTTAAACGTAACTTACGCATTTTCGGAAAAAAACTAGTGAACGCGTATTTTGACAAAGGTATTATTTTGGGAAAAATTATATGTTATAAAATATAATATTTTTGGGAAAATATTTATATTTTGGAGAAAGAATTGAAATATATTTTAAGTGAGACTTAATAATATATTACGAAAATTCACAAACGTACATGTATTAAAGCCCCCATCCTTGGGAAGGAATATATTTATCAAATAATTACGAAGTGTAAACATGAAATAGTTGTCTAACTATTTCCCAAAAAAACTTAAACCTTAAGCTAAGGCACGGCCGTTCATCTAATAAGAGTTAGTACGTGTAGGTCGTCGCACAGTAGGTTGACCAGGAGATTTCTTGTTAGAGACGCACTTCTGTGAGTTCATGTCCCCCTTTTTCTTTTAACTGTTTTCAGTTTTCTAAACTGCGGGGGTGAAATACATGTTACTATGATTATGAGTACTTTTACCCATGGTATGGTTAGCGTAAAGAGGGTTACAACTTAGATCATGTGAGTGAGTAGGCGGGAACTGAAGGCCATTAATCCTCATAGTAGGACCGAGGGACAGTAGCGGTAGATCTATCTGGGTGTAGCGAGCCCAGCCCCAGGCCCAACAGAACGGACCTCGGGGTGACTTGGTGCCCGACGCAAAAATCTGCTAGGTTTGAGTCTTCCTACTGCACTTCACACATATCAATGGCCTTGCAAACCATTGGTGATCTCTTTATTTCCTTATTGCTACATACCAGGGTTTTTATACTTACAAAGGTTTTACATACTCACTTACACATGAACTCGCTCAACAATTTTTGTTGATTTTTCCAACTTACATGTATTTCAGGGAACTAAGGATCTGGCACGGTATGCTACGCTGCGTTAGAGTATGGGATCATCCATGTTTAGGGATTGCGACTTTTACCTGGAGGAGTCGCAAGTCTTAAACGGTGTTTATTTTATGACTGTGGTTGTGTCTTTAAACAATGTTTTTTTATGTCATTAGATTGTAATTTCCGTTGCATGTGTCAACGCCTTAAGACAATGTTATGTTACTTTTGTTTTAAAACTTAAATCAACGGATGATCTGCATGGTTTTACATTCATATAGCTTTGTTGTGATTAAGCTATGGTATTAAGAAGTCACACCAAATAAACCACGCTTCTGCAAAGCCAGGGTGTGACAGCTTGGTATCATAGCCAGGTTCATAGTGAACTAGGATTCCTTCTCGAGTCTAGACTATGATCACTAGGGCTCTCATGAAAACATTTTTACATTGCATACCACTTAAGTCCAGATCCAAAACGTTTTTACAAACAAATGTTGAGCATATATTATTTATTAGTTATAGGCTCGGTCTGGGAGGCCGAGGCTCGGTCTGGGAGGTCGAGGTAGTTGTCTAGTGGGACTAGGAAGAGCAGTCTGGGAGGCTGGGAGGCTACTGGGACTAGGAAGAGTAGTCTGGGAGGCTGGGAGGCTAGTGGGACTAGGAAGAGCAGTCTGGGAGGCTGGAAGGCTAGTGGGACTAGGAAGAATAGTCTGGGAGGCTGGGAGGCTAGTGGGACTAGGAGAACTATTTGATTGCTTAATTGGTGACTAATATGTTTATCTAACTATATGACTGATTATTTGTGCCTATATGTTTTGTGTTACAAACGTCATGCCTTCATCATGTACTAGAAAGATGGACACTACGAATGCCATCGCCATAGTATCAGACAACATAGTTTCATCTGAGCATGAAGTGTACATTTCCGATACTACCGGCACAGACGATGATGACTTTCAGCCCTTTGCGCTGCCTGATGTCGTAGCGGAGCCTACTGATGGCCATCTCGTTGGGAATTTGCCACTCGCGGTGATCCCTGCTCCTGTGTCCCTTGACGCTTATCCCGTTGTTGATATGCCCCCCGACGTGGTCTCTGACGATGATAACGATCTATTAGAGGAGGACCCATTTGAGGGTGAGGCCCTATTGCTGCTGGTGATAGCCTGCTGCTTGCTGACGCTCCTGCAAGAAGAGGCTCATGCCCATTCACCTGTCCCAGACCCATTTGAGTCTGTGGCGTCCGCATCTTTGCATACACAGGGAGTGCAACATCACTCACACGACGCCTACCCTGATATGGCGTCATCAGCTGCACCAGTTCCCGCGCACAGCTTTGAGTTTGATCACGCTATTGAGAATGATCCCGTTTTTCCACCTAGTTTTGATCCAGACCATGACATGGAGTTCATACACATAGACCAGCCCTTGGAGGATTCTGTAGTCCCTATCGACCCTATGTTTGTTGATCCAGCTGATTTTGAGATGGAGTTTGTTGATCTGGAGCCGGTTGTGGCCCTTGAGCCAGGCGTTGCTCCCGACCCTGCATTGGAGCATGACCCTATTCATGCCGATGCACCTGCTGTTGCTCCTTGATTGATCATCTGCTTGGACGAGAGAAAATTGGGGTAACTGTGCAAGACAATTTATTATTACGGGGCCCACGTAATAACGACTTGTAGTGCACAGAAATCCTGGTGGACTCTGCGGGTCAAGCTAATGAAAACCAATGTAGCAGGAAATAACTAAAACATGAATGACCAAGGCGATGTAGCCTCGAGTTCATTCTATTACAAGCAACAAGCCAAATTGGCAAGCCTATGTGAAGGCTCAGAAATTTATTTCCCCACTCATACATTGAGTATATTTACGTGTAAAATTGGGTGATTAAATGATGGCTTATGGTGCTATGTATCTCATAGACAATTGAAATGTTGTCTAGCCCGCTTCATACCACTTCGACAGAAGAGAATGCCACCCAGACGTGTCTCAGAAACCAGTACACTGACAAGGACAGAAGCCGAGCTGCAAGAACGCATCTCACAGGCAAATGCACGACATGAAGCCCTCCGCTCTAAGCACAGCAATGGCATTACTGGAAATAACCCTCCAACGGGCTGCACCTATAAGCAGTTCCTGAACTACAAGCCTTTGAACTTTGACGAAACAGGAGGTGCTATTGCATTTGTTCGTTGGTCCGACAAGATTGACTCCATTCTAAGAATGAGTAACGGTTCACCCTAACAGAGTGTTCCCTATACCTCGGGGTTATTTCTAGATGACACACTCTCATGATAGAACCTTCAGGTTCAGACCCTTGGCACAGATGCTGCTTATGCACAGAGCTGGGACGAGCTCAAAGGAATGACGGAGAAGAAATACAATTCTAGGGCTGGAATCCAGAAGCTTGAGGTGGAGTTCTAGAATTGAAAATGGACGGACCAGAGATTTCTGAATACGTCCAGGAAACTCACGACTTGTCTAGGGTCGTCCCCTACTTAGTCAAACCGGAGTTCAAAAGGATTGAACAATTCATTTGGGGACTTGCACCCCAGATCAGGGGCATGGTTACTACCTTGACGCCCTCAACCATTACAGAGGCTATCAATATGGGTGATTTATTTATAACAAGAGATGTTATGTGTTGATATTGTTGTATACTTACGTACAAGCAGTTCCTAGACTGCAAGTCCGTGAACTTCGACGGCACCGGAGGTGCTATTGCTTTTATAAGATGGGCCGAAAAGACGGAGTCTGTTATCCGACTGAGCAAGTGCACTCCAGACCAACAAGTTACCTACATTTCTGGGCTATTCTTGGACGGAGCCCTGTCCTTGTGGAACTTACAAATGCAAACTCTTGGTGAAGCCGCTGCTTGCGCATTGACCTGGGCTGAGTTAAAGGAGTTGATGAGAAAGAAGTATTGTTCTCGTGCTGAGATACAAAGGTTGGAGACTGAGTTTTGGCATTTGAGGATGGACGGTCCCAAAATCGCGGAGTACGTTCAGAGATTCCACGACCTACCTCATGTGGTACCTTATATGGTGACACCGGAATTCAAGCGAATTGAGCGCTTCTTTTGGGGTTCAGCTCCTCAAATCATAAGTATGGTGACCTCTTCAAAGGAAGAAGGAGACTCACGTAGAGTCGTCCAGGGGTAATAAAAGAAAATTCTCGAACTTCAAACAAGGCACAAGCAGTGATGGCAGGAAAGGAGAACCAAGCGCACCGGTTCAAGCTACAACCGATGGCGGAAAGAAAGGAAAAGGGTATATGGGTACCCATCCCAAGTGTAACACCTGCCAGCGTCACCATTCTGGCCGGTGTGGTTTAAAAGTATGTGAAGCATGTGGGAAAACTGGCCACTCGAAGGATTCTTGTTGGGCTACTGTTGGCCGGGGAGGCCAAGGAGGATTTGGGAATAGAAATAATAACCTGGGTGGAAATGGAAATCGCCCACAAGGAAACAATGGAGGAAAAGGGATTCGAGGCAACAACGCAAATCAAGTTGGTACTGGTAATGCGAACCGAAACAATAACAATCAAGCTGGGAATGGTGGAGGAAACGGGCAAAGACCAGGATGCTTTAACTGTGGTGATATTGGGCATTATAAGCGAAACTGCCCATAATTGATTCAAGCGTGTGGAAGGGTTTTCAATATCGAAGCAAGGGAAGCGCGCCAGGATCCCAAAGTCGTTACTAGTACGTTCCATGTAAACCAACGCTTTGCATCCGTTTTATTTGATACCGGTGTCGATTATAGCTTCATATCGTTAGAGTTTAAGAATATGCTTGGGTTAGCCGCTAGTAAGTTAGATATTCCCTACTCAATCGAGATGGCTAATGGAAAGTTGGTAGAAGCCAATGAAGTTGTCAGAGGTTGTGTAACCGAATTGGGAGAGTGTGAGTTTGCTTTGGATCTACTACCAGTCCAGCTAGGAAGCTTCGACGTGCTAGTAGGGATGGATTGGTTATCAAGCAACAAGGCAGAAATTTTTTGTCACGAAAAGGTCGTTCGCATCCCAACCGAAGATGGTGAAACAATTGTGGTTCATGGAGAGAAGCGTGATACGCCTTTGAGAATTATCAGCTGCCTGAAAGCGCGAAAGTGCTTACAAAAGGGATGTACTGCCTTCCTGGCACACATTGTAGATAAGAAAGCTGCTGAACCAAAAATCGAAGACATCCCTGTCGTGAGGGAATATCCGGAAGTCTTCCAAGAGGACTTGCCAGGATTGTCGCCCCAGAGGCAAGTGGAGTTTCGCATCGACTTAGTTCCAGGCGCCGCGCCTGTGGCTAGGGCACCTTATAGACTTGCACCGTCAGAGATGCAAGAACTGTCGACACAACTCCAGGAGTTACTTGACAAAGGTTTTATCCGACCAAGCTTCTAACCTTGGGGAGCTCCGGTCCTGTTTGTCAAGAAGAAAGACGGTAGTTTCCGTATGTGCATCGACTACAGGGAGTTGAATAAGCTGACGATCAAGAATAGATACCCTCTGCCAAGAATCGATGATTTATTCGATCAGCTCCAAGGTTCAAGCTTTTATTCAAAGATCAATTTGCGATCTGGATACCGTCAGTTAAGGATACAAGAGGGAAGTATCCCGAAGACAGCCTTCAGAACTCGTTATAGACACTACGAGTTCCTAGTTATGGCGTTTGGGTTGACAAACGCACCTTCTGTTTTCATGGACCTAATGAACAGAGTTTGCAAGCCATACTTGGACAAGTTCGTGAATTTGTTTATCGACGACATTTTGATTTATTCAAAGACGAAGGCTGAGCACGAACAGCATCTAAGAGCTATTTTGGAGTTGCTAAAAAAGGAATGGTTATATGCCAAATTCTCTAAGTGCGAGTTTTGGCTACGTGAAGTCCAATTCCTTGGACATGTGGTAAATGGAGATGGGATTCAGGTGGACCCCACCAAGATCGAAGCGATCAAGAATTGGGAAACCCCAAAGACGCCAACCGAGATTCGTCAGTTCTTAGGTTTGGCTGGCTACTATCGAAGGTTCATTGAGGATTTTTCAAAAATCGCTCAACCACTTACACTCCTCACACAAAAGGATAAGAAGTTTGATTGGGGAATCAAACAGGAAGCAGCATTCCAGCTGTTAAAAGACAAGCTCTGCAATGCGCCAATCTTAGCTCTACCGGAAGGTACAAACGATTTTGCAGTATATTGTGACGCTTCGCATCAAGGTTTGGGTTGCGTGTTAATGCAATGCCAGAAAGTTATTGCTTACGCGTCTCGCCAACTGAAGGTACACGAAAGGAACTATACCACACATGACTTGGAACTCGGCGCAGTGGTATTTGCTTTAAAGATCTGGAGACACTACCTATATGGTACAAAGTGTACAATTTTTACAGATCATAAGAGCCTACAACACATATTCGACCAGAAGGAGTTGAATATGAGACAAAGACGATGGGTTGAGTTGTTGAACGACGACGACTGCGAAATTAAGTATCATCCAGGGAAGGCGAATGTGGTCGCCGATGCCCTAAGTCGAAAGGAGAGAATCAAGCCCATAAGGGTTAGGGCTTTGGAGATGATTATCCAAACAGATCTTTCCTTGCGCATTCGTGCTGCGCAGAAAGAAGCTCTTATGGAAAGAAACCTTGAAGAAGAATATCTCTGTGGGATGGAGAAGCAATTAGTGCCAAACGAGGAAGGGACGTTATGTTTAATGAAATGGGGATTTGAGGAAAGTTATTTTTTATGAAGCTCACAAATCACGGTACTCTATCCATCCAGGAGCGGATAAGATGTACCAGGGTCTTAAAGATTATTATTGGTGGCCTAGAATGAAAGGCGACGTTGCTGTTTATGTGAGCAAATGTTTAACGTGTGCTAAGGTGAAAGCTGAATATCAGAAGCTGTCGCACCCCAACCGATGGCGGAATCATCGGGGCGCGGCACTGAGCGAAACAGATTGTCCAGAAGTTTCCACAACAACTATCATACATATTCAGTTAAATGATACGTCCCATACCGTATCCCAAATAAATAACAAGTTATCATAGAAAGCAACTAAACAGTCAACACTGTTCCGACAACTCAGATTCTAGTTATTACAAACCAAATAAAATATTGTTTAAAATTTCCAAGACCCCTACTTGTGGACCCCTCTGGCTACAGGTGCCAGTGGCAAGATCTACTGAGAACTATGACCCCGGATCAGGTTCGTGGACAAGGGCCATAGGTCGTGGGCTCCTAGAAGCTTATTATTGCCTCGCTTTCCTAGCAAGCTAACACCTTAAACACCTGTCACATACGTTAAAATAAAGTCAATACATATAATGTAAAGGTGAGCACACAAGTTTAATGTAGCATATAGAGTTCGAATAGTTTACGCATAACCAGGCACGTACACAAGGGAAAACGATGCATGTAAATTATCAACATGGGACCATCGGTACCAACGACTGCGGGTTGACTGTCCGAGACAGTTCGCAATACACGATTACCACCGTAATCCATGCAAGTAATTGTCCTTAGCAACCCCCGTGTGAACGGGTGCTGAGTCCAAACTATTGTACTATGTTGCTAAAGCAGGTAGATAGCACTCCACGTGTAAACATAATAAACAGCAATCATTTAGTCAAGTAGCACATGCGAATAGGTTAGCGTTCAAATAGTTTGTGTTTGGTTGTGATTTTGATAGATAACGTATGTAACACCCAAAAGTGCTAAAAGCAAAAAGGGATCGAGTATACTCACAGTGATTGGATGTGGATTGAAGGGAGCACTGAGAATGAGTTAGCCTGGATAGTTCGGTAGCATAACGATGAGTACGCGAAAGAATGTAAACAATGGATAATGGATCGAGTGGGCCGTTCGATCGGGCAGCTAGTTCGATCGGACGGGCTGTTCGACCGGTTTGAAAGACCGTTCGAATATTCCCATTCGATCGGCCGGCTGGCTCGATCGGCTGGTCCTTTCAAGTGGATTGTTTCTTCCTTTGATGAGAAGGATGTGTTTGTATATAATGGTTTGAACTTTTGAAGTTTTAGTTTCAGCATTTGAGAACCTCAGAGTGTTCTTACCTTTCAAGTCGGTCGATCGAACGGGTCGTTCGATCGGTTAGCCCAACCGATCGGCTAGACACTCTAGTGTAATTAATTGGCAACATGTCACTCGATCGGGTGGCATGCTCGATCGGGTGACATTCCAATGTTTCGAAAAGGTTAAGTGTTGAAGTATAGTATCTCATGATTCGAGTAGTAATGTTCAATCGAGTGGCGTAGTCGATCGAACACTGTTACCTCGTCAATACTACACTTGATGAGTTTGTGGGCCCAGGTGCTAGTCGATCGGTTAGCCCGGTCGATCAGCTGGTGCAGTTCGTTCGGTTGGGCCATCCGATCGGACAGCCTAACCGTTCGGCCAGCGTTTTGACCTGGTTAGCCTATCTTCTAACACTTGGTGATTCCCGTTAACTTGGTGTGATTTTGAGATAGTTTGATAACGAGTTGAACCACAAAACCTAAGTCTTTACTGGGTTCACTGACTCGGGCAGGAATCACCCAAGTCCGGTCAGTGAGCGTTTCGGAGCCTAAGTTTAACGTTTAACCCGAAATCGGTAAATCTCACGGTAGAACCCGAATCTTGAACCATGTGTTTGTTTAGAATGATTTATAAGTCGGTTCAAGTCCCGTTTTCACTGGTTTGAGTGTAAAAGAGTTGAAAGATAGATGAAAATCCATCTTCCAATCCTTTTCCACCGTGAAATGTTAAGATCTTTGGTAGATTTTAGGTTATTTATGTGGAAATCGGCTAGATCTAAGCTATTCATGATGGAATGATGTCAAAACTTGATGTTCTTGAAGAACACCATGATGACATCACCCAAGAACACTAAGATCTTGGTGATTTCACGGTTGAAATCCATGTTTTGAAAGGTAGAAAGGTGTAGAATCGATTGGTGAACAAAATCGTACAAGATTTAGAGTAAAATACTTACCGGATTGAGAGAAATCTGAGAAATAGCGAGAAGAAGAGGCTGTTCGGTCAGAGCTTTTCCAAAAGTGGAAAGTATGACAAAGACAGCCCTATTTATAGGCTTCCAAAAGAGGAAAGGTTCACTCGATCGAGCAGCATTCCTGTTCGAACGGGCTGCTCGATCGAACAGCCTGTTCGATCGGCTAGTCCTGTTCGATCAGGGTGCCCTGTTTGATCGAAATGCCCTTTTTTTTGAGCGTTTTGCGACGATTTTTGATATTTCGATCTCGATGAATGAGGAATTGAGTAGGATAGAGTTTCTATTCAAATTACTTTTAGTCCCAACTACTATATCTAACATACAAGCATCCTTACAACCTACATTTCACATTCGATGTCGATTAAGTTTGATTATCCTTCGAGTTTCGATTTGATTTGATTGTTTCACCACACAAAGTAACATAAATAAACATGCACAAGTAACACGTAAGGCACACACACACGTATAAAAGTACTAAAATTCCATACTTGGGTTCGATGTTTGATTCGATTAGCTTGATTATTGATTGATTAACTTTATTGCATTGTTACTTCCTATTATTCACAGTCGGTCATTGATTCGCGGTTAAATGATCGATCGATTAGTTTGATTATACAACACTTATTCCACATAATATGAAAATCAAAATGAAACTAAATAAAATAATCTTTATTTATCTTTAATTCCAATCACAGTCATCACTTGACTTTGACTTTGACTTTTGGAAAACACGGGGTGTTACAGAAGCCTTCGGGACTTCTGCAACAACCTGAGATTCCCAAGTGGAAATGTGAACAAATTTCAATGGATTTTATTACAAAGTTGCCTAGAACGCCAAGAGGTCATGACACTATTTGGGTAATAGTGGACCGATTAACGAAATCAGCACACTTCTTACCTATCAGAGAGAAAGATAATACGAGCAAGTTGGCTGAAATTTACATGAGAGAAATCGTTACACGCCATGGAGTGCCTCTCTCGATCATCTCTGATAGAGACGGAAGGTTCGTATCAAGGATTTGGCAATCCTTCCAAGAAGCTTTTGGCACACAATTAAATCTGAGCACTGCATTTCACCCACAGACCGACGGATAAAGCGAGCGAACGATACAGACATTGGAAGATATGCTGAGAGCATTGTTATGGATTTGGGCGGTGGCTGGGATAAACACTTGCCATTGGTCAAATTTTCATACAACAACAACTACCACACCAGTATTGGTGCCGCACCATTTGAAGCCTTATATGGCTGAAAGTGCAGATCACCGCTTTGTTGGTCTGATGCGGGTGATAGACAATTGGTTGGTCCTGATGTGGTTCGGGAAACCACGGATAAGATTGCACAGATCCGAGATCGCATCAAGGCGGCTCGTGATCGTCAGAAATGTTACGCGGACCGAAGAAGGAAACCTCTGGAATTTGAGGTAGGTGATATGGTTTTGTTGAAAGTATCACCCTGGAAGGGTGTGGCACGCTTCGGGAAGCGTGGAAAGTTGAATCCGCAGTATATTGGTCCGTTCAGAATTTTGGAAAGAATTGGGTTAGTAGCATACAAGCTGGACTTACCTGCCGAACTAAATGGTGTTCACGACACATTTCATGTATCAAATCTAAAGAAAAGTCCAACTCAAGATGTCGTTGTCATTCCTACAGACGACATCCATATCGACGACACACTCCATTTCGTGGAAAGTGAACAAAACCCGATGGAGCAGTGTCAAGCTCGTCAAGGTCCGTTGGAACGCAAAGCATGGTCCTGAATACACCTGGGAGCGTGAGGATCGAATGAAAGAGAAATACCCCCACTTATTTCCAAAGAACCCTGTATCCAGAAGCAGAACTTAAAATTTCGGGATGAAATTTTTCTAACGGGGGGAGAATTAGACAACCCTCACCAAATCAGGTATCCGTACGACTTAATTAATATTTAATTACTGCTTAATTACTGTGCTTGCTTGAAATTGTGGATAAACTGCTACTTGAATTCTGATACGTACACTTACTTGCATCATACTTTATTAACTGTCACTCCATTATTTACATACAGAACATTAGTGACAAATATGATGCACCAAAGCACAGTAGCACAATAAACGGATAACCCAGTAAACGTGCTGACATAGCCAGCACCAGGCAGGTACTGCCTCTAAGGCCTGTATGACCCAGAGATAGTTAACTACACTAGTGGAGAGTGTAGGGATATGAAGGTTGTAGAACTGTGTCACTAGGTGATAGTTATAATGACCGGATGTGGCAAAAACATGATTTAAACACAAATTCTGCACTTTAAAATAAAAATTCAGCATTTAAGCTATCTAGTAAAGTGCAAAAACTTGGAAAAATAATGCTAGACACTTTCCAAAGTGTCGGAAATTCTTTGTGTCACTAAAAATAATAATAAAGACACTTTAAAGCTTTAATAAGCACTTTAACGGATCTGTATCCAACCAAACAACCGGACTTAACCCGGAACATAAAAATATTGTCATGACATTTTTTTTTTCTTTTTCTGAGCCAGTTAGGGTCCCCAAATACCCTAACACCCGTTATAATTCACCACACAATAATAACTAAATTAACCTCCTAACTTAAACTAACTAACCTAACTACATTGTTCAAATTCAACCAAACCATGGCCCCTCTTTGACCGAAATCGGTTCTATGTGGGACTCACCTCACAAGTTTTTGGATTATTTTAATTTCACATGTATAATATCTTGCCTACACTTTGACCTTTGGGTAACTAAGAATGTTGGGTTATAAAAATGACCATAACGTCACCCACTCACATCAGACCTATCACAAACAAACAAAAAAAATTCTCCTTTCCTTCTCTTTGATCAGCCAAGAGCATCCACAACATTCCACCCACTTTCAATTTTTGATTTTTACATTTTATATACTTACAAGTGTGTTAGAGCCTATACGAGGAGACCAGGTGCTTACGGATCGTCAAGGACCTTACCTCAATGCTATTAACCAACTGTTTTTCGACTAGTTTCTTCCCTAGCCTCGAGCTAGTAGTAAGTGACTCTAAACGCCTTTTTGATCTATTCTAAAGTGGTTAATAAAAGATTTATCGGGCAAAAATCATAAACACTATAGATCAAGTTTAAAGTCTACAAAAAAAAAAAATAAACAAAGTGGTTAATAAGTAAATAATAGTGTAAAACTTATAAATCTAGATTTGTTATGATTATTTATTGTTGTTAATTGCTAGTATGGGAATGGATCGTCATCGAACCACGCTAGAGCATGTTCATAAAACATGAACTAGCCTTATGATAAGTCGTAAAGTTATTAGATGACGAACCATTTCGAACATAAACATGAACTTGTGTAAAAACAATTTTTCTTATGAAATAGTGTTCTAAACTAGTGGATCTAAAGATCTACAAGTGGTATTTTCAAAGAACCAACTGTAAGACGAAACCATGTTTTAAAGCCGGACCTTTCATAAGCTAAAGGTGTTTTTGTGAACACACAAGTGTGTAGACACTTGTGTAACAAAAAGTTTTAACAAAGAATTATTTTTATAATTTTTTGACTAGAAGTTGTAAAACTTCATATTCTTTAAAAATAAGGTTTTCAAAGAAATGATTTTATTTTTAGAAATGGAAAGATCCACTAAAGATGTTGAAAAGTTACTACATATCTTACACAAACCACAAGTTCATGTGTTTTGCGATTTATATTTATTTTGACTATTTTGATGATGAAACTTTGTTGATTGATGTTGGGAACATTGTTGAATTGAAATTTTTAAAAAGAAAATGATACGCGTAAAAGCGTGGCCACCTCTAGTTACAGGGGGAACTCTGGCGAAATTTTCCCAAAAATCTAACACTTGTAAATATTTTTTATCACAAGCGTTATCACTATATTTTTAACTTGTTTTCCAGAATAACTTTCGCCACGATTTTTATTACGAAACTTTCAAGTGTCGGAGGTGGGATTTCCACAAAATAAAACTTACTAAAATATATATTTAGAATATATATTTTCATAACAACACTTGTGAGCTTTTTATGATTATTTTGTGAACTACGTAAATATTATTTTTAGGGTAAAAATAATATTACCGAATGTTAACGACTCCAAAATAATACGAACGCCTTCACAATAAATATTAAGTTACAACGGTATTATTAATACCACCCGATCTTTAAACGTAACTTACGCATTTTCGGAAAAATACTAGTGAACGCGTATTTTGACAAAGGTATTATTTTGGGAAAAATTATATGTAATAAAATATAATATTTTTGGGAAAGATATTTATATTTTGGAGAAAGAATTGAAATATATTTTAAGTGAGACTTAATAATATATTACGAAAATTCACAAACGTACATGTATTAAAGCCCCCATCCTTGGGAAGGAATATGTTTACCAAATAATTACGAAGTGTAAACACGAAATAGTTGTCTAACTATTTCCCAAAAAAACTTAAATCTTAAGCTAAGGCACGACCGTTCGTCTAATAAGAGTTAGTACGTGTAGGTCGTCGCACAGCAGGTTGACCAGGAGATTTCTTGTTAGAGACGCACTTCTGTGAGTTCATGTCCCCCTTTTTCTTTTAACTGTTTTCAGTTTTCTAAACTGCGGGGGTGAAATACATGTTACTATGATTATGAGTACTTTTACACATGGTATGGTTAGCGTAAGGAGGGTTACAACTTAGATCATGTGAGTGAGTAGGCGGGAACTGAAGGCCATTAATCCTCATAGTAGGACCGAGGGACAGTAGCGGTAGATCTATCTGGGTGTAGCGAGCCCAGCCCCAGGCCCAACAAAACGGACCTCGGGGTGACTTGGTGCCCGACGCAAAAATCTGCTAGGTTTGAGTCTTCCTACCAGGGTTTTTATACTTACAAACCATTGGTGATCTCTTTATTTCCTTATTGCTACATACCAGGGTTTTTATACTTACAAAGGTTTTACATACTCACTTACACATGAACTCGCTCAACAATTTTTGTTGATTTTTCCAACTTACATGTATTTCAGGGAACTAAGGATCTGGCACGGTATGCTACGCTGCGTTAGAGTATGGGATCATCCACGTTTAGGGATTGCGACTTTTACCTGGACGAGTCGCAAGTCTTAAATGGTGTTTATTTTATGACTGTGGTTGTGTCTTTCAAACAATGTTTTTTATGTCATTAGATTGTAATTTCCGTTGCATGTGTCAACGCCTTAAGACAATGTTATGTTATTTTTGTTTTAAAACTTAAATCAACGGATGATCTGCATGGTTTTACATTCATATAGCTTTGTTGTAATTAAGCTATGGTATTAAGAAGTCACACCAAATAAACCACGCTTCCGCAAAGCCAGGGTGTGACAGAATCGGCATCATTCTTGTTAAAATAGTTTTTGTGAAAGATTTTAAAATTTGTTGAAATTTTTACAGGTTGTGAATTGCCGGAGCTTCCAGGTTGGTAAGTGTGAATTAGGAATCGGCATCTTTATTGGTAAAATGATTTTATATAGATGTGGTATTCCTACAAGTAGTAAATCAGGGACATTAAGTTGTACTTGATTTTCTTACAAGTGGTACAGAAGTTGGTTCTGACAAAGTGATTCGTCAAGGTCATTAATTTGAACTTAATGTAATCCTCATACATGTAATTAAAAATGGACAATGTGATGAGTTTACCCCAAACCTACAAGGGGTTAAAACAAAACTTATTTTCCGGAAAACCATTTTGATTAAAACAAACTTAAGTGTTTTGAAATCTAAATGGGAAAATAGTTTGTTGAAAGGGGGAGTTCTGATTGTTTATGCCTAGTGGATGGCGAATTAAAGCGATTTGATATCAGTTGTCAATTTCTGTATAGTTTGTTTTCAAATTTCTTTAAATGTGTTTGCATTTTAGGGGGAGTAAGAAAATTTTAGAAAATCCAAAAACATTAGAAAATTTGAAAAAGCCAAAAACATGATAAAATTTAAAAATGAGTTTAGTTGTGAAAAAGAGGAAATGATAGTACATCAATGGACGATCACAACATGCTAAAGAAATGTAAAGTAAAAATGTGATAAATGGTCTCACTGATGATATGTCAGTAGGTTTTTATACATTTAGTAAATTGTGACGAGATATAAACCTAAATCCAAACTTGCTTATATCGTGGGTAACATTTCTTGGATATATAGGTAACCCCTGAAATCTTGTTTGAAAGGTCCCTCTTTCTGAGATACTAGGTCTTTATACTAAGTGATATCTGGGGTATTATCCCGAGAGTTGTGCTGAATGGAAATTCTGACCTAGTCCCCGTATAATACTTTGCAAAATGCTTGAAATATAGCACAACCCTCAGCAAAAATGATTAAACAATAAAATTGATAATCATTGTTGTTGAAGAAAAGATCCTCTAAAGGGGACACACCAAATGATCTAACCCCTTTACAGTTATCATCTGTGGTATACTCTCCTGTAAGACTGAATATTGGGATCTGGATACGGGAGTATATTCAAGTGGTGGGACACGCTAATAAGTTTAAGTGCTTAAAACATTAATCTTGTATCTCGAAACAGTTGAAATTTGTGTGAAAATTTAAGTGGATCAGTATACTAACAATCTAAGTGAATCGTTTAGAACTTAAAATGAAATGAAGCTTAACGATGTTGGTGATTTGTCTCATAAACTGATATGATCCTCTTACACAAACACACAAAAATATTGTCTGTAAATATTTCTTATTGCATTTTAACACACTGAAAATCTTAGAAAAACCCAAAAAGATTGTGTTTTAGCATAAAGTTTTAAAAAATCCAAAAAGATTTTCGACAACTGATGTTGAAGAGCTGATTTTCAAAATTCCAAGTGCTGAACATGATGACTATTTTGTGAAGGGAAGTCTGTGTTTTCTCACAAATATATTTTTTTTAAAAACAAATTTACAAGTGGTTCATCAGGATTATCATTGATAAATCATTATGGTTAAATTTGAGGGGGAGTCTGAATATCTATTTTTTGTCGAATGATTAAGTTTGTGAAATTTACTTTGAGGTAGAGAATGTGCAGATAACCTGAGCTGGATGAGAGCCAGATCACGATTTTGGAACAACATCAAAGAGAATTTGAAAAAGTGCCAGGTTTCTAATACCTGAGGTTTCTGTGCAAAGATATATGAGCCAGATTATGATTCTGAAGCAGTTGATGCTGATGAACTTAAGGAATCAAGAGATCTGATAAAGAGAATTAGGAAAGAGCCAGGTCAAAATCTTGGAAGAGAAGAGATTCTGAAAGCCCGAAGACTGATAAAGACTGAACATGCAAAGACTCGGCACTTAAGACTCGTCAACATCTGAGGGGGAGTCTGTTAGTGCATACATCTGTCGTCTTCGTCTTGTATCGAGTCTTACACTAGATATGTTAGATCAGGGCTCGTTGTACGGGAAACTAGGAGTTTTAAGTGTAATTAATGCTGATTTCGCTTGAGTGAGCATATTCGGCTTGAAATGACACAAGTCTTGTTCAAGCGGAATCACAAGTTATTAATTCCGCTTGAAATGCATTATGACACTTTCAAGCGGAACCCCGTAGGCTATAAATAGCATTCGAGCGGAATCATTTGTAATAGTGGTAACATTTGTGATTTTGGATACCGAAGTGCTGCCGGTTTATCTAGGGGCTGTATTCTGTGTTAAATCAATATACAAGAGCTTTAAAGTGATTTGCAAGCTGTTTCGACGTCTGTTTCTTAGTTTCCGCCTCTGAAACATATTAAAACTCCTCTGAACGACTCGTTCGGGTCTGAAAACGATCCTACGGAGTGTCATGGTCGATTTTCGAAGTTGTTCGGTTATAGTTTGGTTTTATAAAATCGTTTTAAAACTAAGTTCACGATAACCGGTGGCTCTGATACCAAACTGTCACACCCCAAAATACAACCTAGGGAAAGTCCCTGTTAGGCGTGTGACGTACCAATAACGAGCCACTAATTACCTTGAACGCGTACAAGTTTCAAAATAAAATCCTTAATTATTAATGTAAAATACCATCAACGAGTTTAAATGAAAACCAACATGTTCAGCGGAAACTAATAGTAAACCAATGTTAAACTGTTTCAAAAAAACCAATGTATGATATCAATAGTTCAAGCATATGAATCCCTCAAGTCGACCCATGACCCTCCAGTTACTCCAGACAGCAAGTTCCAATCCAAAACATCTAACGACCTACAAGCATGCAGACAAGTGTGTTAGACGACACTGGTGAGTTCAAAGTTTTGTTAACACGTTTAGTTACCAGGTATGTGTATAAAACAGTTTGACAGTTCAATAATTTGATTTGATCTTGTTATTAACTTGATTACCGCAGATGGCTACAAGATGTATTTGCCCAACCCCAATGTCTCCATCAAAACATTAGTCATGCTTTAAGGAAATTAGTTCACGCCCGTCCTCCCCGGTACGCTGTGAGGGTGCCAAACCTAATAGCGCTATCAACTAGTAACCTTGTTGCCTCCCCGACAACTATCGATAGATGTAAGGGGTCTTATGTGATAGACAATGACTGTAATAACAAACATCCCATTAGCCTGACGTTCCTCCCCGGAACGTTACCAGATATCCCTCCCCAGGATGCATGCTTGGAAAAGAGCAGTGAACTCACCTTAGTTTTGCTCGGTAAGACCAATTCCTTATTTTAACAGTTGATCACAAACGTCCTAACACGGTTATCGACATCAATCAATTTTGAATGCACATATCCTAATCACATATCACGCAGTCTCATGCACATGTAACACACATATTATTTTACGTACTGTAACAGGTGACCTTGCAATGAGATCGGCAACATACATCATACTATCACATAATGGGTGATTAAATCCCTAAATATCAGTTTATGATTCATGACCATTAGTATAAATCGTAAATCGTGACCCTGGTGTGATCCTCATGGTTGTCCGCGACCCATCCTAACTAGCCCAATCGAGTGATGCGCTAGGGGATTCAAAGTGGGCAGCCCAATATGCCAATCTCTTACAAGTGTGTACGTGGCCCCAAATTATTCATGTGTTTCTAAATAAGGCTTGGTGTGATCCAATAGGGTGTGGCAACCCGCACCTAGTGTACAGCCTAACAATAGAATACAGCCCAATTAAAAGTGTGATTGTATGCAATCCAATTAATATGCGACCTATTTATGTTTAACAATCACTTCTGTTTTTTTTTCTTTTATTTCCAATAGTTATTCCCCACCATTTACTCAATCAACAATTACAAGTCATGACCCACAATTCTAATAAATTTCAACTCATTAATATAGCAGCCACCTATATCACATAATCGGTCAACCAATTATTAAATCATGCGACTCATACCTAATTATTATATCCAATCATTAACCCTAGTTCCATGCATGAACAATTATATACGCTTAATCGACCCTAACAGTTTGTGTCCACCATTATTCGTCAAGATTTCTATTATTACATCACAGACTCTAATCCAATTACTTTCATAATACTCACTAATATGTAACAGTGGTTAAACCAAGAAGATGGATCGCATTAATGGCCCATCATATTATCAACATCAACTACCTCTATAAACACAAATGATACATAACCAAAGAACCCGAATCAAGACAACAATATTCCGTAATCTATATGTTCTTGGTTCACAGACATTAACATGTAGCAGTCCTTTATAATCCATGTAATAGCTAACATGTACCAACACATATTCACAAATCTTGCATAAACAGTATAACCACTTTTATAACTATATGATGAGGGAACATACCAATCAAAGGTTCTTGGTGAAGGAGGAGATTACGAGAGAGAGGGGTGGGGTGGTAGACCTGCTGCCGTGCATGATCTTGAGAGAGATAGAGTTTTTGTTTTGAGTTTTATGTTAATTAGAATATGATACGTATACATAAAAGGTACTAGTTTAGGGCGGTTGTTCCTTTTTGACAGAACTGGGCCTAAGCCCGCACAGTTGGACTTCCGCGACCAAAGGTAAAAGTGATGGGTTGGGCTCTAATCTAGTTGGGTTCTCTGTGTGCTTCAAAGATTTGGGATGCGGCCCAATTAAAACCACCATTTTAAATGAAAACAGGAGGACATGGCCCAATCATATACACGTCACAGGATTCGGGCCCAATTTACACACTTACACACATTCATTCAAACACATAATACATTTAGCAATTATATTGCAGTCACAAGCGTTTACCAATTTTTATCGTCGCATGGAAAATACGAAAGTGAAATAACGAGAAACAAGATCACATGACGAAGAGATACTGACCTTGAAAGTTAGGGTTGTCACAGTAATAAATGAGGTTTTTTAAAGACGTATTATTTTATTATTTGGTAAACAAAATTACATATATTCAACCCGTGTAATACACGTGGTTTTAAAGATATAACTTTTTTATTTGGTATACAAAATTGCATTTATTCAACTCGTATAATATGTTTCTTATAGATATAACTTTTTATTATTTAATGCATAAAATTATATTTATTCAACTCGTACAATAAATGAAGTTTAAATATATATTATTTTATTATTTAATATATAAAATTTATTTATTCAACCCCGTGATTACACAGGGTTATAACCTAGTTGAATGATAAATGAAATATTATCGAAACTGGACACCTAAAAAATGAATACCTCCATTGCCATCTATACCCCATAGTTTTAGTACCATCTCCTCCACCCAACGTTAGAGCACCAAGTCGCCTAAAAAATGTTTCTATGAATTGTTAAAACCAATCTATGTAATAACCCACTCTAAGCCAACCCGAACCCATCTCTAACTTGGTTATTAAGTTGCACATTTTGACCCATTTTAACCCAAACCGCTTCACATGTTACAGAACTCGACCTTGCCACCCTTCTTTAGTATCAGATGTGTTCAAACCAATGGCTTTTTTTATGCCATTTTTAGTAGCCACACAAGACTACTGTAGGATCAGGAAAGAATACACAATTTTGACGTTTGGTTGAACAAGTGGGTCGACAATGGGCTTCTAAAGGAGTTTTAGCGGCTCTCTTCGAAAAACATGGAGCCCATCCGCCCAAGTGATCTGGAAATGGCGGTGGAAGCATGAGCCGAGAGCAGGTTGGGAATGACACAAATGAGGTCAGTGTGCAATTTATCATACCCAACTCAACTGATGTTTATAATGTTCCAAAAAGAGATTTTAACACCAGCAAACAAAAGGCTGTCACAAGCAATAACTCAGGTCAATTTGGCGCGCAAGAAATGATAAACTCTACCACAACAAACCAGCATGTTAACTGTAACATCCGTTGAAAACAAACCTCCGAAACCCGACCCGGATTGCAAAACCGGCCCATTTTCAGCTAAATAAAAATAAGTCTTTTTTTTTTATAAAAAAAACTAATTTGTCGCTTTGTTAAGAACTTTGTAAAATATCATTTTAACTCACTCGAGTTTCTAAACTTCCTGTTTATCCTTTCATTCCTTTACAAAAAAAAAAAAAAAAAAAAAAAAACTATTTTTAAATGCGTATTTTTATTCATATGTCGGTATAAATTCGAGTTGGTTTACGTTTCAACATATTTTTTTTGGTAAAGCAAGCCAAGTCAAATATAATATGTTTTCGTACTTATTTTATGTACGTTTTCAGTTGGTTTATATTTCACCGAAAATTTAGTTCTTAATGGAATGGGATCAAATATAATACGTTCTCATTTGATGGTATAAATTTGAGCTATTCTATGTTTTGACGCCACCGCAACGCGCTAGGGGTAAAATTTGAACCCTTGATGTGAATATTTTTTATTTCACGTGTTAGTTTTCAATTTATACACGTTTTATGCTCTTTGTTTGTATGTTTCCTGAGTATGGTTCGGGTTACATATAAAAACGTTATGATTCTACATTATAAATTCGATTACTTTACATTTTGATCAAATTGCAATGCTATTGAGTTAAATTTGGATACGCCCGTTTTCATATTGTTTATGCATCAAATCATTCAAAAAACGGTTCGATTTTTGCAATGTATCCTCGTCGTAACGCGTATGGGTCTGATTACTAGTTTTTTCATAAATGTATCTTATTAAAATCAGAGTTTACTTACCTATAAATCATGTGTAGTGTGGTTTAGGGTGGAACTCTTGCTAACGTACTAATCCATTATAGTGTTTACTGGTTTAATTAGATTTTGTATTACGTTCATTAGGTTAATGATATACTAGACATCCATAATTAAATAATACGCATTCACAATTACATTTATAGTAAAAATCTACCAATTTATTATTTTATTAACGTTATTTTTCTGATCAAAATAAAAGCCCGGCTACCGGGGTAACCCAATGGCAAAAGGTAATCCCATACCCCTGCGACCGCAGGCAACACTAGGTAGCTCAAGCCCACTATCTCCAATTCCAGAGAAATCATTTGCCCGAAGGCCCACTACGATATAACCCGTTGGAATCGTATTCAAACATTGAGACCTATGACCTCAACCCTGAATCTTCACTTCCTCTAACATTAAGGAGAAAGTGACATGAAAAACATGCTAAGAAGGCGTAAAATTATGACACATGTCTCTAATTATTTGTATTTATTAGGTATAAAATGAACTATAATATTATAGCCTAATGACATCTTAGAGGTGAGATAAGATTTAAAGACCATTAGGTCTGGAGTTTGATTCCCGCAAGGGGGTTTTCCAGATTTAGATTTATTGGGTTTCCTCTTTAATTAGTGTATAGACATTATTGCCTAGTGGAGATAAGTATGATCAGGTGGTTTTACTGGTAACACGATAATACTCTAATAGCCCGTCTCCAAATTTACCGTTAAAATAATAAGATATCAAAATAAATAATCAAACTACTATTTAAAACATAAAAGTTAATCACTAAAAGAACCAGTTAGCTTATTTGTTGTACTTCATGTTAATTACTAAAAGAATCAGCAAAGCTCATTTACGAGACCCATGGATGGCAACTCATGGACTTTGCATTGGGTTGGTGTATTCTTGGCATTTTAGAACTCGATCGTCATAAATTAATCAAACTCAGTTTGAGTTTAAACAATCTCAACTCTATCTTTTACTACTTACACGTTCGCCTCTTTGAGTGAGTAACTAGATTATAATTATTTATAAAAAATAAGACATAGGTTCATATGTATGATTGTACCCCTTAGTTATTAGCTAACCAAATGTCACGAGTGAATTATGATAGAGGCATAATGCAACTAGATTTAATTTAGTTTGGGTTTATAATTTAATTTGAGGGAGTTGTACCATCACAATTTGGATATGGGATAGAGGCATAGATTCGAATTGATGTGTGGTGAATCTACAATTTTATTGGGCTTCCTATTTTCCTATTTTATTGGACAGTTTCATTCATAATATTCGGTAGTTCAACCAACTCCTTTTTTAGAATTTGCGATTTTAATATTCAAATCCCCCTATAAATGCATGCATAAATTGACAATGAACGTAACCCAGTCTCCTTCATTCGTTTGATATCTTTATTTCTTTCAACTATCATCCTTTTGGTCAACCAAATCACCACCATACCTGCCATGAACGCTTTCCTATCATCCTCATAAACATCCCCATTGTTGTACCAAGAACCCAGAATTTGTGTTTTCCTCAAATCGGGTCCTTGATCCAAGAAAAGGATCTTTAAGCTTTTCTGGATTAAAGTTCCTTTTTCAGGGGTTTGTTGTCAAAGAGTATGCAGAGATAAGAGGATCGATAGCTCAAAGAAAAGTGATAAATTATGGGTTAGTGGGAGTAATGGGGATGTTTATGAAGGTGAGTTCTGGTTCTACAAAGGGAGGTATGGTGGTTGTTTGTTTGACCAAAGCATGACGGTTATGGTGTTGAAACTTGGGCGAAACGGAGTCGATATCGCGTCAGTAAAGACATGGTGTATGTATGCGGGAAAATGGATGTTAGTGTTCATACATGTATTTAATTTATGTGAGGTATGAAACATGGATTTGATTTGTTTAACGTCCTTTGATTGATATAATACACGAATGTTCGATTAAACATTATAATGTTTTTTATATCTATTATATTGTAAAGCATTTATGACTGTACGATCAAATAAATCTAAACAATGATTAAGCTATATATTAGAACATTTACAATGGAATCTGCATCCTCATTCATATAATACTTTATCTAAAATAAACATTTATCTCTATAATGCGTTCATTTTTAGAAACCCCGCACATCCAAATAATTGAATTAATGTATTTTTTCCACTCACAACCACTAAAGAATATAAGATAAGCCATGATAGTGAACCCCCAAATTGAATGTAAATGAAATATTATCGAAACTGGAAACAATAAAAATGAATACCTCCATTGCCATCTAGACCCGCCGTTTTAGTACCATCTCGTCCACCCAACGTTTGAGCACCAAGTCGCAAGAAAAATGTTTCTAAGAATTGTTAAAACCATCTATGTAAAAACCCACTCTAAGCCAACCCGAACCCATACAAGGTGGTTTTGCTGCTATACCATGAACAAGTTTCAAACAGTTAACCACCTGCTTATTTCATAAACTTATAATTTTGAATCTACCATGAATTATCAGCTTGACATAAGTGATCTTGATTTGTTTATTGAATTAATTTACCGTGAAATAAGCAAAGAAGCACAAACACATTTCCTCATCCTAACCTCCCAAAGTGATTAATCTACCAAGAATTATCAGTTTGAACGAAGCAGGATTAATCCACCTAGATAATCCTGCCCATATTATCGTTACAAACCCTACTTTCTGCCCATATAATCGTTGAGAAGGTGTTTAAAGTAAATTACAAATCAGGTCCTTGGAGTATTTTTCAATAGACACTATCAGCTTGAAACTTTTAGTTTAGCGCAACTCAAGTTCAAAGATTTTGTTTGTAAATATTTGGTCTATAGTATTAAATGCTACTATTATTAGGGATGTGAAATCCAGAGATAACACGTACCTCACATGAAGTTCAGGAGCTGAGTTTTGTATAAATGAGTTTAAGCCAGGTTCAGGTTGTATTCGCGAATTCGTTTAGCAAAACAGGTTGTGTACATGTCTTCCTGTTGAGTTTCAGATAGACGTGCTTAACCCATTAAATTTTATTTATAAATATGTTTTATGTTATAAATTGAATAGATTATGTATTTTATGTCAAAATTTAGAACTTTAAATAAGAAATTGTCATAATATTTTGAAACTAAATGTAACTGTTTTGTATACATTTGCATTTTTAATCATGTCATTAATGTGTCGACTTGATTGTGACCCGAACCCGTTTGACACAAGCACTATTTCGTTTAACTTTGCGTGAAGTCGTGTGTCATATTAACAAGTCGTCTCGTAAATCCCCTTGGTAGAGGCCATGTTTTAACCATCTCTATGGCATTCTTAATTAGGGCATGTTTGGCTAAGCTTTTTGAAAACAGTTTATTGACTTATTAGCTTTTTGAAAAGTCAGGATGGAGTGACATGTTTCCCCCTCACATACACCCTCATTGCCAAACACCATTTTATAGCTTATGACTTTTCGAAAAGCCAATAAGTCAATAAGTTGTTTCAAAAAGCTTAGCCAAACATGCCCTTAGTAGATCGTTCGGGTCTGCATTATGAGGATTCATTTGAGCCACAATATCCATATTACATAACCAAAACGACTACTTTCTTTTGAAAGTCAAGTTCATTTTATTGTAAAAGTTATTTTATATGTATGTAAGCAAGACAAAAGAGTAACTGTGTTATAATGGTAATGCCTTGATGATTTGGGCTCACAAGCCCATGGGCTGCAACTACAACACTATATTCATGGTTTCAATTGTCTTGTGTTTAGGAATTACAATCTGATTTCTTGTGATTAGGAATTAGTATCTGAATACTAATTTTGTAATCTTGCTGGTACATATGAAAAATATTATAATAAATGAACTATTAAATTTTGATTAAGCGTTGTTGGTTATAGAATTTTGAGAACCGAGTGGTTTAGCTAATAAGGCTCACTTTTCTTACCAGCCAATCAATAAATCTTTCATTTATGATTAACCTACTTCATATATAAACTGATATTATACATATATGAAATCAATCATTTCATAGGTTTATCAACAGTGTCACCTCACAAGCATCCGTCCTTTGTCATACCATTGTTGATCATCGCATTGACGTCAATGAGGAGCAGTATTTTCGTTGCAAAGGCAAGAAACCTTCTAGCGAGATTTTTCAGATCTTAAACCCAGATTCTCTAATTTACCTGAATTATCCAAGCCTAAACTACCTCACTTATCTAAAATTCCCAAACCAGAACAATAACACTTGCCGGAGATATTGCCAAACCAGAACTATCACACTTGCCAGAGATTCCGAAACCAGACTTGCCGACGATTCCCAAACCATAATTGACCCATTTTCCATCACTAGAAGTGCCAAATTGCAATACTCCGGCGAAAATTTACTTGTCAACGGTGGCCGGATTGTGAGATATTTAAAAGTGAATGTCAATCGTTTTTGAAATGTCGATTTCCAAATGGCATAAAAGGACCAAGGTTCTTAAATTCAATTAAATGACACTTGTTTAATATATCTACAACTAAAGAAATTAGGACCATAGGTAGACACTGGACAAAGTTAATGTTAGTAAACTACTAATATGAACTTGAAATCTGAAACAGAAAACAGGAAAGCAAAAAGAAACATAACAATGAACCGGGCTTGTTTTTGACACAATTCCTTTAAACAGATTCCCGGTCTGTTCCCAAGGTACGCCGGTACGAAGCAGCAACAGCGCACTGCCGGACTTGAACACTTGCCTGAAAATTAAAGAAACATAAGAGATGTTGCAGAGATTGAGAGATGAGAAGATGTTTACTGGTGTGTTTGAGATGATTCGTTTGGTTTGGTTTGGTTTTATAAACATAAAACCATAACTGAATTATAATCATCATTGCAGCAAACTAAAACCAGAAGAATGGTCATTATTGCAATTAAAACTGAAACATAGTGATCATTAAAACGAATAATCATTACGGTTTAAAAACTGAAAACTAATGATGACCATTAAAACTTAAAACGAAAGGTGAAACATATTCAAATCATCGGTCGCTCCTTACGATTTTGATTTTCCGATTTAGTAGATTCTCAACTTCTGCTTTGAACAAGATAAACTTATCAATAGCCTTGTCCTTACTCTTAAGTAAGTACACATAGCAATGCCTTATACTATCATCAATGAACGTGATGAAGTACTTGTTCCCACCACAAGTAGGAATTGTTTTTAGATCACACACATCTGTGTGGATCATCTCAAGGATTTCGGTGATTCATTCAACCTTTTTGGATGACGATATCATTTGTTTTGCGTCTACCCAAGTTTCACATTTATTATTTGAGTCGACATCGAATGCCTCCCATGAACGCTTTCCTATAATCCTCATAAGAATCCCCATTGTTGTACCAAGAACCAAGAATTTGTGTTTACCTCAAATCGGGTCCTTGATCCAAGAAAAGGATCTTTAAGCTTTTCTGGATTAAAGTTCCTTTAAGGGGTTTAACCCTTTTGTTTGTTGTCAAAGAGTATCCAGAGATAAGAGGATCGATAGAGGATCGATAGCTCAAAGAAAAGTGATAAATTATGGGTTCGTGGCAGTAATGGGGATGTTTATGAGGGTCAGTTCTGTTTCTGCAAAGGGAGGTATGGTGGTTGTTTGTTTGACGAAAGTATGATGGTTATGGTGTTGAATCTTGGGCAGATTTTTTTCGAGCTCGAACAGAGTACGTGAATTCTCAGAGACGCCTCTGCAGCCACGTGGTGGCTTGAAAGGAAATTGTGGAACGAAGTGTCTTTCCGGTGAATGTCTTTTTTAACCATCCCAACCTTTTAGATAAAATAGTATTCTCTCCGTCCCATTATTAAGTGTCCTATTTTGAATTTTCAAAGTCTCTATTTATAAATTTTGACCTGAAATAATTTTGTTTGTGTTAGATAATAGTTGATGAAAGTTATATGATTTTAGTGTGTTTTACAAGTGTTTTTATTGGTTAATTTTCATCAAGTTTTATATAACACAAAAAATATATAATTAAAGTCAAAGTTTATAAATAAATATTTTAAAAATTCAAAATAAGACACATTTAATGGGATGAAGGGAGTATAAACAGTTATCTTCTCATTCATTAACAGCCACATGGTGGCCTGAAAGGATATTGTGAAACAACCTAACTTTTCAGCGTGTATCTTTTCTAACCCTTACAACCTTTCGGATAAAAGAGTATAAATAGTCATCCCCTCTTTCATTTGGAAAGATCCTAACTTTTATATATATATATATATATATATATATATATATATATATATATATATATATATATAGGGGGCTGCTAGAATGAGAACCACCCCGAGTTGTAAGAACCGCGAGAACTACACCCCACGGAGCGCCGTTCGCCGCGATTTTTTTTTTACAAGTAGATGTGTGCATTATAAACACGGCCGTAAAAAATCACGGCGAACGGCGCTCCGTGGGGTGTACTTTTTTACACCTCAAGTTTGGTGTTTTTTAATTTTTGTTCTTTTTTCTTTTTTTTTTCACCAAACTTGAGGTGTAAAAAAGTACACCCCACGGAGCGCCGTTCGCCGTGATTTTTTACGGCCGTGTTTATAATGCACACATCTACTTGTAAAAAAAAATCGCGGCGAACGGCGCTCCGTGGGGTGTAGTTCTCGCGGTTCTTACAACTCGAGGTGGTTCTCATTCTAGCGGCTCCCTATATATATATATATATATACAAAATTATCACATGTGGCTCGGTTGCTTTTTATATATATGCACTTTTAGGAGCTTACTAAAATCATGAAAGATCGATTCTCTAAGGCTACACGGTATGGTGATGATCTATCCTTGGAGGATGATCCGTCACGTAGGCGTCACGTCATAGTCATCCCAAGGATGGATCATCCTCCAAAACTAGGGGCATGAGAGGATGGTCCTAGTCATAGTCCTCCCCACCACTTTTATGTTTTTTTTTTTTTTAATCTTCTACATTTTTTTAATCTTCTACTTATTTTTTAACATTTAACAAATAAACTAATAAAAAAATTATCATTAATATTAAAAGACATTACATAATCATAAAAAAATAAACTTAAAAAAAATAAACTAAAAAACATTATAACTTAAATTCAAACAGAAAATTTGAAAGGCCCAGGGACCATTGTTGTAAAAAAAATAAACTTAAAAAACATTGTTAAATCACAGGGACCATTGTTGTAAATAAGCAAACCTGGAAAACCTTATCACTTTGAAAGGCCGTTGTCCTCTCCGACGAAGCAGGCAAGATTCCGGTGAACCTGGAATTTTTATTTTTTTTATCTAACGGTTAAAAAGCAAACCTGGGGCCCACAGTTTTGGTTCGTCGCCAACGTCCAGGAAGCGATGTTGAGGACGGGGACGGGGAGGGGCGGCTTGGTGTTGTTGCCGTCGTCGGACTGAGACGGTAGGGGGACGACCCCATACCGTGTAGCCTAAAAATTTCAGCTCTATCAAAGAATAATCAGAAACTTGAGTTCTGGAAATCATTTTGACTTGAATTTTTTACTGGAACCATGTTTTGGTAGCAAACTAATGTGGTACATATATTATGAATTAGTTTGTAGGTTTACTATTTTTCCTAAATATTGAGCAATTTATCAAGTATTTTGTGGAAAAAGTGATTTTTTCATAAATTTTTAAACTCTTTTGCACTTCATTCGATTTCCTGAAATAAGGAACAAATATATGAATTAAATAGTGATCCTATATATAAAGAACTACCATTCACACCAAAGATTTATTCTATATAGTTTTGTAGGAAAAGATCAAATAGAAAGTTTATTTTGGCTAGAAAGTGTAGGAAATAATAGAATTGGGACATGTGACAACATTTAAAACAAAGAAAAAAGATATTTTAGTCAATCCAACCATTTCTTCTTCCTTTTCAAAACCCAGTAACTTCAAAACTCACCATTTTCAAAACCCACCATCTTCAACCATTTCTTCACTTTCTATCTCAATAATCACTATATTATAGTGCGATTTTCATCACCAATCAATGATTCAAACGCCTGATCAACATGTTCTTCAGCTTTTGTAGATCCCAAAATGTATCCGGATCACAGTGGTTGGTTGTTTTAACCCACAACACCTATTGATTAGGTGTTTGAGATATGAAAAGTCAAGAAGAAACAAAGATGAAGGTGAAGCTAATGGATTAATGAATACAACAAGTGTTGTATTGAATCCAAACAATAAGATATAGCAATAAACAACCTTGGATATCAGATTTGAGCACTAGATCAACAAGAGAAAGTAACAACACTAATATTCATCAAAGAGCCAAAAGCTTAGCTAGGTTACAATGCTTGGGGTATTTATAGTAGACTCCTGACTTGCCAGCAAATTTATAAATTTGCTGGAATCTTAACTACACCAAGTCAGGATTACTAATTCTAGAGAATTACAAAATAAGCCCATATACATTCAAAATAGCGACAAACTACTATTAAACTGATCCAGCCCAAGTATCAACGATCTCATAAGCTCTAACAATATCCCCCCTAGATCGTTGCATACTTGTCTTTTCATTCTTCGGTAGTTGCCGCTGGATTCTCAGTAGCTTGCTTCTCTGGCTCTGTTGGATTTTCCTCGATAACTATTGTTTCTGGTGGTGCCACGGTCTCGGTCAGTGCTTCCGGAGTTTCTTGAGTAACATTAGCTTCACACGTTGGTTGGTCCTCCTTAGTGGCCTCATATGTGGATGAGGCCGAAGGTGTTGGTGTTGTTTGTGAGGTTGTGGTGGTTGGATCAGCAGTAGAAGCAGAAGATCCTCCCTTCTTTCTTTCATGTTTCTTTTTCTTTCCCGCTTCCTGTTTCTTTGCATCCTTTTCTTTTCTCTTCTCCATTTTGTCAACCACATCCAGCATATCTCTTTTTAGCCTCCATGCTCGCTCCACCGCTCTCGAAAATAACGCCGCCTCCTCCAAATTAGCATTTCCTGCTCCCACGTTTATACGGTTGGCGTTTAGTATTGTCAGATCAGAGAGCCCAAACATGAAGACATCCATTGGATCTAGAATACGGATATCTTCATTTTCATTTGATCTTATAACAGCTTCACCGGTCTTACTGTCATAGAACCATTTCTTGAAGTTTGTGAGAGCGACAGGAGCTTATTCTGGAAGTTTGATCCGAGTGACAACTTTAGCTGGGTTGATTACCCACGTCACCTTCCCTTTTCCAGTAACTAGATCGATGGTTGTTTTGGACACTCTGTGCCTTGGTCGCTGAGGAGCGTGGTTTTGGAATCCCTTGTTACATCCCTTAGCAATTATACGTTCAAAGTCCCTTCCTATTCCTCTTTCTTCATGATTCAGTAAGTCTAGACGCCCAAGTTCCCTGAGATCCCATCTCGGAAGTGTGAATAGATCAAATCCAGTTTCAAAGTACTGAATTACTCCACCGCGTCTTTTTACCACGAACATTCCTCTAAGATTATCATACTTCCAACTGATAATCTTATCAGTAGCCTCAGATTTTTCAACTTTGATAACTTGATGAAAATCAGGAAGTCGTTCTCTTTCCTTTTTAAACCACTCAGGGTGCTCGGGAGCAAATGTTTTTCCATTCTGTTGCTCGTATAGAACTTCATCCTCAAGCCCCCATTCAATGAACTTTGATGGCATGTCTTCCCGATCTACCGCTTCTTCCTCACTTTCATTACCTTCCGATACTTTGTCAACTGACTCTAACCGCCTCTTCTTTGCTTCAGCCTCTTTTTCTTTTCGAGATGTTTCTTCTTCAATAAAAGCATCGAAGTCAAAGATTTCGTCAAACGTGAACATTGGCTCGATTTTCATTTTCTCACACATCCCTCGCATCATCCTGTACATTTTCTCCAGCCCTGCTTGCTGGAACCTGATGAATTTGGACTGCTTAGTCATGTACGCAGTCATATCTTTGTTTTTCTTCCTCTGGTCTTTAAGCTTTTCCCTGAGGATGTTGGTATCATTCACTTGATTTTTTAATAAGCAGATTTCTTTTGCCACTGAAGGCCCGGAGTCTTTGATTAGCTTGTCGTACAGGTCTTGGAAGGGGCGAACCCTTTGCGGAGGAACCGGAGGCCTTGAAATCCTTGTAGGCTTGACTGGAGACACATTTGATGGGCCTTGACTTGCTTGGACTTCATCGGGATCAACAAGTATGGCGTCAACAAATTCATTCATTCTTTGAATTTCTTCAGGTATCGTTTCAGGCCTTTCTGTGGGAGATATTTCTTTACGCTTTAAACTTTTATCTCCTTTCTCTTTCTCTTGCATAGCATGAATTGCTTTCAAATCTTTGATGTGTTGGCGGTGCTCTTCAGATTCAGCTGCCCTTATGCTTGCACCGATGAAACGTTCAGAGCTTTCTGTTGTCTTTTTCTTTTTGGGCGGTTCTCCTTCAGCAGGTTGTTTTTCTTTTCTTTTACCTTTACCGCGTTCTTCTCTTGCAGCTGCTTCGGCCTGAGCAGCTTTTTGCTGTTTTTCTTTTACACCTTCTTTGTAGTTCTGATAAGCCGCCTTGACAATTGGTAACCTTTCAGCTCGGTACATCCAATCGTGCAACAACACCCATTCGTTGGTCTTTATCTCGGTGTACTGTCGGCTAGTGGGGATATGAAACTTGTAAACGTTTCCATCATTCGGGAGATCCTTGTGTTGATCGTTGATAAGCATTTGAATGAATCTAGGGTACATTGCCCACGTAGCTCCGTTTGCATTTTCACGCATGTAGTTGAATATTAAGCCCGAGAAAATGAACTTCTGATTGATACATAAATTCAACATGGCCGCCGACCATTCCAGGTTCAACCCATCAAATCCACCTTTTCGATGAGCTAGACTCATAGAGATCACATGAACGATGAATCTCCAGTCTCGAGTGAGTCCACCTCTCTTGATTTCTTTCTTATTGCGGAAGTCTCCAGCATAACCCATTCTTTTAAAACCATCGAGGATATCATCTTGACTTAGACTTAATGGATCCTGATCACTGTCTTGAAACTTTAAAACTTGGCGAATCCTGTCTTCACTCACCTCCACTCTCTTGTTGCGAACGGTTGATACTATCCCTGGTTTGTTGTTGATGGATTCTAGCTTCACATTTTGCCAGAAATCTTGAATGTGTATGGGGTAGACTATAACAGATGTCTCCACAGCATATCCGATCCTGCTAGAGCGCACCCATCTGGTTACATCTTCAAAATCAGTAGGCACTTCGTCTAGATTTATGCTTTGATTGTGCTTAAGCGTTTTATCCCATTCCAGATTCTTCACCATACTGCACATTACATGAAAAATGAGGCAAGTTAGAGTGGATAATTACACGATGAACTATGCAGAGAATGGAATTTACAAGAAATATACACAATTTTATTAAATATTTAATTAAATTAAAAGAATTTTTTTTAAAAGAATTAAAAGATTGATATTTTCGCTGCCAAATCATGCTAAGTTCGCTGGTGTCGGTTATCGAACTTCGAAGATAAGATCAGTTAGCGAAGATGGTTCATCATCGCTGACTTCGCTATACGACTAGATATCGGAGTCGTCGCCAACATCGCTCGATTACCGTACCTGATCGGTTACTATATCTTCGCTGAGTTCGCTAGTCGATCAGACCATGAGATAAATTCGCTGGCGAATTTAACGAAGACATGGTTCCTTTTTATCGGAAACTGATTACCAGCGAAGAACAACAATCTAAATCGCTACACGAGCGAAATAGATTGCTTACCGGTTGCTCGAACTCGCGTTCGAGACTTTTGATCTTCCCAACTTAATTTTGCTATGTTCGCCATATTCATCGGTAAATTCGTTGTATTCATAAATTTCTTGATAAACCCTTTTACAAAACTGTTAGGTCCGGTTTCGCTCCGATTCGATTGCGTAACGACACGTTCAACGTGCGGAATCCGTGAACGTACGTGACCGAACAAACGAGATCGTACTAATGTCGTGATTCCATTGATGATGTAACAGATACAAGCTCCGAGAATCACGTTTTGCCACTTTCTCTCTCTAGTTTCTCTCTCTAAGCACCTAGCTTCTCCAAGCTCTAATGTGGCAAAAGTCTCTAAACTAAACCCTAAGGCTCCTATTTATAGGCACAAGGTTATAAGGGATTTCCCCTTATTTACATTAATGCCACCTTGCCTATTTCTTACAAATTACAATATAAAGCCTATTTTACATCTATTTCAGCTACGGTTGTGATTGACGAAGGCGATAGACATTCTGCACTAACACCGGTTTCGCTCCGATTCGATTGCGTAACGACACGTTCAACGTGCGGAATCCGTGAACGTACGTGACCGAACAAACGAGATCGTACTAATGTCGTGATTCCATTGATGATGTAACAGATACAAGCTCCGAGAATCACGTTTTGCCACTTTCTCTCTCTAGTTTCTCTCTCTAAGCACCTAGCTTCTCCAAGCTCTAATGTGGCAAAAGTCTCTAAACTAAACCCTAAGGCTCCTATTTATAGGCACAAGGTTATAAGGGATTTCCCCTTATTTACATTAATGCCACCTTGCCTATTTCTTACAAATTACAATATAAAGCCTATTTTACATCTATTTCAGCTACGGTTGTGATTGACGAAGGCGATAGACATTCTGCACTAACAGACTCCCCCTTGGATATTGCCGCAGTCAATCTGTAGTCAAACTCGTAGCGTCTTGACTTTCTCTCTCTCTCTCTCTCTCTGAGTCTTCTTGAAGGTTTGACGTTATCAGCAACCATAGACTCCTTCTTTCTCTAACAGAATCCCGGTGGATCTGTTTACGAGCTTCCGTTGCTCCCCCTCTCGCTTAGACTCCTTTTCTTCAGGCTCCCCCTTTCCTCAAGCTTCTGTGCTTTTGGGATCGACACCTGGCTTTCCGATTACAAGCTTTTCAGAATAGATTCCTGGCATTTTGAATCCACGCTTCCGTTTGCGTTGAGCTCGTCTTCAGACTCCCCCTTAGACTCAGCAGTCGGGATCGTTGTCTGGCTTTTATAGGTTCACAAGTTAAGGATCAATTCCTAGCTTTGTTCTACATCTGCTCAGGACTTGAAACCTGGTTAACCTGCATATCCTCTACCTCACAATAAGTTTCACAAATTTATAATCAATTAATTCCCGTAAACTTACCGGTAGATATCATTTACAACAAACACATTAGTTACATCAAGTTCAAATAAATGACCTTGATTAACCAATATACACAATCTTTTAAAATATTTGTATATGACATACAAAGTTTTCAACATATTCTCCCAAACCTGTTCATCATGATTAGCACTCAAATTTTGAATATCAGCTCTTCAACATCAGTTGTCAAAAATCTTTTTGACTTTTCAAAGAATTTATGCTAAAACACTCCGAAAATCTTTTTGGATTTTTGTTTTTGAATGAAATACAGTAAACAAATATATACAAATAATATTTTTGTGAGTTTGTGTAAGAGGATCATATCAGTTCATGAGACAAATCACTAGCACCGTTAAGCTTTAATCATTTTAAGTTCTAAACAATTCACATCGATTGACGATATAGCTGTCCTCTTAAATTTTCACACAATTTTCAATCTATTCAGGATACGATTTAGATGTTTTAGGAACTTTGCTCAATTTATGTGTCCCACCTCTTGAATATACTCCCGTATCCAGAATCTCAATATTCAGTCTTACAGGCAAGAATACTACGATGATGTCTGTACATAAATTAGAGGTTAAATGCGAGAACTGAGGGATCTCAGGTCAGAACTTCCGTTCAGCAGAGAGATATCAGTTTCGACTTTGCAGTGTGTCCCCTTTAGAGGATCTTTTCAGCTACAACAGATGATTATCAATTTTATTGTCTAATCAGCTGAGGGCTTTATGCTATGTTTCAAGCATTTTGGTGAAAGTATTAGCCAGGGACTAGGTCAGAACTACCGTTCAGCAGAAGTCCCGGAATAATACCCCAGACATCATAGAGTATTAACACCTAGTATATCAGAATACGAAATCTTTCAAACGAGATTTCAGGGGTTACCTATATATCCAAGTAGTGTTCCCCACAAATTTCGCAAGTTTGAAATTTTATGTTTATATCCCGAATAAATCTACTAAATGTACGAAAACCTATCGTCACATCATTAGTGAGACCGTTTATCACATTTGACATTACATTTCTTTAGCATGTTGTGATAGTCCACTGATGTACTATCATTTCCTCTTTTATCAACAAAACTCATTTTTGCTTTTTCAATGTTTTTGGTATTTTCAAATTTTCTAATTTTGATTTTCTTCAATTTTGATTTTCTGGAAAATTTGAAAACTGTACAAATAAAATGACAAACTGATATCGAATCACTTCAATTCGCCATTCATTTGGCATAAACAATCAGAACTCCCCCTCACAACAAACTATTTTCCCATTGTGATTTCAAAACACTTAAGTTTATTTTAATCAAAATGGTTTTTCCGGAAAATTAGTTTTGTGTGACATTTTATAAATTCGGGGTTCATCACATTGTTTTTCATATTATCACTTGTAGGAAAGATGAATCAAGTACAACTTAATGTCCCTGATTTATCTTTTGAAAGACAAAAAATCACCAGAGTGAAATTTCTCAAGAAATGTGCCGATTCATGTTCCACGCTTACCAACCTGGGAACTCCGGCAAGTCAGGGTTTTTCATTTAAACAGATTCACCCAAGCCTGACCAGTCTTGGGTGATTTTGACAATTTTACCTCAAAACTTGGCTCTTCTGGTTTTAACGAACCAGAATCATTGCCTGAATGTGGCTTGTCCGACTTTGATCTGTCAGATTCATCGCCGACATGTGGCTCCTTTGTTTCCGAAGAAACAGATTCATTGCCACTATATGTTACCTTCTTCTTTATCTCCTCTTTTGTCCTCAGATTTGCATCTGACGAACTCCGCTTGCTTGACTTTGCAGTCGAGTAAAGCGATTCATCAGTACTCTTATTCTTACCAACAGATGAACCTGGGGACAAAATCTTCTCGAGATACTCTCTCGCCTTCTTCCTCTTCTTACGCAGTCTGTCTTTCTGCCCCTGAGAAAGTTTTACTTTTGTTTCCTGAACTTTAGGTTGTTGAACCTTCTGTTCTTTGGGCTTGACTTTGACTGGTTTCTTTGCCTTACTTTTAGATTCAGCCCTCGATCTTCCCATTGATCTTCTTGGACAATCTCTGGCAATGTGTCCTCGAATTTGGCAGTTAAAGCATCTTCGCGTTTCATAACTCCAATTCTGGCAGTTAACAGCAATGTGACCTCTAACTCCACAAGAGTAACACACTCTGTTATCATACCATATATCACCTTCACTCCAAACGCTCAGATCATAACACTGTCTGGCTTTGTAGTAATCTGCACTCCTCCTCAATGTTGGATTTGGCTTTGAAGCACTGTGGTCAAACCTGCACCACTTATTAACAACATTTTGTGAGTTTTCATTTTTAACTTTTTGTGATTTTTGAAAATGATTGGATGATTGATCTGATGAGCTTTTATTTTCTTTTTTAGGATTTTTCAAATTTTTATCTTTTTGTTTCTGTTCCACATTCTTCTTTACAGGTTTTTGCGTTGAGCATTCACCTTTCTCAGTAGATTGCAAAACAGTATTTTTAAACATTTCATTTAATTTCAAAAATGTTTTTCTTTTTTCTTCCTTTTCTTTTTCATCATCAGATTTGTCATCACAATCCTCAATTTTGACTTTGTCAAAATTTGTGACCTTGTCACTTATTGGAACAGAATTGATTGGTTTTGGACAAGGAAAATTCAACCTGTCTGATGAAGTCACAAAACCTTTCAATTTTGTTTCAAGTTCATCAATCTTGATCCTTGAATTCTCAGCTTCATTTTCAAGCTGTGATATTCTTTCAAGATAAGACTTGATTGATTTTTCATTTTCAATTTTAAGATTTTCAAGAACAGATTTTTCATTTTCCAAGACTTTTAACTGTTCTTGAAATCTTGTTTCACTCTCTTTTAAATTTTTGTTTTCCAGTTTAATCCAGAAATCTTCAGATTCTGAAGATTTGCTTTTGCTTTCAAAATCTTTTCCAAACTCAGCAATTTTCTTTTGAGCATCTACAGCTTCATGCTCAAGTCGAATGATTTTAGCAAGATGAGAGTTTATTTCGCTTTGTTTTTCCAAATTATTCTTGCCAAAAATATCTCTCTCATCTTGTAAAATCTTCATTTGACTTTTGAAATCATTTTCCAATTTTTTAAAATTGTTGTTTTCCAATAACAAACTCTCAAGACTCTTTAAGAGTTTGTCATTATCAGATCTCAATTTTTCACAGTTTGAACGTAAGCCCTGAATCTGTTCATCATCAGCTTTCTTCTCGTTTTTCAGGGTATTGTTTTCCAATGTCAAGCTCTCCACATCCTTCATGAGTTTCACACTGTCGGCTTCTGATTTTTCGCATTTCGAGCATACAACTTCACATTTTGAAGTTTCATCCTTCTTAGATTCTTCAATCTTTGTTATTCCTTCTCTAACCCTGTTGATTAATTCACTAAACTCATCCAAACTTATATTTTCTGAGTTTCTTTCTATTTCATCTAATAACTCTTTCTTTTTCTTTTTCTCTTCTTCATCTCCCCACCATTTCTTCTGCCAATAATCATCCTCTTCTTTGTACTCCTGGATGATGGCTTCAATGTCTATCTTCTTGTGGTCGACAGCAATGTTACCATATTCATCCAAATAACACTCTCTATCTGGATCCCATCGGTTTGCACGTTTTGCTTCCTCATAGACACCTGAGAGTCGGATGATCTTTGCTTCAGCAACCATTTTTCGATATTCGTACTTTTGTTGTTCTGTACGATTATCCTTCCACGGAATAGGTTCATTTTTCGCCATGAACTTATATTTGTGAATTACCTTGTAAATTCCCTCGTGTTACCTGCAAATCAACAACCAAACAATCAGTTTAAAAATATCAAACAACTAAAATTTGACGAAAGGTTGATCGATTGGACAGTATGCTGATCGATTGGACAAAAACGCTGTTCGATCGAGTGAGTCAACAAAAAGTCAACCGACTGGAAATGCTTCACACAAAGATGCTATCCGTTCGGCTAGGAGTGCTAGCCGAATCACTTGCTATTCAAACAAGACAACACTATTGCTGGCCGATCGAGATTGCTACTCGATTGAAAAACTCCTTAGCAAGTTGAATGAACTAAACCAACACGCTGTTCGATCTCTTGCACTCCAACCGATGGCACTTAAAAACAAAGACTTGTTTATTTATTCGACAAAATCACTTGCACTTAATACAAAAATAAAAGCCGACAAACTAAACTAAAACACTTGAATTTTATTTGGCCGTTATTCTTGTGACAATGACACACCTTTAATGCACAATTGAAATCATTACTCAAGTAGTTCACATGTATCACATACAAACAGATTATTAATCTACACGTGATTGGACCGTCTTTTTGATATTACCAAATCTCATGCAATTGCTAATGTCAATCCCACTGAGCCGACATCTTCCAATGTGACTCAATTCTCATTTGACCGTTGATTTTGATCACATGCAAACATTTAATGAAATTTATAAACTGAGATCTGAACAAGTGATGTGTTATGCTGTTATTGGCTAACCGATCGGTGATACTATTCGATTGGAGGATTCCTAGCCGATCGGCTAGAGTTCAAAGTTTGAAAGTGATGCTTCTGTTCGAGTTACATGTGCTATTCGATTGGATGTTAAAGGCGGTGATGCTAGCCGATCGAGGCAGCTAGCCGATCGGTTAGAAAATGTCTGCTATTCGATTGGAGGATTGTAAAGGTGATGCTAGCCGTTCGGCTAGGAATGCTATCTTATCAAGTTACACCTGCTGCTGTTCGATCGAACAGAGTCAAAAAGTCAAAGTGTTTAATGAATGTTGTGCTGCTACTCGATCGATTAGGCTAGCCGTTCGGTTAGGCTAGCCGATCGGTTGGAAAATATGTCTTTTGTTCGATCGAGCGGCGTGTTCGATCGAGCGGCGTGTTCGATCGAGCGAGGTGTTCGATCGAGCGGCGTGTTCGATCAAAGACACTTCCTATTCGATTCAAGACAAAACCAAAACTGCTGTTCGATCGGCTATACCAGCCGATTCAAGTGACACGTAAGACTTCTGTTCGATCGGCTATGCCAGCAACTACACGCTTTGAGTGGGCGGTGAAAAGCTGTGATTGGTTCACATGGACTGCATAGTAACAGCTCAACAATCAACAATCAACTTTAGTGGGTCGGTGTGCATGTGATTGTGATTGGATATTAAATTGTTAGTGGGGCGGTGGACTTGAACAATTTTTTTTTATTCAAAGTTATTTGATCGTTTGTAATTATGAGAAGTTCACGTGGAAGACAACTGCAACTGCAACACTGATAATGTTTACAGAAGTTGCAGTGTTGACTGTGATGTGTTGTGAAGTTATTGGCTAACCGAAAGGTCAGAGTTGACAAGTCAACTCATTTAAAAGTGTGTCAGAAGAAGGAACATGCTACTTATCGGTTAGCTTTACTATCTCCTGTTCGATTGGTGAATAAGACGGTGAATCGAATAGGATAGGCTATTCGATCGGCTACACCAGCCGAACAATAACTGTTGCTGTTCGAACCAAGAGTATGCTAGCCGTTCGGCTAGGAATATGCTATGACAGATGATGTTGCTGTTCGAACCACGAGTATGCTAGCCGTTCGGCTAGGGTCAACAAGTCAACGTTATTAAATGAATGTATGAGGCTGCTGTTCGAACGACTTGGAATTTCCTATTCGATCGAGTGGCCTGTTCGAACGAGTGGCCTGTTCGATCGAACAAGAACTGATGAACACTTTGACGAACGGTTTCAGCAAAAAGTTCACAAAAACGCAGATTTCTCCCAAACGGCTTGGAATTTTGACCTGAAAATTTGTAGGATTATAGATCAGATATATGCGCACAACATATCAAAATTTCAGCCAATTTGAACCGTAAAAACCCGTTCAAATTTGTAAAATTCATAGAAAAACGTGAAGAACAAGAAAGTTAAGAAGAATTTGACAAATCTGGAGGTTTTTGGCTCTGAATCTGCTCAAAACTTGTACGAATCTGTGAGTTTGATCTTCGCAACCGAGCACCTGCTCTGATACCACTTGTTAGGTCCGGTTTCGCTCCGATTCGATTGCGTAACGACACGTTCAACGTGCGGAATCCGTGAACGTACGTGACCGAACAAACGAGATCGTACTAATGTCGTGATTCCATTGATGATGTAACAGATACAAGCTCCGAGAATCACGTTTTGCCACTTTCTCTCTCTAGTTTCTCTCTCTAAGCACCTAGCTTCTCCAAGCTCTAATGTGGCAAAAGTCTCTAAACTAAACCCTAAGGCTCCTATTTATAGGCACAAGGTTATAAGGGATTTCCCCTTATTTACATTAATGCCACCTTGCCTATTTCTTACAAATTACAATATAAAGCCTATTTTACATCTATTTCAGCTACGGTTGTGATTGACGAAGGCGATAGACATTCTGCACTAACAAAAACCCTCCTAACAGTTCATATCCGACTGATCCCTAGTGGTTTTTGCCCAAATTTTTAAACTTTATGCAATCAATATATGTCGGATTTAACACTAATATGAACACTAACATTATCTAACAAACTTTATAAATTCCTTATAACCCAATAAACAACCGAAAACCCATTCATGACCCACCCAATGGTTGAAACTTTAACTAATGATCAAACAATGAAAACATGAAATCAGAATGATCGATAAACTGCACAATAACACATACCTGATGATCTTGATTGAAAGTGAATCTTATGTTGATTTGAGATGAAGTTTGGAGAAAACCAGAGAAGAAGAAGATAACCGTATTTGCTTGGGGTGAAAGTTTTGAAAATTTACAAACGGTTAAAAAAGGATATATATGTACGAATTCAAGATAACCAGTGAACTTATAAGTTCGCTGGTATCTTAATTTCGCCGCTATGAACCCTTTTTCAACCAGTTTTTAATTTCGCTTGTTGGTTTCAAACTTTCTCGAAAAACGTGCCCATTTTTTGTTTAAAATACTGTTTATTTTGACATATTTATAATGTTGCCAAAAATTGGGCCATTTTGACTCCGAACTTCAAAATTCTTGCTCTGGGAGGCTCCATTTAACTCAGATTTTCTTGAAATATCTGATGCTTCCCGAACTTACCTGCAGAAGATCACGTTGCCAACACTTGCCAGATTCTTAATATATTGTTATTATTTTGCTAACCAGGGCACAAGAAAAACTGTCAGTATGTTTGACAACTTAAATCCATGCATCCTTCTTTCAACATACCTTCGGAGAGCGTCTTTATCATGTTTTCGGTAATATTGACAAGTCTTCGATGGCCCCCACTGTAGGATCGTTTGTTGACCTAACGAGTCGATCAGAGAAGCTCGTATCCGAATTAAGAGGCGGAAACTAGTAATTCGGTGCAATTGAAGCCGTATTCATTCTAATCTTGCTGTTGTATTGATATCAAACACAATTACACGTTCTGACAGCACTTCGGCAGCACTTCGTGGCTCACCGGAAGAATACACCATTAACTATGTGTGTGGATCGCCCCTCCTATATATAGAAGTTCTGGACCGCTCATACGACATGTCGTATGAGCGACCCTACATAATGCCATAAAAGCGATCCACACATGTACACATAGGCGATCCACATGAATCCCTAAAGAGCGATCCTAGATCTAAACATGACATAAAAGCGACCCTAGAACATGACTAATAAGCGATCTATATACAAAACACTATTCTAGTATTCCGTGTCATGTTTGATCCGTTCAATCTTCAAGACTTGATGGAAGACGTAGGGTCAGCAGACGTAGGTGCACTAACAAACTCCCCCTCGGATGTTGACGGAGTCTTCATCACTGTCTTCATAGATCATTCCAGTCTGCCTTCTCACATGTCTATCTACAATCTTCATCAGTCGACAATCTGCCTCTGAAATATCTGTCGATTCAAGAATCCTCGTTCTCGATCTTCATCATCAACACACTCTTCTCTCTTGAATATTGACTCGGTGTCTTCAGACTCCCCCTCTCACACAGCTGGGATTGTAGTCTGGAAATCAGTTTTTCACCGGTTCTGAGATCGATATCAGGCTCCCATCAGGTTTCAGATCGTAACCTGTCTCTTTAATACCTGCACAATCTCTACCCAACCATAAGTTTCTACAAAGATTAAAACTTTTCAACAATTTAGAAACTATGTTGAACCAACAATCAATAATAATGATTTTGCATTCAAAAACATTACTGTTTTTAATCAAAAACAATTTATCATCTACTCTCAAACACTCCCCAAACCAGTTCTTCAAGTTTAGCATTTTGAATTTCAAAAATCAGCATCTCAACACCAGTTGTCGAAAATCTTTTTGATTTTTCAAAATTTATGCTAAAACACACTAAAATCTTTTTGGATTTTCTGAATGAAAGCAAATGCAGAAAATGAAATATTTACAGACAATATTTTGTGAGTTCGTGCAAGAGGATCATATCAGTTATGAAACATATCACAAGCACCGTTAAGCTTTTAATCGTTTAAGTTCTAAACAATTCACGTAGATTGACGATATATTTGTCCTCTTAAATGTTCATATAATTTTCAATCTATTCAGGATACCATTTAGGTGTTTTATGAACTTTGCTCAATTCATGTGTCCCACCTCTTGAATATACTCCCGTATCCAGAATTTCAATATTCAGTCTTACAGGTATGAACACTACAATGATATCTGTACATAAATTAGGGGATAATATGCGAAAACTGAGGGATCTCAGGTCAGAACTTCCGTTCAGCAGAGAGATATCAGCTTCGACTTAGCAGTGTGTCCCCTTTAGAGGATCTTTTCAGCTACAACAGATGATTATCAATTTTAGTGTCTAATCAACTGAGGGCTATATGCTATATTTCAAGCATTTTGGAGAAAGTATTAGCCAGGGACTAGGTCAGAACCACCGTTCAGCAAAAGTCCCGGAATAATACCCCATACATCATAGAGTATTAACACCTAGTATATCAGAATACGAAATCTTTCAAATGAGATTTCAGGGGTTACCTATATATCCAAGTAGTGTTCCCCACGAATTTCACAAGTTTGAAATTTTAAGTTTATATCCTGAATATATCTACTAAATATATGAAAACCTATCGTCACATCATAAGTGAGACCGTTTATCACTTTTAACAATACATTTCTCTAGCGTGCTGTGATAGTTCACTGATGTACTATCATTTCCTCTTTTATGCAACGAAAACTCATTTTTCAATTTTATCATGTTTTTGGCTTTTTCAAATTTTTTGATGTTTTTGGATTTTCTAAAATATCCTACTACTCCCCCAAAAAATCAAATACATCTAATGAAAATTGAAAACAAACTGTACAGAACATGACAACTGATACCGAAATACATCAATTCTCCATCCATTTGGCTTAAACAATCAGAACTCCCCCTCACAACAAACTATTTTCCCATAATGATTTCAAAACACTCAAGTTTGTTTTAATCAAAATGGTTTTTCCGGAAAATAAGTTTCGTTGTTTTTACCTTTTGTAAAATCGGAGCAAAATCATCACATTGTTTACCAATTTCATGAATGATAGTTAACTCAAGTTCAATTTAATGACCTTGATTTAACCACTTGTAAGATCAACTGGTTCTACAACCACAAACATACAATCACTTGTAAGTTTAGCAATTTAAACTTCTTCAAACCTGTTTTTCAACCAATTACCATCTGTTGGTTGAATTTTCAAGGTGCCGATTCCTACTCCTCGCTTACAAACCTGGGAGTTCCGGCAAGTCCTGCAACTTCTCAAACACAGATTTAGAAAGATGCCGATTCATGATCCACAATACCATCTTGGGATCTCCGGCAAGTCAGATGCTTGAAAAATATGTCCACCCAAGCCTGACCTTCCTTGGGTGTAACATTTTCAGTCTCAACCGGGGTTTCAGTTTTTCTTTTAACCTGGTAAAATTCTTTTACCCCTTTAGACTTACCCTGAATCATTTTACCAAAAATATTCTTAACAGCAGGATTAAAAGTCTTTTCAACATCTAATTCTTTCTGACCAGGAAAGAATTGATTTGAAATTTCAACTTTTCCGATTTTAGATTTGTAATTTTTAGCATTTAGTGGCGGAAAATTCACATCGTCCACTATCGAAACTTTCTTTTCAACCTTTTTCTCAACACGTGGCTCCTCTGATTTTGTGGAATCAGATTCATCACCATACTTGTTACCTGGACCTTTTACAACCCATTTCTGATTTGTAGCATTTTCGTTTCTTTTGGAAGCACTCTTTGAAGATTCTCCCTTTTCAAAAGTTGAATTCTCAAAGCCTGTGAACTTCCGGGTTGACAGTTCAGTTTTCTCTACAACCTTTTCTTTCATTTTTCTTGAGACTTCTTGTTTTGGTCGAAATGTCTTTGGACAATCTTTCGCAACATGGCCCACAGCTTTACACTGAAAACAAGATCTCTTTTCAATCTTCTTTGGAACTCCATTCTTCTTTAGTTCTTCTTGCTTCTTGACAAGGAATTCCTGATTTGTCTGCTTTCTGAATGATTGTTCTTTTTCAGCTTCCGAAGTTTTCCCTGAAACAAATATATTTTTTGTTTTATATATTTTCTCATTTTTATAATTTTTCGGTGGAATAAAACCTAATCCTTTCTTTTTGAAATTACGATTATGGTTTGGTTTCTTTTGAAAACTATAACCACAATTGTAACCCATTTTCTTGTTAATTCTCTGTTGATCTCTTGAAGTGTATTGTTTAGGTTTTCCGTTAAGATTTAAATCTTTTATTTCAGAAATATCAATTTCTGTGATTTTGAAAACCTTTTGGATCGTTTGTTGACCTAACGAGTCGATCAGAGAAGCTCGTATCCGAATTAAGAGGCGGAAACTAGTAATTCGGTGCAATTGAAGCCGTATTCATTCTAATCTTGCTGTTGTATTGATATCAAACACAATTACACGTTCTGACAGCACTTCGGCAGCACTTCGTGGCTCACCGGAAGAATACACCATTAACTATGTGTGTGGATCACCCCTCCTATATATAGAAGTTCTGGACCGCTCATACGACACGTCGTATGAGCGACCCTACATAATGCCATAAAAGCGATTCACACATGTACACATAGGCGATCCACATGAATACCTAAAGAGCGATCCTAGATCTAAACATGACATAAAAGCGACCCTAGAACATGACTAATAAGCGATCTATATACAAAACACTATTCTAGGATTCCGTGTCATGTTTGATCCGTTCAATCTTCAAGACTTGATGGAAGACGTAGTCAGCAGACGTAGGTGCACTAACACCCACACAAGCTATTGAAAATAGAATCATTACGCCCTCGTGAGTCCCCCATTAGGACATACCCCCGCGATCAAGGTATGCACAAAGATTCCTCATAACGGGTGAGTATATTGGTTTCATTCTCTTCAACGATAGAATGGAGATCAGGTCTGTACTTTCGTACAACAGAGATTCCAGGAGCTATCGAGGGTTAAGATAGATAGTTCGGCGAACAGGTCAGTACCACCGTACAGCAGAGTTACCAAACCGATCTATCAAAGGATTTGGCCAAAGATGGCACTTATTATGGATTTTGGCCAAAAATGGCGCTTATTAGAAAGGGTTTGGCCTCTTTTTTTTTAAGGCACTTATTATTAAAAGAATATCATAGCGTCTAGGTCAGCATGTATCTGGATGCAGCAGAAGAGCAACTATGATATCCTCCGAATGAAATACCAATATAAAGACCCGAAATCTCAGACTTTGGCAATCTGTCAGCGCAAGATTTAAGACCATTAAGCCATATGCCGCAACGTGTTACCCACTGAGATGCGTAATGCCTGAGAAAAGCCAGAATTCTTGTGTAGACATTATGTTTTGCTCCCTAGTAGCAGTTTACTCGTCGGTGTTGCTGAATCTACCGACACGTCGTTGCTTGGTACCCTGATTTCATATTGTATTCTGTTCAAAGAAATGACAAAGTGTTAGCAATTTTCTATCACTTCCTCTAACAGGAGTCTGACATAAGCATCTGTTTCAAGGATTTTCTGAATATCCCCCCAAAAATTTTTATTTTCGTGAGTCCATTTGCCCGAAAATAAAATTTTAACCAGAAAATCTTTTTGGTGGGCGACGTCTTTCGATACTTATTTTATTTTCAACAAGCATTTTTTTTTAAATCAACACAAGATTCATTTCCAGTCAAGGAAATTGACCATTTCCAACCAGGTTACCAACTGGTTGAAACGAGTTTTGTCGAAAGCTTTCGTGAAGATGTCGGCCCGTTGCTGTGTTGTATCCACTGCCACCACTTGTATATATCCCTTTTCATAAGCATCTCGAATTGCGTGAATACGAATTTCGATGTGCTTTGTTCTTGAGTGGTGTATGGGATTCTTCACAATTCCTAGACACGCTTCATTGTCGATGAATATAGGAGTCTTCATGATGTTGATTCCGTAATCCAGCAACTGATTTTGTATCCAAAGAACTTGTGAACAGCAACTGTAGGCCGCGGTGTATTCTGCTTGAGCGGTTGATGTGGAGACTGTTGTTTGCTTCTTCCTCTGCCATGAAATCAAGCGGTTTCCCAAGAATTGACATCCTCCTGATACAGACCTGCGATCTACTTTACAACCTGCATGATCACTGTCAGAATATGCAATTAAATCAAAATTACTATATCTTTAGGATACCAAAGACCTAGTTTCGGAGTTCCTTTGAGATAGCGGAAGATGCGCTTTACAGCAATTTCATGGGATTCCTTGGGATTTGTTTGGAAACGAGCACAAAGACAAACTGCCCACATGATGTCTGGTCTACTGGCCGTCAAGTACATCAGGGAACCGATCATTGAGCGATAAAAGGATTTGTTTACTGGCTTTCCCTGAGGATCTAGAGTGAGTTCTGTCTGAGAGGCGAATGGCGTGCTTGCAACTTTGCAGTCGTTCATGTTGTACTTCGAGAGAATGTCCCGAATGTACTTAGCCTGATGAATAAGAATCCCATCCTCCTTTTGCTTCACTTCTAGCCCCAAAAAGAAATTCAGCTCTCCCATCATGCTCATCTCGAATTTCGCCTTCATGACCGTTTCGAATTCTCTGCACAGTGCCTCGTTGGTTGACCCAAAGATGATATCGTCGACATAGATTTGCACAAGCATTACATCCTCTCCGATCTTTTTGGTAAATAAAGTCATGTCGATCTTCCCTCTGGTATATCCACATTCCAACAAATAAGTGGACAAAGTCTCGTACCACGCGCGTGGAGCTTGATGAAGACCATAAAGTGCTTTATCTAGCTTGAAGTAGCGACCTGGAAAGTGTGGATCTTCGAACCCTGGAGGCTGACATACGTAAACTTCTTCCTTTACTTTCCCGTACAGAAACGCACTTTTAACATCCATTTGAAAGACTTTGAAGTTTCTATATGAGGCGTATGCCAGGAATATTCTGATTGCCTCCAATCGTGCGACTGGAGCAAAGACGTCTTCGTAGTCAATCCCTTCTTCTTGTCGAAAACCCTGTACTACCAATCGAGCCTTGTTCTTGATAACCACCCCACGATCATCCATCTTATTTCGAAAGACCCATTTAGTGCCAATTGGAAACTTTCCTTCAGGTAGATCTACAAGTTCCCAAACTTTGAGCTTCCTGAATTGAGATAACTCTTCTTGCATTGCCTGAACCCAGCTGGAGTCTTGAATAGCGTCTTCGATGTCACGTGGAACTGATTGTGATAGAAAAGCTGCGAAGAGACCTTTGTTGATGCTTGACGACTGCCCGCGTGTACGTACTCCTTCTTCTACGGCGCCGGTGACGTTTTCAAGAGGATGATTTCTATTTGTCTTGTATCCGGCATTTGTCAGAGATTCAATCTGCTGCGGAAGGTTGGTTAAGTGTTCGTCCACGTAAATTATTGGTGCGTCATCTTCTTGAGTTGGCTCATTCACATTCGCCTATGAAGAAGAAGCACCATTGTCTTGGGTGTTCTCAGGCGAAGTGTCACCAGTTGTTTCATTTACAGCCAGAATAGGATCAGCGGATGATGGAGATAAGCGGGTGGTGAAAGGAGTCAAGCCAATGTCAGATGAGTCAAACAATGGTTCAACTTGAGTGTCTTCAACAGGTTCATGTTCTGGGACAATCTCCGGAATTTCAAAGTTGTTGAAGATCACACCTACATCATAGAACCAATCTGGAGTACTACCAGTGTTGGTGTAGTTTCCTTCTTGAAAGTCCATGTAGTAAGATTCAATCACCATCTTCGTTCGTTTGTTATAAACACGGTAGGCCTTCTGTGTGGATGAATACCCCATAAAGTAGCAGATATCACCCACTTCTTCAAATTTGATGAGATTTTCTTGAGTGTTTAAAAGAGTGCACGAACATCCGAATGGTCTGAAGAAATCTATGAGTGGCTTTCGTTTGAAGAGAAGTTCATATGCTGTCTTTCCATGAGGTTTTACGATGAGTACCCTGTTTAGAACGTAGCACGCCGTATTAACTGCTTCTGCCCAGAAGATAATTGGAAGTTTTTAGTCCACCAGCATGGTTCTTGCAGCTTCGATCAGCGTTCTATTCTTGCATTCAGCAACTCCATTTTGTTAGGGAGTTCTGGCTGCACTATATTGAAGATGAATTCCTTTTTCTGCACAAAACGATATGAAGGTATGATTTTTGAACTCGGACCCGTTGTCGCTTCTAATAGACTTCACTTTCAGCTTGGTCACGTTCTCAATCAGGGGAATGAATGATTTTAACACTTCAGCTGTCTCGCTCTTTGCTTCAAGAAAATATACCCATGAAAACCGAGAGAAATCATCTGTTGCAACCAAACAATAAGAGCTTTTAGCAAGACTTTTAACACTAATAGGACCGAAGAGATCCATATGCAACAATTGAAGTGGTGCAGAAATCGTGTTCACTGCTTTGGACTTATGTGGTTTCTTATGCTGCTTTCCCTGGGCGCATGCAATACATTTTTCAGAAAATGGAAATTCTTTAATTGGAAGACCTCTTGTCACACCCCGATCTCCACGTGTCACCGGTGGGCCCGGTGTGGGGTACAGTGACGTGGTTGGTATCGTCATAGACGAACAACACAATATAATAATGCACAGCGGAAGCAGAATAGATACATTTCAACTTTAAATAAATGTAATAATAAATATCACAGTAGTTGAAACGGATCCACAGGCGGATCAAATAAATAAGATAAAATTGTTCAACAGTTTATTGTCGTCCGAGCTTGCGAGACTATAGTGGACGCTCTTAGGAAACAGCCAGCCTAGTTCGTTTAGTACCTGCACTTAACCTTTTGGGAAAATACGTCAGTTTACACTGGTAAATACAAATCAACTGACTCATTTTGAAAATGATTGAAAATTGATTTAAATGCACAAGGCATAAATATTTTTATTAACTTGGGATATTTATGCAATATAAACTTGTGAACGAATTACATGCACTCGTACTTTTGGTGGCCCGGGATCTGCTGTCCGGGCTAAAGATTAAATGACACACCACATTAAAGAGTTATACACGCCGGGTGTACGCCTACACCCCGTGCTCTTGTCGTGGCCATCTCGTAAGATAGTGCCAAGGATATCCGGGACACGGTCAATAACCCCCCAAAGCCTAAAGTAAGACAAGACTGTTTAAACGAGTCGCACAAACTATTCAAGACTGTACACCCATAGGGCGCAGGATTTGTGCGCTTGATCAAGCGGTATACTATATACCGTACCCCAAGCCCGTATAGGGAAAATAAGTCAAAATGTATTTACCTGAGCAAGTATGAGTCACAAATGATAAGTGTAGGTAGCTTTTACTGGGCCTCCTAATCTGGAACAAAGGTTTATAATTAACCTATTAGATTCCTAACGGGTCTTTTATTTAAGCCTAAGCTTTGACCGGTTAGTTTAAGGATGATACGGTACAAGCGCACGATTAAGCGAACGACCGGATAGAATGTGATTTAGTCCCGACAGGTTTGAATACTTGTATAATATGGGTATACTAAATACATTCTGGATTTTGAGATAAAAATGATAACGTTTGACCCGTTTCGGTCAATTTACGCAAACTAGTTACGTAAACCGAATCGAACGCTAAAAGGGCGTTACGGGTAGCCAAATGAGTCAAATGCAAGTTCCCTGAGATAATATGCTTTAAATGTGATATAATATCAGTAAGTTATGTTCTATTATGCCCCAAATAATTTTAAACTCAATTTATGCCTTAGAAGGGCATTTTGGTCATTTAAAAGATTATAAAAGAGTAAAATTAGAAATCTGAGTTTCGGGTCTGGTTCATATAGTAAATATACTTCATTTAACATATTATAACAGTAGGGTATGACCCATATACCAAACTTAACATTCAAAATCAAACTATGCACCGTAGGGGTATTTTAGTAAATTCACATGGGCTAAAAATGCCAAAACTGGAAACCTGAGTTCAAACATTTATACTTACTGTTATTATATGAAAATATACTAAATACATCAGTAGGTATGAGATGGGTATAACGCTTACTATGCGCTAAAAATGTTTAAAATGCGATTTAACGCCGTTTCCGGTTTTCAAAGGAAAGCTGAAATTTTCATATTTCCAGAATACTTAAAATAATTTATTTAACATATAAAATCAGTAGAAAAAGGTTTCGGGTCAAAAGAATGTATAAAACTCATTTTATGGCTTAAACGGTCAAAACCGACATAAACCGAAATAACTTAGCGATCTAAGAAACGATCAGCCAAAAATTAAATAAAAATCATCAAAAATCCCAAAATATTATATAACATCAGTGGGTAAAAAGTTTTATATCAAAACGTGGCCTGAAATGGGCTATACGTGAAATGAGCCGATTATGTAACTTTAAAATATAGTTTTACGCTATCGGCCATAACTCAAAATCTGGACCACCAACTGGTCTCAAACTTTCGGTGCAAGTTTATAAATTGATAATAAAGATTTCTACTCTTTCACTTTTCCAAAAATCACGTTTTATATCAAAAAGGGCAAAATAGTCAACTTTAAGCATAAATCGGAAACATGCAAATGAATCGGCTAAGCATAGACTCAAGATATAAAAATTCCAGAAAGTTATACTAAAATAAAAATAGACAAAAATAAGCTCCAATACAGATCTCAAACATGCATGCACGGATCCGAATCGATAGTCTTGCGAAAAATCGTTTTACAAGACTTTCGGTTCCGATTCGTATTTATACTATAGATTGTCGAGTTGATGATGATAAAACACATTCTTACATCCATTATAAGTTATTTTTTGATGATCAAATGGATTGCATGTCATCTACATTACCATCTAAGTTTATTTTTGCAAAAACAACTTCTGTTGACTTTTTAGGAACAACTTTGACTCGACAATTAGCATGCATAAAGTGGGAATCAGAGAATACCCTTTTGAGGGTTTGTTTCCCACATAAATACCAACATATATGTGGTTTCAATTTGAGAAATGACAGAGCTAAACTCGTTTAATCGAAAAGTCAAACTACAAGAACAACGGTTTTGACTTTTACTAATAATCAAAGCAAGAACGAATTAGAGACTGATATAGAAGCTTACAAAGGTCCTATTGAAGCTTAGTTAACACTAGGATGCAGCCTTGTCGTTCAGAAATGCTCCAGAAAGCCTTGAGAGTGTTCTTGCAAGTTGTGTGTTCTTGTTCACAAGCACAAGTGCCAAAGAAATGAGCTTTGATCTAATTTATGGGGGAAATCAGAGGTTGGGGATAGAATATTGTTGCTCTAGGCATGCATGGGATTTAATTGGAGCATTTGGAGGTGGAGAAAGCTGGTTTCCACTCAGAATTCGGGCCAAATCAGACTAATTCGCGATTTTCTGATACTGGGCAGCCCATACGGACCGTATGGTCCCTGCTTTACGTCCGCAAGGGACCTTGGTCAGATCAGCACTTTCAATTGTTGGCAGATTTGGCCCCTGACCTTCGTACGCGATGTTTTGATGCTTATCTTGACCCGTAAACCCCCAAACTTGGTTTTAAGAACCTTGGGACATTTACCAACATGGTAATGTCCTCGGATAACTTTGCGCTCAACCGAAAAGCCATGAAATTCGACGTTGACGCTTTTAGTCCCTCAAGTACGGTTTTGGCCATAACTTTCTCATACGTTAACGAAACTTCATGAAATTTTTACCACATATTCTAGTGAGTATATTTTAGCATTATAAAGCTTCGGGTCTGCCAAAAGTTCACTCAGAGGTATAAATTAAACATGTTGACACTTTTGGCCCCTATAGTTTGTAATTCCTCACTTTTGTGCAATTTCCGCGTCGTATGATCCATGAACCATCCGTTTAAGGTTATAAACATTATATAGGGTTATCATAGAGTCTATTTATCCATTGTTGACACTTTGGACCCTTACGTTCCATAGTTTTCACTGTTTGTCACTTTTAGTCCCTCTAAGGTATATCACATACCGGAACCTTGTGACACGTGTCAATACATTATGGGACGAAATTTTTCGAGGTGTTACACCTCTAACTAAGTTTAACTTAGAGAGTTTATTCATATTTTTGAAATTAACATGGCCCAGTCGTCTATGCCAAAGCAGTGACTCCGATTCTGAAGCTTTGTAGATTAAGCATGTCAAGTTGTCATTAGTTTTGGCATTTTTCATGTTGAGCACGTATGTGTTGTTCTGTCTTGGAGCAGTGAGCATGATCATTTCTGCAGGAACAACATAACCGGGTTTCAGAAACAAGCATTCCATATCATTGAAAAGCACCGAGATTCCTTTATCGCAGACTTGAGAGACACTCATGAGATTATAGCACAGCTCAGGAACATAGTTGACATTCTCCAGCGTGAGGGCTTCGGACACCACATCTCCTACTCCAACAATCTTTCCTCCCTTTTCGTCGCCTGCGAAAGACACGAAATCACCATCAATAAAGCGGAAGTTCTTCAACAGTTCCCTCAACCCAGTCATGTGTCTTGAACATCCACTGTCGACGTGCCAGATGTATTCCATGAGCATTCGAAGCCATTTCTGGAGTTTATTCTGATATACACAAATATACAAATATACAAATTAGTTTGATTTGGGAACCCAGATCTGCTTCATTTCGAATCTATCGTGGTTTTGACCCACTTTGACCTCTTTTTGTTTCCAAAGATACGCAGTTGACTCAACCAGATTTTTAACAGATTTCTTAAGATAATTTAGTTGATGCGTGACGTTTGTAATAAAATCATGCTCTGGTTTAGGAAACTTTTGGATTTTACAATGTTTCGTTGTATGTCCTAAATGACGTCTTTTGGTGTGAGAAGATGATGTATGTGATGAGAGTCTTGAGCTTTCTGCTTTCTTCATTTTCTTGTCCACTCTGCTTTCATCTTCGGGATGTTCTTCATCACTGTCTGAATCGAGTGAGCTTTCAGACGTGTTGTCCTCGCTCGAACTTTGTTCTTCACTTGCTTCATAACTTGAACACTCGAAGCTTTCATCACTAGTTGCTTGATCTTCAGTTGAACTTTCTGATGTTTGTTCGTCTTCTGTGGTTGTGACGCTTGAATCTTCATTATCTTGATCTTCAGTGACGCTCCTTTCTGATTCTGTCATACCTGTTCTGGAAGGAATAAATTCGGGAATTTCCTTTGTAAGGAATTTTCCAAAGCTATTCCTTCTTAATTCTGGCACAAATACAGGATATTCACAAGCAACTTTATCATCACAACACGCATAATTCAAATCATGACATTCAGACACATAAGGTTCACGATCACGGGTCTCACATGTAGGCACATGGCCCTTACAGTCATCCAAGGATTTAATTTTAGGCACTTGGCCATTACAGTCATCCATCCTACTTAAATTATTACATTCATCCTTAACATTGTTTTTCTTAGAACAATTCCAGACGAACCAGTTAACGGTGGAATAACTGTCGCCTGAATATCCAATTCCTATTTTTGACCCGCCGCAGTCTCCATCCTCATCGCACACATCTTCTTTACACTCAATGGAATCTGCATTGCTTTTAGAACAGTTAGCGGTTGTCTCATTTTCATAAAATTCATTTTGTTCAACTGAGGCCTTTTCATTTATGAGATCATTTTCGGGATGAGGAGTCGGCATAGGCACGTAGTTTTTGCTGTGTGGTGGAAAGAAGAGTTTTCTTTCATTTCCGTGCCTATCCTTATATCCAATCCCGTCTTTCACAAACGTTGGTCGTTGGCAATTTTTAATATCAGTAAAGGCCTTTTGACTGACATTCCATTTATCTATTATAATTTGAAGTTTGTTCTTTTCGTTCAAAGCTTTTTCTAATCTTTCTGTAAGATCATTAATGATAAAATCTTTTCTAAACACAAATTCTTTAAGAGTTTGCATTTCAGCCAAAGTTGAGTTTAACTTTCTCTGATATGCAGCCTCGTTCTGTTTAAGCTCGTTGTTAAATTTTAAAGCTTTGTCCTTTTGCCTTTCAAATTCTAGGTTTAAGAATTTGTAATGTGCCACGACATCAACGCATGCTGGTGAACATAATTTTTCTTTAAAACTAAGTGGAATACTATTTACCAAGTCCTTGTCAGCCTTATCCTTTGATGAATCTGCTTTCATGGCTGTTGCTTGGACCTTATCCTTCCTTTTCTCAGATGTTTCTTTAGCAGCATGCTTTTCTGCTTGATCACAAGGCTCCACTGAAGAAAGAATGCTTTTCAATCCCTTGTCAGCAGCATTGTCTCCAGTCGGAATTCCAGCTGTCTGCTTCTCAAACTGCCTGGCAGATGATTCACCTGAGATCTTGGCCATTAGGGCTTTGTTAACTTGCTCCTTTGCTTCAGTGATTTCTTCACTCCAATCATAGTCTTCAACGAATAAAGCTTTTGGCGTGCTGGGAGACACATTGTTTTTGTTCTCTTCAACTGTGATTTGCTTAACTGCAGGAGTAGTTTCACTGTTTCCTTCTTTCAACAGAGGACAATCGCGCTTGAAGTGTCCTAGATTCTTGCAGTTGTGGCACCTCAGCTTAGATTTATCAAAGCCAGGTTTTCCAAGACCCAAACGCTTGCCTGTCTTGTCTTGAAATTTCGTTAGCCTCAAAGTGATCATGGCCATTTGCCATTTCAGATCCATTTCTTCCATATCATCTGGATCAACCTGATACATGTCTTCAGCAGTGAACATCTCCTTTTTCAGTTCCCCAGACATTAGGGCTTCGTAGCTGCTCAGAAATGTGTTGAAGAGTGCCACATTTTCAGTGGATACTTTCAACACTTGAGTATCAACAGTGATGGTCTTCTCAACAAGTTGTGGGGCTTTTGATGCGCTTGCGGAAGCGTTCGCGTAAATTAAGTCAGAAGCTTGTGGAGTGATGCCCCCTGAAGCGAGAAATGCCACATTCTTCAATCCAGTTGAAGGTTGAGTTGACTTAGGTTGATATCCAGCAGTGTTCATCTCTCTTTTGTTAACATCCATTTCAAAGGCTCTTAGGGTGTTGATCAGATCTGACAGAGTGACAGGATTAGGATTGTTGAGGAAATCCTTCTTGATCATCATACATTGTAGGCTCCATTCCTTGGGGAGTGAATCAAGCAGCTTCTTTATTGCAGCACGATTTGTAACAGGATTTCCTGCCTTCTTCATTTTGGTCATCATGTTCAAGAAGCGACTAATGTGATCAGAAAGACTTTCTCCACGAACTCCGCAAAACATGTCGTATTGTTTCTGCACCATATCTCTCTTGCTTTCGATTAGTTCTTCATTTCCTTCATAGTACTCGATTAATGCATTCCAGAGTGCATTTGCAGTTCGGTGTTCTTCAAACATGTTGCAATCGTTGGTTGATAGAGCCATGGTTAGAGCAGCGTGTGCGCGACGATCACGTTGAATGAGAGCCTTGTCTTCATCAGTGAAGGTAGTAGCGTCATTGTTAGCGACTACTGCATCTCCTCGAACTACCGTTGGAATGTGAGGTCCAGCGGTAACAGAGAGCCACAGATTGTAGTCTGTGTACTCGAAGAACGATTGAATGCGAGTTTTCCAAGTGCTAAAGTCTTCCGCCCCTTTCAACTTTGGTGGACGAGTGGTAGTTCCAGTCTCAAGTTCCGCTTGTGCAATTGGACTTAGTTGATTTAGCGACATCTTTGCTTGTTTTAGACAAATGTGAGCTGATCAGATCTTAAATTCGGTAACAGGAGACTTAATTTCGCCGATGATCGATGATGATTGAACACCTTCGCTAGCTATTCCGCTATCTTCGCTGGAGAGTTATGCAATCCTGCACGAGCGATCACGTAACTTCGCTGACAAATCAAAACACAGACAGATGTTAGGTTAATTTCACCGATAACCGTGATAAGAACGCTGTGGTTCGCTATCACGGCTCTCGAAGGCGCCTTCGATAATTTCGGTCAAGGGACGATTGACACTATTTCGCTAATGATCAACAATTTCGCTCGAACAATGGTCGGCGAAATTAATGATTATGCGATAAGATTTTCAACGATTTGGTTTACTTCGCTATATTCAACGCTGAGTTCGCTGCCCTCAACAAATAATTTCGCCACATTCGGATATTGTTCGCTGGCTTCAAGTTAATTTCGCTGGACAGAGGGTTTAACACGAACTAAAACCCTCTAATCACTCAAAAACAGCTCAAAAACCATGTTTTGATGCAACAAAATGTCCAAAATGACTCCCTAATCAAGTATTAACAACAACCTATCGATTAAACACACCAAATCAATCCATTTTAAGCCCAAAAATTTGAAAAACCTTGAAACTTTTAAAAACCTTCAAAACAATGAAAAATCTCAACAAGAATACAACAACCAAGAGCACAAAGGCTCTGATACCAAATTGTAGATCCCAAAATGTATCCGGATCACAGTGTTTGGTTGTTTTAACCCACAACACCTATTGATTAGGTGTTTGAGATATGAAAAGTCAAGAAGAAACAAAGATGAAGGTGAAGCTAATGGATTAATGAATACAACAAGTGTTGTATTGAATCCAAACAATAAGATATAGCAATAAACAACCTTGGATATCAGATTTGAGCACTAGATCAACAAGAGAAAGTAACAACACTAATATTCATCAAAGAGCCAAAAGCTTAGCTAGGTTACAATGCTTGGGGTATTTATAGTAGACTCCTGACTTGCCAGCAAATTTATAAATTTGCTGGAATCTTAACTACACCAAGTCAGGATTACTAATTCTAGAGAATTACAAAATAAGCCCCTATACATTCAAAATAGCTACAAACTACTATTAAACTGATCCAGCACAAGTATCAACGATCTCATAAGCTCTAACAGCTTTTTTGAAGAAACCCAGTTTAATTTCATACAAAATCTCGTTTTTTCGGGTGATTTTGAAGATAATCACTCGATCCGTTCGATTCGAGCGCTGATAAGTGTCTCAATCCTTCAAAATTCGTCAATTGTTGAAGAAATCACTTCGATCCATGTAACAAATTCTTTAATTTCATTTTTACGATCTGGGTTTTAGAAAGTATATTTTCTTTTGAGTTTTTAGGCTATTGCGTTTTAGAAATAAGACATTTCTTTGTGTTTTCTGGCCATTGCGTTTTACAAATATGACATTTTTTTGTGCATTGCGTTTTAGGAAAATGTCATTTTTTAGGTTTTTTTTCATTGCGTTTTACGTAACTGGGGGTTTTTCTATTGCGTTTTACGCAACTGGGGGTTTTTCTCAATAAATTTCCTATTGTATCTCCACCCATAGTTTTTTTTCGGTGGGGTTATGAGGGGAACAAAAAGAAAATATAATAAAAAAAATAACATATTAAGTATTATTTAATGGGAAATTGGCCAGTAATAATCCTATCTATACCTTATTGACCATTAATAATCCCACCTTGGAATATTCCCCCCACCAGTCCCACCTTTCACCTATTTTTCCTACAATGGTCCCCTGTTAAAAAAAATAAAAAAAATAAAAAATAAAAAAAATCTTAACGGAGTTAAAATTTTTTTCCAAATTACAAACAATTTTTTAGGCCTTTTGATTAGAACGACTATATGTGTCCATTGATGTGAAACTTGCCTCGAAACGGTGCTCCAAACGATGAAAACGGCGCTTCAATTTGGGTGTTTAAATTTCCAATTAACCAAAATGAAGTCACTTGGAGCACCATTTCGAAGTAACTTTTACATCAATGGACTCATATATCATCGTTCTGTTCAAAAGCCCTAAAAATCTGCTTGTAATTTGGAAAAAAAAAAACTTAACTCCGTTAAGTTTTTCTAACGGGAGACCATTGTAGGAAAAATAGGTGAAAGGTGAGACTGGTGGGGGATATTCTGAGGTGAGGGATTATTGCAGGCCAATTCCCCTTATTTAATTAAACAAAGATAGATATGCAGAATCAGGTGTATTGGATTTTTAAAAAGAGAACAAATTTGAAGGATGATTATACTTTTTTTAGTTAAGTTATATGGATTAAGAGAAGAATTACAATGTAAATTTTCTAATAACAGTGTCGGGATTTATGGCGGCCCTTTTAAATAGGGCTGGCAATTGGGTGCCTATTAAAGACACGATTAGACCTGTTTGACTGAAAAATACACCCTTTGACTTTTTTAATTTTTAAAATAATTAAAATTACAATGTTAGGATCTATCATTTATTCATCTTTGTACATAAAACATAAAACTGTTTTATAAACATGAGGTAGAAAGTAGTTAAACAAGTCGTAATCATTTAATCATGTTTGAAACTTATGTTGTGCGCGCCGTCAGAAACCTGTTAAGACACGATTTGCCAGCCTTCCTTTTAAATTGAAACATGTGGCATTAAATTGTCCATAATTGCTAGTTGTTGAATCCATAGTTTGCTATATATAATAGTACAACGAAAACCACCACAAACATTTACTAATCACCATGGGAAACCGACCACAGACCACTGCTAGCAGGAACCGGAGAATAATACTGTTTCCGTTTCCATTTCAAGGCCACATAAGTCCAGTGCTTCAGCTTGCAAGTCTACTATACTATAGAGGTTTTAGTATTACCATCCTCCGCACCAACTTTAATGCGCCCAAAATCTCTAACTATCCTCACTTCACTTTTGTATCCATCCTCGACAACCATCCTGAAGACGAACCCTTTTCCAAGTCATTGTTGGTCGATTTTGCTCCAGATTTCATCTTCAAACAAGATGGTATGCGTTATGTGATGAACTGGAACTATTGTTAGCTTCAGGAAAAGACGAGCCAGTGTCGTGTTTGATCACCGATGCGTTTTGGCACTTCACCCAATCGGTGGTGGCCGATAGCCTTAATCTCCCAAGGCTTGTTTTGAGGACATCTAGCTTGTATAGTACAGTACCATATTCTTCAATACCCCTTCTTGATGATTGTGGTTACTTCACACTTGATGATGTGAGATTAAATATATTAATACTATAATATTTAATCTTGTAGCCATTATAATCATTTATATTATATTAGATCAAAATATATTAATAACCTATTAATAATTAGTTGGTAATTGTTGATGGACCGTATTACCATTATTAACTAATTAGGTTTCCTCTTGGGTGTATATATAAGGAGATTATTAGAGAGGTTAAGGGTTAGACAATTGCACAATTCACACAACCCTCATAACATCTATTTCGGCTCTCTCTCTCAACCGATTCCTCCCTTGTTTCGGTTTCATCACCATCATAACTTTACACCCTAAGGAGGAACCAGATCATCCTGACAAGTATGTCGAACTCAATGGCTGCATCTCTTACTGGATTCTCTGCTGGCCTGTCTGCTGTAACAGGTATTATTTACATGTTTTCCATTATGTTTAAACAGAACTGATCCAACATGTGGTATCAGAGCATATGTTGATAAATCAGTTCTGTTTTCGTATCCACACGCTAGCACTCTTATCCTCAAGCTGGTGACGACTAAGTATGACGGGAGGAGCGGCATTCGCGAGCACATCATGATGATGCATGACATGGCCAATAAGCTGAAAGGGCTAGAGATGGAAATCAGTGATGGTTTTCTTGTTCACTTCATCATCACTTCGCTTCCTTCGTCCTATGAAGCATTCAACCGATTCCTCCCTTGTTTCGGTTTCATCACCATCATAACTTTACACCCTAAGGAGGAACCAGATCATCCTGACAAGTATGTCGAACTCAATGGCTGCATCTCTGACTGGATTCTCTGCTGGCCTGTCTGCTGTAACATGTATTATTTACATGTTTTCCATTATGTTTAAACAGAACTGATCCAACATGTGGTATCAGAGCATATGTTGATAAATCAGTTCTGTTTTCGTATCCATTATTCTGGGATCAAAAATCTGGAAAACGGAAATTTTAAAGTTTTTTAAATGTCTCGGTTGATTTCGAGTACCTTGTGCCGAAATCACTATTTTCGGAAGAATGTTTATATTTTTTACTCGAAATCATAAAGGGTTAAACTTGTTGTTACGAAATCCGTTACAAAACCATTAAAATTCAGGTTTCGGATTTCCAGAATTATGTTTTTATTTTTTAGGGTTCATCACTTGTTCTAAGTAAACTCGAAAATTCCTTAAATTTTGGAATATAATTTGGATTAGTGGGTGTTTTTACTGTTTTGATCTAAATTTTATCTACTAAAGTTTTCGAAAACTGTTAAAGAGATAATCAGTTATTATTTTCGAAATCTTTGATAAGTTTAGATGAGCATTAAAACAGGAAACATTATCCCACAATCCCAAAAATTTCGAGTTTTCGGTTATTATCACAAAAACAGCTGTCTACAGTGGGCTCAAGACCATCAGATTACGAATCGAGACCATCAGTCTCGACTCGAGACCATAAGGTCTCGACTCGAAGTCATCAGGTCCTTAAATCTTCACAACTCGAGACCAACAGATCTCGACTCGAGACCATAAGGTCTCGACTCGAAATCATCAGGTTCTCAAAAGTTTACAACTCGAGACAAAGGTCTCGACTCGAGACCATAAGACTACAACTCGAGACAAAGGTCTCGACTCGAGACCATTAGGTTGCGACTCGAGATCATAACATTCACAACTCGAGACTAAGGTTGCGACTCGAGACCATAACCTTCACAACTCGAGACCAGGGTTGCGACTCGAGACCTCATAACTCATTTGAGATCTCATAATTCAGTCGAGACCTAACTCTAGACCTCACTCGAGACCCCATTACCTTAGGTTGTTTCATGTGAACTAAAATTTAGCTCGGGGCTCCGCCCCGAACCCCGTGCGGGGGCACGCTGTCCCCCTGCACCCCCCAGGTGGTTTGGTATTAAATACTTGGTTTTATTAACACTTAATTAACTAATCAGAATTAGATAATTTTTTTAGAAAACCAAAGTAGCTTAACTTGAATGAGCTTCTAATGTATTAATTCTGGCCAAAGCTGATTTAATACATCTATTTATTGTTCAAGTATTATAAAAAGCTATGTTAAGTATGCATTACAAACGTGAAATCTCTTAATTCTGGTCAAAGCTGATTTAATTCATTTATGTTTAGCATGCTTGACAAGTGCATAACTAAAGTGATTGTCTCATTTTTGGCCAAAGCTGATTTGTCACGATTACTTTGCACACATACTTAAATGATTACACTTCTGGCCAAAGCTGATTTGTCTTCGTTTAAGTAGAATTTTACTAAGTCTATTATTTTGATGTTAGTAATAGACATTATCACAGCTTCATAATTAAAATGGTCATTATTTATGCCTGCCTTAGTATAACATGCCCTTAGATCACATTAGGACTTCTTTCTTAGTATCATAACTTGCTCATCTTATTTCCACTACAACACCCAATTGCGGGATTCCACCTTTGACTGGTGATAACTTTGCTGAATGGAAGGATGCCCTCATGCTTACACTAGGATTGCTAGACTTCGATTATGCTCTTAGAGAGAATAAGCCAGCAGATCTTACAACTCAAAGTACTGCTGCTGATCAGATAGTTCATGAAAAATGGACTAGATGTAACCGCATGTATCTCATGTTCATGAAGCAATCCATTCACAATGCTATTAGAGGCGCCATTCCTGATTCTGAAGATGCTAAAACCTATCTGGCTTCTGTGGAGGCTCAATTCAAAGGAACATCAAAAGCACACGCTGGCACTCTTATCCTCAAGCTGGTGACGACTAAGTATGATGGGAGGAGCAGCATTCGCGAGCACATCATGATGATGCATGACATGGCCAATAAGCTGAAAGGGCTAGAGATGGAAATCAGTGATGGTTTTCTTGTTCACTTCATCATCACTTCGCTTCCTTCGTCCTACGAAGCATTCAAGATCAATTACAACACTCAGAAGGACAAATGGACGATGAGTGAGCGGGTCGCTATGTGCGTAGAGGAGGAAGAGCGTATGAAGATGGATCGCACTACTGATGTTGCTAACTTCACAACCTCCAACTCTAAAAAGAGGAAGCACAATCATCAAAGGAAGGATGCTTCTAAAGTTCAAAAGCCAAATCCTAATACAAGTGCACCTTCCAGCTCTAAGAACTCCTTAGGCAAACCCTATTGCAAGTTCTGTAAGAAAACAGGACATAAGCAAAAGGAATGCCCTGACTTCAAGGAGTGGCTGGCTAAGAAAGGTAACGATTTTTTCATGATAGTTGAGTCCTTTAATTTAAATGTTCCTGCTAATTCTTGGTGGTTTGATTCTGGTTCTATGGTTCATGTAACTAACTCTACTCAGGGATTCCTTTCAATCCGGAAGCTGGGAAGAAACCAAAGAACACTTAAAGTTGGGGATGATCGGGAATTAGAAGTGAAGGCCATAGGAACATTACAATTATTTTTGAAAACTGGTTTATGTATTAAACTTTATGATACCTTATCTGTTCCTGAGGTAACTCGGAACCTTGTATCAGGACCAAAGTTAGACATGGACGGTTTTGTGGTTTCTCATGGTCATCGCAAACTCTCTATTCTCTATGATTCCGTTGTTTATGGTACTGGCATTCTAGATGGTGGTCTCTATAGATTAGAACTAGATGATAATTTTTCAAAATCTTTGTTGTCATATAATATTAATGAATCACTCACAAAGATGAAACAAATTCGAGATTTAGAGACTTCATCCATGTTGTGGCATCAACGTTTAGGCCACATCTCAAGAGAACGATTAAATCGTCTCGTAAAGGATGAAGTCTTACCTCCTCTCGATTTCACTGATTTTGGAACATGTATCAAATGTCTTAAAGGCACAATGACATCAGCGAATAAGAAAGGTGCCACTAGGAGCTCTAATTTAGAACTCATTCATACTGACATTAGTGGTCCTTATCAAATCGCTGGCATCACAGGACATACTTCATTTATCACTTTCATTGATGATTATTCTCGTTACATGTACTTGTATCTTATTAAGGAAAAGACTGAATCTCTTACAACTTTTAAATATTATAAAGCTGAAGTTGAAAAGCAATTAGATCGTCAAATTAAAGTTGTGAGATCAGATAGAGGCGGTGAATATTATGGAAGACATACTGATGTGGGTCAAGCTTCTGGTCCATTTTATGAGTTTTGTAAAGGCCAGGGGATTGTGAACCAATACACCATGCCCAGTACACCTCAGTAGAACGGTGTCGCTGAACGAAGAAATCGTACCCTTATGAACATGGTGCGCAGTATGTTAGCCAACACTAATTTACCATTATTCCTCTGAACTGAAGCGTTAAAAGCAGTTGTTCATATACTCAATAGAATTCCTTCTAAGTCTGTCCCTAAAACTCCTTATGAACTTTGGACAGGAAGGAAACCGAGTCTTAAATATATGAAAGTATGGGGCTGCATTGCTGAAGCAAAACTTTATAATCCTTTCCTAAGGAAACTTGACCCTAAAACAGTTACTTGCTTCTTTACCGAGTATCCTGATCATTCAAAGGGTTATCGTTTCTATTGTCCTTCCCATGTCACTCGTATTGTTGAAACCAAGCGTGCTGCGTTCCTGGAGGATTTCAAGGTTAGTGGGAGCAGTACCAACCCTTACGAAGAATTGCAAGAAGTACAAGACGCGGGGGGAGAGACTCGTCGCTTACCATTACTCCGTTTACTCCTCTTGTACCCCATGCAACTGCACCTGAAGCCACTGCCCAAATTCCATCTCCACAACCAGAACCCATTATACCTCATAACGAAGGCACATCAAACGCTCAAAACCAAGACAATGCTGAACCCGAAAATCAACTCAGGAGGTCATCTAGGCAGAGACGGCCTACTAATTGGGATGATTATGTTACCTACCTGACTGAAATGGATGCTGGAAAGCTCAATGATCCTATCTCTTATAATGAAGCCATTAGCAGTGACCAGTCTTCTGAATGGAATAAAGCAATGATTGATGAGCTTGAATCCATGAAGAAAAATGACGTTTGGGATTTGGTAGAATTACCCAACGGTGTCAAACCTGTAGGTTGTAAATGCCTGTTCAAAACAAAACTGGATCCGAATGGGAACGTCGAACGCTACAAAGCGAGATTGGTTGCAAAGGGCTACACTCAGAAAGAGGGAATTGATTATCAAGAGACGTTTTCACCTGTCTCTCGTAAAGATTCATTAAGGATCGTTATGGACCTAGTAGCTCATTTTGATTTAGAGCTGCATCAGATGGACGTCAAAACTGCTTTCCTTAATGGAGACTTAGACGAAGATGTTTACATGAAACAACCTGAAGGCTTTAAACATGAAGGTCAGGAGCATCTGGTCTGTAAGTTGGAGAAATCCATTTATGGGTTAAAACAAGCATCACGTCAATGGTACCTCAAGTTTGATGAAGTCATGAAGAGGCAAGGTTTTATGAAGAATCAAGTGGATCAATGCACCTACCTCAAGATGAGTGGGAGTAACTTTACTAGTCCTTTACGTAGACAATATTCTATTGGCAAGTAATAGTTTAGACATGTTGCATGAGTCGAAGCGGTTACTCTCGCATAACTTCGACATGAAGGATCTCGGAGATGCTTCTTACATCATTGGCATCAAAATTCACCGAGATAGACACAAAGAAATCTTAGGATTGTCTCAAAAGACTTACATAGATCGTGTCCTTACACATTACAATATGCAACAGTGCAAACCCTCAGTCGCTCCAGTAGTTAAGGGAGATGTTTTCGGTTCATTCCAGTGTCCGACAACAGAGGTTGAAAAGGAGCAAATGAGCCAGATACCATACGCGTCAGTAGTCGGGGGCCTGATGTATGCTCAAGTCTGTACTCGCCCAGATATCGCGTATATTGCTGGAATGCTAGGCCGTTATCAGACTAATCCTGGTCTGGATAACTGGAAAGCAGCTAAGAAGGTCCTTAGATATCTGCAAGGGACGAAAGACTATAAACTGACTTATAGAAGAAGTGATCACTTAGAAGTGGTAGGTTATTCTGATTCTGACTTTGCCAAATGCAAAAATGACAAGAACCCCACTTCGGGCTACATCTTTATGTTAGCAGGCGGACCTATCTCATGGAAGAGTCATAAACAACAGTTAACCACAACTTCCACAATGATGGCAGAATACATTGTTGTTTACAACGCAACCTGTCATGGAATGTTGCTTAGAAATCTGATCACTGGACTCAAAATCGTTAATTCCATTTCTAGATCATTGAAGCTTTACTGTGATAACTCAGCTTCCGTTAGTTTCTCGAATAGTAACAGTTCGACTGGAGCTGGTTTATATCTCGATACAAAATATTTGTTCGTACGTGAACGAGTTGAGAAAAATAATCTTTGTATTGAGTATATTAGTACTAAAGATATGCTTGCGGATCCGATGACTAAAGGTCTCCCACCTAAAGTTTTCGAAGAACATGTATCAAATATGGGACTTACTAAAGACCTTATTTAATGGCATATTGTACTAGCTTATGTTTTAATTAATAAAATTTCCTCAGTTTGATTTTGTATGTCTCTAACATATGTTCTGCCGGTGTAATGACATGTAGACAAATATAAATACAAATCAGACGCTAAAGAGCTTATGTGTATTTTGATCATAACTATTAGGTTTTAAATTGAGGCTATAGTATGATTAATGGGGGTCCTGAGTCGAATGATGATTCAACGGCTGTATTTCTCTGCTATAGTTCTTGGTTTAAGGCTAAAATGAGTGTTAACTCCTGGCCAGGCTCATCTAATACTCATGATAAATGATTACTCGGCTAAGTGGGAGAATGTGAGATTAAATATATTAATACTATAATATTTAATCTTGTAGCCATTATAATCATTTATATTATATTAGATCAAAATATATTAATAACCTATTAATAATTAGTTGGTAATTGTTGATGGACCGTATTACCCTTATTAACTAATTAGGTTTCCTCTTGGGTGTATATATAAGGAGATTATTAGAGAGTTTAAGGGTTAGACAATTACACAATTCACACAACCCTCATAACATCTATTTCGGCTCTCTCTCTCAACCGATTCCTCCCTTGTTTCGGTTTCATCACCATCATAACTTTACACCCTAAGGAGGAACCAGATCATCCTGACAAGTATGTCGAACTCAATGGCTACATCTCTGACTGGATTCTCTGCTGGACTGTCTGTTGTAACATGTGTTATTTATATGTTTTCCATTATGTTTAATCAGAACTGATCCAACAGATGACAACCGTAAGTTTGCTCGTAAATTTCTTTTACGTTTTTCTTAAAAAAATTAATTTCTAGGAGGTCTAGCAAAATGATAATTGCTTCTAGAAGGTTTATGTGTGCGTTTTGGTTTCTAGGGAGTAGAGAACTCTAAAAAATATAAACTTGACATCAGATATTCATGTGGCAAGCGAACTCCTCAAATACACTAACTTGAACTCCTAGATATTCATGAGCCAGCTCTAGCAAGCGGACTCCAATTGAGTTTGCTCCTTTGACTAACAAATTACCTAGAAACTAAAACTAGTTAAAAAACTTTCTAGAAACACTTATGATTTTGCTAGAACACTTGCAAATGGAAAAAAATGTTATCCTAAATTCAGTAGCATTTATTTTGATGGTTTCAAGATTTGGAAGAACAAGTGGTCGAGTTTCGTTTACTAAAAGTGAAAGACATCTTGAAGACTGGTATAAAGAGCAATAAAGACCCCTACGCGGAGTTGATAGGTGACATGGTTAAACAAACAAAAGCATCATCGGGAATCATCTGGAACTCCTTCAAAGAACTTGAAGAAACTGAACTCGAAAGGGTTCAACATGACTTCCCCATACTAAATTTCTTAATACCACTCCCCAAGTATCTTACAGCTTCGTCGAGTAGCTTACTAGATCAAGATCAAACCTTTTTTCCTTGGTTAGACCAACAACCGCCCAAGTCTGTATTGTATGTTAGTTTTCGTAGCATTAGTAAAGTGGATGAGAAGGAGTTCTTGGAAATAGCTCATGGGTTGGTCCATAGCAAGCAAGCTTTTCTATGGGTTGTCCGACCAAGGTTTGTCAAGGGATCAACATCGCTTGAATTGTTGCCAAATGGGTTCCCGGGTGAAAGTGGACGAGTTGTGGAATGGGCTCCACAACAAGAAGTGCTAGCTCATGAAGCGACAGGTGCGTTTTGGACACATAGCGGATGGAACTCAACATTGGAAAGTGTTTGTGAAGGTGTTGCTATGATTTGTTCGCCTTTTAGGGGTGATCAACCGCTAGATGCACGATATATGAGTGGTCTTTTAAGGGTGGGGTGTATTTAGAGAATGGGTTCCAAAGAGAAGAGCTATCAAATGCGATAAGAAGAGTAATGGTGGAGGAAGAAGGAAAAGACATTAGAGAGAGGGTGAGAGTTTTGAAACAAAAGGGAGATGTTTCTTTGATGAAAGGTGGCTCTTCTAATAAATCAATGGAGTCTCTTGTTGATTATATTTCTTCACTATAAGATTCTGTACTAGAAATTTGACAATGGCGGTGTTACACATTATTATGTAAATACTATACTTATAGTAAGATGATGAATAATATGGGTAGTTCAATTTTGTTAGACCGCCCGTAGTGGGGCGTTTTTTTTTTTTTTTAATTTTTGCCCGAAAACGCCCAATAACGCCCAACCCCCCATTACAGGGGGCGTTTTGGGGCGTGATTTTCGAAAAAAAATCCTCCCGGCGTTTTAAATATAACGCTTAAAATGAGATGGGGGCCCACTTTTTGACCGTTCTCAAACGGTAACATTCTTTATTTATTTTTTTTAATTTAAAATATTTCCACTATAAATATATACCCCACATTCACACCTTTTTTTATAAAAAAAACTCACTTTCTCTCCCACTTTCTTCTAATTTTTATAAAAAAAAAAACACTTTCTTCTAATTTTTATACAATCATGCATCCATACCGCCCTCCTTTTGGTGTCCCCGCTAGACCCGCAAACCCGAACACAACCCAACCGCAAACCCCGTACAACCTTCAAGACATGGACCCGAGCTTTTTAACTTACGCGGCTTACTTGAGTGGCGCCCCTCTGTTTGTTCCTCCCACTTTCGGCTATGGTCAAGCCGGCGGGTCTCAACCGTCACAACCCGAAGCCGAACCCGATGTGGAAGTCGTACCGGAGACGCAACCCGAACCGGTGCAAGAAACATCGAAACGCGGCAAAAGGTCGCATAAGAAGAAGGATAAGGACGCACCGCGGCGTACAAAAAAATATCATTAAATGGACGAAGGAAGAGGAATACGCGTTGACTCGGGCGTTTGTCGACATTTCGGAGGTCGAAGAGACCGGTAACTATTTTATATAAATATTATTTTACTTATTTTGTTACTTTATTTTTTAACAAACAACTTATTATTTTTTTTATTTTTGTAGCAAACTTTCAAACGGGCCCGGGTTTTTGGGATAGAGTTCGTGCACTCTTCTTTAGCACGTGGGGTCAAGGCGAACATCGGGACAAAGACTCCATTTCTAGCAAATGGACCGACATCAACAACAAGTGTCATGGGTTCCAAGAAGTCTTCCAACGTAACTACGATAATCGGCCGAGCGGTGAAGGTGACGTTGGGGTTTTAACGAAGAGTTTGGAGGAGTACGAGAGGACAAAATGCCCTTTCACGTACTATAAGTGTTGGGAGCTACTACGAAAAAGTCCAAAGTGGGCGGTAGTTAATCCAATGACGTCTAGTAGTAGACGTCGGGCTAAAAGGTCAAAAACATCATCCTCCGTTGACCCGTCAACTCCGACATCGGATGCCCGCAATGTTGATTTAAATGAGGCGGTGGACGTTGATGAGGGAATTCAAGAAGAGTTGGTCCGACCCACCGGTAGAAGAAAGGGAACCGGGAAAAAAACGGTCGAGTCGTCTTCCGATCTCGAGTTAAATGATGATTTCGAGGAGATGAACCGTCATCTCCAAGACATTCGCGACCTCGGCCACCAACGTTATAAGATTATGAAGGAACGAGTGGCCGAAACCAAAAAATTTAACGAGATGCAAGAGGCGAGGCAAATGGAAAAGGACATCGAGTTTTTGTCCAAACCTATCGACCACCTACAAGACGATGCGTTGATCCTTGCGCAAATGCGTCGCCAAAAAATTAGAGAAAAATATGGACTCTAGATCATGTTATTTTTTTTAAGTTTATTTTTTCTGTTTTTTTTTATTTTTTTCTGTTTTTTTTTTATTTTCTGTTTTTCAGCTTTTTTCTGTTTTTTTTTTATTTTCTGTTTTTTTTCAGTTTTTTTTTTTATTTTTATTTCAAGTAATGTAATTTTATTTTTAAATTAATGAAGTTTTTTTTATGTTTTAAATTAAAAAAAATAATTGTGAAATGATTGTAAAATGATTGAATGGGGGTTATTGGCATAATGCCCCACTACACCACTTTTGCTACAATGCCCCCTTGCTGACTAGGACGCCACGTGTCGTATAATGCCCTATGGTGAGGGCATTATAACCCTCTACCACTACACATGGTCTTGGTGGGTCTTTTTCTTTTATACGAGTAGTAATAGACTAATAGTTGTGATCTGTGAAATATGTTGCAAGCAGAGCAACCTGTTTAATTTTAATACAACGAAACATTTTTAACTTAGTTAGTCTGAGTGCCTGTTTAATTTTAATACAGAGCAAACAAACACGAGTTTACTTTTAGCTGAACACCCCAAACCTGATCACTTTTTTGACGGTAACAAATACAATCTACGTATCCTCTTCGTGCTCCTATTCCTCCTCTACATTGTTGACCGGCGCCACTACAGTTTACACTATTAACTTGCAACCTCAGGTCTTTACCTCAAAACCGGATTAATAACTGTATAATATCAAACTACAATTGATAAAACCTTCCACTGAACGAGAAGATGACCGAACTGATACATCATACATGAGTAATCTTCAATGTCAGAGAAATTATAGAATCTTCATTGTAGAAGATTATGGGCTGTTTGGCAACTTCTGAACGGTTAAGTGCTGAACCAACAAGAGGTCTGAACCATTAAGTGTTGAAATAGTAAGAGTTCTGAACCATTAAAAGCCAGTATAATGCTTAGCCGTTTAGAGGAAAGTGTCTAACCAATTCAGATTAGAGATCTTAACCATTCAGAGGCAAATGTCTGAACCATTGTAGAAGATTAGTCATGTATCTCACGCATTCAGACATCTTAATCGGTTTCACATAATGATACCAAATCAGCACTTGCATGTATCGAACTACTGAAGATAAAATGCAAATTCAATTATTTCTGATCTTTTAATATGTATGTCAAATAAAGCAACTCAAAGATCAAACAGAAACAAAATCGGAGAAAATGATTACATGTACGAGGCTCAGATCTGTAAACAAGGGAACAAAGAAGGATAAATCCGCCATGGCTGCAAATTGATCGGTTGCGATGTGAAATAATCTTTCACAAAACCATCCGGATTGATTGCCCAGCCAAGATGCGGATAATCTCATACTTTGTTCCGATCCACTCGGACATATTATTGTTCAACTTCATCATCATCACAGCCTCTTGTGTACATTTGTTCCCATCCATTTCCACTCCCGATTTCATTACATTCCACAAAACAAACACTACCTTGAGGTTTGAGTATGATATGCAATTTGTTTTTATATTTTTTTTGAACAGCAAATGCTAGATGATATGCAATTGACCTTGATATCGTAAGAGATCTAAAGGACCATTCGTGTAATTAACTCTCTTCTTATCAACTGATAGAACAAAACACAGGAGGGGTTGTTGAAATATGAAAGAATCACCGGCCATGAAGAAGATGAATCTTGACTTAATAATAAAAATAAAGTCAAAATTAAGCATCAGAGGAGGAGGGCAACCACCCCTAATAACCATCTCCTCCGAGTTGGCCTCATCTTGTCCGACTGGAATTAGTTTACAAACCCTAATTTCTGCCCTCATTCTTCATATTCATATTCGCGTCCAGGTGTGTTTGAGAATAAATTACAATTCAAGTCCTTGGAGTATTTTTTTTTTCCGAAAAGAAACGACGTGCCAACCACCATGACACAGGGCGCTATGGACAAGGTTGACTACTCGACCGTCGTCAGCCCCTTGGCTCTCCCAAATGAACGAAAACCCGCCTTCCACCCACTCGAAGGCACGACAGTGGTATAATCGGTAAAACCACGTCCCTCATTCAAGACGAACCGACGCCACCTGTATTCGCACTTCACCTGGATGCCGTAGAAAATAATGGGGAGAATGGGAGTCGAACCTGGGTCACAAGAAACACCAACTCTTTCCCGAACCACCCCACCAGTACCTCATTGGCTGGAGTTTTTTTTAATAGACACAATTCAAGTCCTTGGAGTATTATATTATATTATATAAAATTAAAAATCAAACGCAATGAACAGTAGAACAGAGAGGAGAGCATTTTCGTAATTCCATTTGCATCCAAAAACCCGCTTAAAACACACCGCCCCTTCCCCATTCTTCAAAACCCCACCGCACCGAGGAGAGAGAGCACATACCGCACGGGCGAGAGAGAGCATGAACGGACAAGATCTGGTGGGCGCTGATGAGGATGATGATGGTGGATTCGAGGTAACAGTGAGGGTTTACAAGCAAGAGGAACACCGGCCACCTGATCTAGGGTTTCTCGAAGGGTTGGTTGTCTGGCCAGGGTTCCAACAACTCCAACGAAGGTCTACATGTTTCCAAACTGGTCATATCTTGTATAACTAACTGTATGTTAAGCTTAGATTTTTTTTATTTGCCTGTAAATTAGGGTTTATTGGGTATAGCAGTGTGAGACCTGGACGACAGTGGCGAAGGGGATTTGGTTCAACACGGCAATCGCCAACGGGGATTAGCGTTTTGACGACGCTGTTGGTACTCCGACGAGCACCCTCATGCTTGAATGCCACTTTTTCAGTTAAAACAGAGACAACCATGGTTAGATACACACCTCTAGTGAGCCTGGGTTACAAGTTCATGTGAGTGTCAACCCTCCGACGAAGCGCATGCGAAGTTCAGGTCAGCCCTCTTTACCTACATGTTCTATTTGAGGTTAAAGAAATGTGATGAGAATACGGGTTCTATTTGAGGTTAATGTTAACGACTTATTATAACGGTAAGATATATTTATATTTATATATGTTAATTTAAGTATGTTGGGCCCTTGTTATCAGTTTAAATTGTGCGTTTCTCCCGTCGTGGTTATTATTATTTAATGGTAATAATAATAATAATAATAGTAATAATAACAATAAATACAAATATTACTAAAATACACTTCCCTCAACGGTGAGAGTACGAGTTGTTACAAAAAAAAAACCTTCGTCTTTAAGGTAGATTTTGAAAAGGCATATGACTGTGTCTCTTGGAAGTTTTTGGTTAACATCATGCATCTTATGGGATTCCCGGCTAAATGGAAGAATTGGATTATGGGAATTCCTATGTAGCACGGAAACGGGTACAGGACTGGGGTACGGGGACGATACGGGTACGGGGAACGACAAAAGTCAAAAATCCAAGATACCGGTATGACAAAAAAATATAAAAAAATAAAAATATATTAAACGAAGTCCAAAATAGATAAAGAAACTAAGAAAATAAATAAAAACAATAATAATAAATAGTAACAAATTAACAATAAAGAACCAAAAGCGCACGTAATAGAAAAATAGTATTTTTGATAGGTTTTGTTTAAATAATGTATTAAAGGTCTCAGGTTCTTCTCCGAGCCCAAATAATATTTTTGATATTAGTTTTTAGATTGGGCCACTCACTAAACAATAAAAAGCCCAACCATAAAATTTAATAGGGCGCACACTTTATCTCTTTAGTCTTCATCCTCCTTAACTTAAAAACAACACCAAAAAGATAAAAGATGGCAAAACTCCAGCAAACCCTGCCGGAGATATGGGTTATCTTCATCTAACCTTCTAGTTTCTTTTTTCTTTCAAAATAATAGGAAACGTCCCCGAAACGTGTAGTCGTTGTCCCCGTTTTCCCAGAATCGTTTAGTCGTCGTCGCCATTTTCCAGGACAAGTACTCCATGCTTCTTGGCGTCCCCGTGTTTCATAGGGGAATCCTATTCACAGGGCGCGCGTCGTTACTAATTAACGGGTCTCCAATGGTGGAATTCGAGCTTAAAAGGGGCTTCGCCAAGGGGATCTTCTATCTCTGTTTTTGTTTACCATGGTTATGGAAGCGCTTCATGTCATAGTTGTGAAGACGGAAGAGACGGGGACCTTCGTTGGGGTGAAGACCCCAAATGGGGGACCATGTCTTTCTCATTTATTCTATGTCGATGATGTTTTGTTTATGAGGGAATGGTGGGAGTCAAATCAAAGAAATCTCAATAGGATCCTTAGATGTTTCCAAATGGTGTCCATCCTAAAAGTGACTTATGGTAAGAGCAAAGTGTTTGGAATTGGGGTGGAGGAGGAGGAGGCGGCAGTTTTTGCTAATATTCTTGGGTGCCAAAGGGGGACCTTCCCCTTTGTCTATCCTGGTCTACGTGTTGGTGTCAATATCAACCGTGTGTCGAATTGGAAAGTTATCATGGATCGCTTTAATGCTAAGCTCTAATTATGGAAGGCAAGGACATTCTCATTTGTTAGGAGAGTGACTCTCATTAAATCGGTATTGGGCTCCTTGGCAAATTATTACTTGTCTTTGTTCAAGGTTCCGAGTGGTGTATTAAAGACCCTCGTTGGGATTCGTCGTAGGTTCCTTTTTTGGGGGGGGTGTATATGTAACACCCCGTGTTTTCGAAAGTCAAAGTCAAAGTCAAAGTCAGAGTTTGACTTTTATCTGTAATTAGTCTATTTTAATTTTTGTATTATGTGAAGTAAGTGTTGTCTAATCAAATGAATCGAATGTCAATCGAATGTGAATCATTAATCGACCTTGGATTAATCGATAATCAAGCTAATCGAATCAATCATCGAACTCGAACCTCGAATTATGCGAAATATTGTATTGTTATACGTGTGTGTGCCTTATGTGTTACTTATGCGTGTTTACTTTATGTTGTTATGTGTGGTGATCAATCAAATCGAAACGGAACCCGAAAAGCAATCGAACTCAATCGAAATCGAATCCGAACTGTGAACTATGGATGCTTATGTTAGATATAGTAGTTGGGACTGAAAGTAAATTGATTAGGAAACTCTATTGTATTCGTATCATCGCCTATCGAAATAGAAATATCAAAAATCGTCGCGAAACACTCAAAAAGGAGTTCCTGATCGAACAAGAATCACTGATCGAACAGGCTAGCCGATCGAACATGTTGTTCGATCGAGCAGCCCAACCGATCGGAGACCCTGGCCGATCGGCTACCACTTTCCTCTTTTGGAGCCTATAAACAGGGTTGTCATTGTCTTCTTTTCCACTTTTGGAAAGCTCTGACCGAACCAACCCTTGTTCTTCACCTTTTCTCAGATTTCTCTCGACTCCGATAAGCTTTCACTATAATACTTGTACGTTTTTTATCATTACACGATTCTACACCTTTCTATCTTTCAAATCTTGATTTCTAACCGTGAAATCATCAAGATCTAGGTGTTCTTGGGTGATGTCATCATGGTGTTCTTGAAGAACATCATGTTTTGGCCTCATTCAACCGAGAACAGCTTAGATCTAACCGATTTCCACATAAACAAACTAAAATCTATCATAGATCTAGACATTTCACGGTGCGAAAGATTGAAAGACGGATTTTACGACTTTCTTTCAACTCTTTTGCACTCCTGACCCTCAAACCGGCAGAAACGGAGCTTGAACCAGCACACTAATCATTCTAACAAACCACGTGGTTCAACGTTCGGATTCTAACTACGAGGTTCACCGATTTCGGGTTAAACGTTAAACTGCCGTTCCGAACAGTTCACTGGCCGGACTTGGGTGATTCCTGTCCGAACCAGTGAAACAAGTAAGAACCCATGTTCTATGGTTCAACTCGTTGTCAAAATACCTCAAAAACATATCAAAATAATCAAAACAGCCAAGTGTTAGGCATGGATTTCCTTCGCGAAAATCATGCTGAAGTTGTGTGTTTTGATAAGATGATCTGATTCTCGCTCGCAAACGGAGATCTGCTATGTGTGTACGGTGAAACAGTGTCAAAAGGTCTCAAGTTCATGTCGTGTATTCAAGCCAGCAAGTATCTCCGCAAGGAATACCGAGCCTTCCTGGCCAACATTGTAGTAGCGGAGAAGGAAAAGAAAAAGAAAGTTGAAGTCAATGACGTTCCAGTGGTCCGTAAGTTTCCTCAGGTGTTCCCTGATGATCTCCCGGGCTACCGCCAAGTCGTGATATCGACTTTCGTATTGATCTCATTCCTGGAGCTAACCCTGTTGCCAAAGCTCCTTATCGACTCGCTCCATCCAAAATGCGGGAACTCTCAAACCAACTCCAGGAATTGCTTGAAAAAGGCTTTATTCGCCCGAGCACTTCTCCTTGGGGCGCGCCAGTCCTTTTCGTCAAAAAGAAGGATGGGTCGTTCCGGATGTGCATTGACTATCGGGAGTTGAATAAGCTAACCATCAAGAACCGATACCCCTTGCCTCGAATCGACGACTTATTTGATCAGCTGCAAGGTGCCCAATGTTTCTCGAAGATCGATCTGCGTTCAGGCTATCATCAATTGCGGATTCAAGAGGAAGACATCCCCAAAACCGCTTTTCGAACCAGATAAGGCCATTATGAATTCTTTGTTATGCCTTTTGGTTTAACTAACGCGCCCACGGTCTTTATGGATCTAATGAATCGCGTGTGTAAGCCCTTCTTAGACTGTTTCGTCATCGTATTTATTGACGATGTCTTGATCTATTCCAATTCGAAGACCGAACACGCGCAGCATCTACGTTTGGTTCTCGAATTACTCCAGGGGAACCAACTCTATGCCAAGTTCTCCAAGTGTGAATTCTGGTTAGAGGAGGTTCAGTTTCTGGGTCACATCGTGAATAGTCAAGGTATACACGTCGATCCTGAGAAGATTGAAGCAGTCAAAAGTTGGATTACACCTAAGAACCCGTCTGAAGTTCGTTCTTTTCTCGGACTAGCGGGCTATTATCGACGATTTATTGAAAGATTCTCCAAAATCGTTGTGCCGCTTACCACTCTTACCCATAAAGACAAGCCTTTTGTGTGGGGAACCGCACAAGAGTCTGCTTTTCAAACCCTCAAGCATATGCTGTGCAACGCTCTGATTCTTACGCTGCCCGACGGAAGCGACGACTTCGTTGTCTATTGTGATGCTTCCAACCTTGGTCTTGGTTGTGTTCTTATGCAACGAGACAAGGTTATAGCTTACGCATCTCGACAGCTCAAGATCCACGAGGAGAACTACACAACCCATGATCTCGAGCTAGGCGCAGTTGTCTTTCCATTAAAGATTTGGCGACACTACCTTTATGGTACCAAGTGTACGATCTTCACTGATCACAGGAGTTTACAACATATCTTTAATCAGAGGGAACTTAATATGCGTCAACGCCGACGGGTAGAACTCCTCAACGATTACGACTGCGAGATCCGTTATCACCCAGGCAAGGCGAATGTTGTTGCTGACGCGCTCAGTAGAAAGAATTACGTGCTCAGTATCCGAAATGTTCAAGCCCAGCATAACCTCGAAACCCTCATCCGCGAAGCCCAACATGCTTGATTTAACGAGCGTACATTGAAGAAAGAGAGGATCTACCACGATGGAGCTCAGTTAGTAAGCAAATCAGATGGGATATTCTACTATCTGGACCGAATTTGGATCCCTAAGCGGACCGGTTTGCGAAAGATTATCATGAATGAAGCCCATAAATCCCGATACTCTATTCATCTCGGTGCTGACAAGATGTACCAGGACCTTCGTTATAAGTACTGGTGGTCGGGCATGAAACGGGATATCGCCCTCCACGTTGGAAGTTGCATAACCTGTGCAAGAGTCAAGGCTGAACATCAAAGACCTTCCGGCTTACTCGAACAACTACTGATACCTATATGGAAGTGGAAGAGTATAGCTATGGATTTCATAACGAAACTCCTGCCCACGCCATCAGGTCACGACAGTATTTGGGTTATAGTTGATCGTCTAACAAAATCAGCACACTTCTTGCCAATACGGGAAGACTACAAGGTAGCATGACTAGTGATACGTAGTTGAAAACCGGTGATCGTTTATGCTTAAGTTGATGTTTTTACGTAGCTTTTAATCTTGAATAGCCTACTTTTAATGAGATTTGTGTTTTACAGGTCTAAAAGAGTTTAAGGAGCTAATCGGGAGCTAAACGGAGCACCGGGACGCGAAACGGATCAACCGGGGATGTGAAATGAAGAAAACCGGGTTAATCACTAAGATTGGATGTAATTTGGGGAATGCTGATGGATTTAAAATGAATATATTGGAAGATGGCATGATAGAGGGCTGAATTACGAGAACATGGGCGAAAACGGTGAGTAAAACGGAGCTATAACGAAAAAGTTATGAAGAAAACAGTTTTGGACGAAACCGACAAAACCAGGCAGCGTCGGGGACGCCCAAAAGGGCCGTCGGCGACGCCCTCTGGATTGTTCCGTCGGCCAAAAACCTCCGTAAACAGCAAATTAAGCCGTCGGGCGAAACTGAGACTTCCAAGGGCCGTCGGGGACGCCCTAAATGGCCGTCGGCGACGCCATCTACATTCTCATATCGCGAAAAAACTTAATTTTTGAGTTGGGACGAGTTATAACATTAATTTTGACCAAGAAACGGGAGTTACACAATTTTGGGAGTTTGAATCTTGATCTTGGAGCCATTGGAGACCATCTCTCACACTCTCAATCACCTACCCATTCCATCATCATCATCTTCCAACAACCGAATCACCATCAAATCACCAATTCACCATCCTAAACCCTAGTTCTCCATCCTTCATTCACACTCACCATTTTCACCCACAAACCCCAATCATCCATCAATTCTCCATCCAAGCAAGCTTCAAAGATGAATTCTTCCGCATTCCAAGCATCCGGTGATCAAGCTTCTTCAACCATGAGCGGCTAATCATCTCGGTTTCACCCCTGTGTAGGTAGTTGTTAATTCTAGGGATTTAAATTGTTCTTGTTTTAACTTAGTGACAATTTGTATTTGGTTTTTGAAACTCTTGACAATAGTATTACATTTGTTACGAATTCGTGAATTGTCGAGCGATGTTAAAATTTATGACTTCGCGAAACGGTGATATGTAATTGTACATTGTCATTGTTAGGATTTACTTGTGTTGATTACAAAGTGTCTTTTTGTCCGTTCTTCGGGGCGTTGATAGTTAGTAGCACCTAAGTCACGGTACACTAAATCCGTTAATCAAATGCATTTGAGTTGAAACTAGAACTTGTAGAATTCCTAGGTTAATAATTACCGAAACCGGGTGTGATTCCTTTTTATTATTATCGTTCTAGTAATCATTTTTCTTGCAATCGTTAATTAGTAGTTGTTAATCATTCTCATAAATTCAATTAGTTAAAAATCATATCTCTCCATTAAATAAAAATACAAAAACACTTTAGCAAGCTTCATAATTGTGACAATCGTTTATAATTCATTCGAATCCATACACAAACCACATACTCTTCGTGGATCGACCCCTTACTACCACTAACACATTGTTAAGGGTAATTTGGGCTTATAAATATTATCTTTGACCGGAGCGCGACACTCCGATCAAATTTTGGCGCCGCTGCCGGGGAGGTGGTAACCCAAGGGAATGAGCGGCTAATCATCTCGGTTTCACCCCGGTGTAGGTAGTTGTTAATTCTAGGGTTTTGAATTGTTCTTGTTTTAACTTAGTGACAATTTGTATTTGGTTTTTGAAACTCTTGACAATAGTATTACATTTGTTACGAATTCGTGAATTGTCGAGCGATGTTAAAAGTTATGACTTCGCGAAACGGTGATATGTAATTGTACATTGTCATTGTTAGGATTTACTTGTGTTGATTACAAAGTGTCTTTTTGTCCGTTCTTCGGGGCGTTGATAGTTAGTAGCACCTAAGTCACGGTACACTAAATCCGTTAATCAAATGCATTTAAGTTGAAACTAGAACTTGTAGAAATCCTAGGTTAATAATTACCGAAACCGGGTGTGATTCCTTTTTATTATTATCGTTCTAGTAATCATTTTTCTTGCAATCGTTAATTAGTAGTTGTTAATCATTTGCATCAATTCAATTAGTTAAAAATCATATCTCTCCATTAAACAAAAATACAAAAACACTTTACCAAGCTTCATAATTGTGACAATTGTTTATAATTCATTCGAATCCATACACAAACCACATACTCATCGTGGATCTACCCCTTACTACCACTAACACATTGTTAAGGGTAATTTGGGCTTATAAATATTATCTTTGACCGGAGCGCGACACTCCGATCAAATTTTGGCGCCGTTGCCGGGGAGTGCGTGCGCTTTGTGTTTGGATATTGTTTGAATTTACGTGATTATCTGTTTAATTTGTTTAATTTCTTTTTGCACTTTGTCTTTTTCCTTGTTACGCGGGTGTGTTACTTGTGCAGATTACAGGTAGTGCATGCATACAAGGAATTCCGGGAGGACTTCACCGTTAGTCTACGAACCGGAAATCGAAAGAGTCGCAAGAAGAAACCTAGCAAGCCGGTTAGAAGCAACTCTTGCTTCTAATCAAACCAACCAAATACCACAATTCACACCATCCACTGAAACCGATTCAATGGCAAACCAAAACTCCAATCACCCAAACCTCAACCAAAACAAATTCCAATCTCGAGGAACTTTTCACCCCGCCCAAAATGTTCAACCTATACCTCAAGAGCGACCGGGTGGTAACAACAATACCGGACCGCCCACACCACCTTTCCAAAACCAAAATCCCAACAATACCCAAAGAACACCACCACAACAAAACCTTCATCGACAACAATCCTTACCCCTAAACCTTGATGATCGAAATGTCAATTCCAACCGCCGAGGCAACCGAGATCGTGGCAATCCCGCGAACGAAGACCCATTCTTCAACATAGACGATTTAAGGAACGCCATTCCCGATGATGAGCCGTTTAGTGTTCCCGGTTACCAATCGCCGGAACATGTAAGCATTCATACGGAAAATTCAGACGATGGGGGCTATCATGATGATCGGGCTAACGATGACGAAGATTGGGGATACGTGAATCGGGGTAATGGCTATAATGCAAGAGGGTATGAAGATGAAGAATTTGGCTATCAAAATGCCAATTATGTTGGGGATGACGATTACGGGTATGGAGACGGAAGAAATGATGGTTACGACAACAACCGTCAACCACGAAACGATTACCAACGGAACCGGAATGGTGGGTTTTGCAACAACAACAATAATGCTAACCATAACCGGATTCCTCGTTTTGTGGGGGGTGGCAATCAAAGAGGTAATCAAGGTAGAGATCAAGGATGGGATGAAAGAAGAGGTGATAGAAGGAACAACCGAAGGCCGGTTGATCAAGAAGTTAACGGTCCACAACGTCATCAACAACCTCCACGGGGAGTGAATGACCGTTTCCGACCGATAGTTACCGAAAATGACTCTCCGATAGTATGCCAACGGAGGATGTTTGATTGTAAACCGCATTACATCAATATACTTCCCCACTTCAATGGGAGGTCGAATGATGAGTCGTATACGCACTTGGCGGAGTTCTCTTCCATTTGTAACACTATTGGGGGGCACAACTTTGCACTAGAGGAGCTTCGTTTGTTCCAATTTTCGTTGAAAGACAAGGCAAGGCAATGGTTTCTCACACTTCCGGCGAATAGCATCCGAACATGGGGTGAGATGCAACAAGCCTTCTTAGACGAATACTATTCGATGGCGAAGACCGACGACGCTAGGGATGAAATAAGGTCGTTTCGGCAACTATCGAGTGAACCGTTGCATGAAGCATTCACTCGATTTAAAGAATTGATGAGGAGATGCCCATATCACCAAATAGAAAAGTGGGAATTGGTGAAGTGTTTTGTACGTGGGTTGGATGACACAACATGGAATCGTCTCGAATCGACAAGTAACGGGACTCTTTTGAGCAACCATGAAGACGATGATTGAGAGTTTTAGGAACGGATGAGCAAACGGTCAAAAGAGAAAGAATCGGCCGATCGATCAAAAAAGCACCCCACCTCAAGGTCTTGGCCCGATCGTGATGCGAATTCTAAGGATCGAATTGAAACGTTAGAGCGAGAGTTGGCTCGCATGAAGAAAAGGGAAGTGAATGCGGTGCAATACACCGTATGTGAAGAATGCGGAGACATCGGTCACCGGACTGAGAATTGTCGAGCCACCGTAGAGGTAAATCAAGTGTATGGGGACCAAAGGCAATATGATATGAACTCCAACACTTACCACCCCGGGTTGAGGAACCATCCTAACTTTAGGTATGGTAATGCCTCCAACCAAATGAACCCGAATTTTCAATCGGGGAATCAAGGTGGGTATTCTCACCAAACTCGCCAAAGAAGTTACAATCAAGATGGTCACGGGTCGACGAATAATGAAGGAGGTGGTGGTGATTTGAGTGCCAAAATGGATGCAATGCTTTCAATGATGCAAGAGTCCAAGAAGGAGAACGAAATTCGGGACAAATCGCATGAAGCATTAGCAAAACAAGTGGGCCAACTTGCGAAGGAAATGGCACAAATGAGGGGGAGCATGGGAAAGCTCCCAAGTGACACCACGGTGAACCCTAAGCATCAAAGCTCAAGCACGGGCAATGTAAGGAATGTACACATTAGCGCGGTAAGTCTTCTTTCAAATGATGAGGTTTGTAGTACTATTGAAAGCATTCCACCACCACAATGCGTTGATGGCGTAGTGGGAAATACTAGAGGTGAGTCGGAAAGTAAAAATGAACAAGAAACGATTTCACAAATTATAATTGAAAAAATGAATAAAAATTCTTTTTGTGAAAATTGTTTAAATCAAATTAAACCGATTAATGCATCAAAAGTTGAGGAACGGTACCCACTGAAGGACGAGAGGTGGGAAAATTTTAAACATGCAAAAATTAATTTACCGTTACTCGATGACATTAAAAAGGTTCCGGCCTATGTGGAATGCATAAAGGAGTTAAGCATCGAAAAACGGCACAACAAATTACCCAAACCGGTTGATTTGATATCTCATGTTAGTGCCGTTTTATCGAGTGCGCTCCCCCAAAGAGCTCAAGATCCTGGAGATCCTCTTATTCCAATTCAAATTGGAGCATTTAAAATCGAGAGGGCGCTCCTCGATCTTGGAGCTTGTGTGAGCATCTTGCCCGGGAGTTTTATGACCAATACGATTTTGGTCCATTGAAAAAGTTTGATACTCCCGTGGTATTGGCCGATCAGACTCCCACGCATCCAAGGGGGATGGTGGAAGATGTGATTGTGAAGGTGGAAGATTGCTATTACCCAGTGGACTTTTTAGTAGTAGACTATGTTGGGTGTGTTGAGGACACGCAGCCGATAGTCATACTGGGTAGACCGTTCCTTGCAACAGCTAATGCCATCATAAATTGTGCAACGGGAATGGTAAGCATGAAGTTTGGGGACCAAGAATTAAATTTAAATGTTTTTTCCAAAATTTACTAACCCACTCGGTGAGGATAAGTGTCCTAAAAAGGACATGAATCCAAACAAAAAGGTTTGCGCTATGGTTGATAGGTTTGGAGAAACAAAGAAGAAGACGGTCAAGAAGAAGAAAGCAAAGAAGTCACCTCTAGAAAAGAAAAAGGAAGAGGAGGTTAGGAAGTTTGGACCGTTTGGCAACAAATGGTACGAATCACCGGTGGGTGATTTTGAGGAGCTCGTGGACGGCAAGCATGCCACTCGACCACCATGAGGTGGTAAGTTAATTGTTTTTGTATATTTTATTTCGCATTTCGTTTTAGTTGTTATTCGTAGTTTAGTTAGTATTGTTGTTGTTGTATAATTTGTTATTTTGTTTTAGTAGATAAATGAACGTTGTGGGTGTGTTCCCTATATAACCCTCACGAGACCTACTCGTCCTTCCAAGCTATTGGGGGTTTAAAAGGGCTTGTTGCATGCGCTAAATGCAAACGTGATTCCTACGAAAGTGAGTTAGGTTTGTTATTGTTGTAAATTATTTTCCACATAAATCAAAGTGAAATAACGTATGGCTTGGTAATAGTTTCATAAAAGTGGTAGAACTAGGTAACTAACAAATTTTGATGGTTGTGAGAAGCATGCTTCTACACAAAGGTTAAGATTTGTAGGTACATCGTGTTCGTGGGACAACCGCTTTCTTGAAGAGAAGAAGAGCACATGAGGAATGAGCTCAAAAATCATGTGCATACGTTTCTTTTTACTTTTGATTTTTAGTTAGCAAATAAGTGGTTTGTAAATTGTATATTATTTTTCCGGGGTGAAATTTTGGGGAAGTTAGTCGTGTCACATCCCTTGTGCGTTTTTGAAAAAAACTCTAGTTCTTACACATTGAGGACAATGTTTACCTCAAGTGTGGGGATGGGGGAGTAGTAAAAGTTTTTCGATTTTTGACCCGTTCATTTAAACACTACACATTGAGGACAATGTTTACCTCAAGTGTGGGATGGGAGAAAATTTCAAAAATTTTCAAAAATGTCTTGTTTAAAAAGCAATCTTAAAAGCACAAGTAACCAAGTCAATGAGGGATGTCACAACCCATTTGGTATGTTGTCATGGTCAAGTTCGAATTAATAGCATGACGGGTATTTAGCGGGTGGTTATTTGGGAATAATCCGCCTAAGAAACTAGTATTTTATGCATGTCACATACCATACCCTTTTAGATATGTGAGGTTTTGAGCCACTTTTATATCATAGAATTACATATGTATGTTTCTTTGTTTGAGTGGACCATTAGTCATGTATTGTAGAACTTGCAACTTTCGATACGTTTGAGGCCATAGACCGAATACAAGCACAATAATGATCAAGGCATTAGGTAAACCTTTTCCATTTTACACCAATTGTTTATCCTTACCCAAACAAATCCCCTAGTCGCCCACGTTGAGCCTAAACCTTTCGTTTGACAACCCGTTTAGCCCATAACCGTTAAACCTTTTCTTTTAAACTCGTGTGATGAAAATTCGATTGTAGGATTATTTGTTTGTATAGTTATGTTTGCAAAAAAAAAAACAATCAGAAAATGTTCCGAAAAAAAAAGAGAATAAAAAAAATTGTTGAGAAAATACAAAAAAATATGAGTAGTAGTTATTGAATAAAAGGCGAAACTCGTTGCCTCTTAGCTTGATGTTTATAGTTAATTATGTTAGATTAGTTGTTTTGTAATAAAAATCGAATTTTCATCTCCTTAGCCACTTTAAAATATCCAATTTCCTACCCTTAGCCTAGCCCCGTTACAACCCTTACAAAGACCTTATAACTTGTGCTTAGTATTCGTGATCGATGGTGGAGAATGATTGAGTTGCAAGCTTATGCGGGTATGTGTTCTAATCGGTTTTGAGTGAATATTCTTTGAAGTGCTAATACATTATAAACATTAACCAATTTACAAGCCGAGTGGAGAGAACATTGTGAGGGATATGTATGACTTGTTAGTTTCACGGGCGGGTTAATCTTGGATAACTACTTTTTACATAATTAATCAATTATTGCTAAATATGTTGGAAATTGTAAAAAAGTTTGAACTTGGATATGACATTAAACCTTAACCTTCGTCTCGGGAATGGAGAGTGTATTCTTTGTTCGACCCACGTGAAAGTGAAAAACAGATTTGCTTGAGGGCAAGCAAACGACAAGTGTGGGGATGTGATACGTAGTTGAAAACCGGTGATCGTTTATGCTTAAGTTGATGTTTTTACGTAGCTTTAAATCTTGAATAGCCTACTTTTAATGAGATTTGTGTTTTACAGGTCTAAAAGAGTTTAAGGAGCTAATCGGGAGCTAAACGGAGCACCGGGACGCGAAACGGATCAACCGGGTATGTGAAATGAAGAAAACCGGGTTAATCACTAATATTGGATGTAATTTGGGGAATGTTGATGGATTTAAAATGAATATATTGGAAGATGGCATGATAGAGGGCTGAATTACGAGAACGTGGGCGAAAACGGTGAGTAAAACGGAGCTATAACGAAAAAGTTATGAAGAAAACAGTTTTGGACGAAACCGACAAAACCAAGCAGCGTCGGGGACGCCCAAAAGGGCCGTCGGCGACGCCCTCTGGATTGTTCCGTCGGCCAAAAACCTCCGTAAACAGCAAATTAAGCCGTCGGGCGAAACTGAGACTTCCAAGGGCCGTCGGGGACGCCCTAAATGGCCGTCGGTGACGCCATCTGCATTCTCATATCGCGAAAAAACTTAATTTTTGAGTTGGGACGAGTTATAACATTAATTTTGACCAAGAAACGGGAGTTACACAATTTTGGGAGTTTGAATCTTGATCTTGGAGCTATTGGAGACCATCTCTCACACTCTCAATCACCTACCCATTCCATCATCATCTTCCAACAACCGAATCACCATCAAATCACCAATTCACCATCCTAAACCCTAGTTCTCCATCCTTCATTCACACTCACCATTTTCACCCACAAACCCCAATCATCCATCAATTCTCCATCCAAGCAAGCTTCAAAGATGAATTCTTCCGCATTCCAAACATCCGGTGATCAAGCTTCTTCAACCATGAGCGGCTAATCATCTCGGTTTCACCCCGGTGTAGGTAGTTGTTAATTCTAGGGTTTTGAATTGTTCTTGTTTTAACTTAGTGACAATTTGTATTTGGTTTTTGAAACTCTTGACAATAGTATTACATTTGTTACGAATTCGTAAATTCTCGAGCGATGTTAAAAGTTATGACTTCGCGAAACGGTGATATGTAATTGTACATTGTCATTGTTAGGATTTACTTGTGTTGATTACAAAGTGTCTTTTTGTCCGTTCTTCGGGGCGTTGATAGTTAGTAGCACCTAAGTCACGGTATACTAAATCCGTTAATCAAATGCATTTGAGTTGAAACTAGAACTTGTAGAAATCCTAGGTTAATAATTACCGAAACCGGGTGTGATTCCTTTTTATTATTATTGTTCTAGTAATCATTTTTCTTGCAATCGTTAATTAGTAGTTGTTAATCATTTGCATCAATTCAATTAGTTAAAAATCATATCTCTCCATTAAACAAAAATACAAAAACACTTTAGCAAGCTTCATAATTGTGACAATTGTTTATAATTCATTCGAATCCATACACAAACCACATACTCTTCGTGGATCGACCCCTTACTACCACTAACACATTGTTAAGGGTAATTTGGGCTTATAAATATTATCTTTGACCGGAGCGCGACACTCCGATCAACTAGCCCAAATCTACACCGACGAGATCATATGTAATCATGGTACGCCTCGCGACATCATCTCTGACTGTGACGCTCGGTTTACCTCAAGATTGTGGGAAACGTTTCAAGCGGCCCTTAGTACGTCGCTTAATCTGTGTACTGCATTCCATCCGCAAACCGACGGACAGACTGAAAGAACGATCCGTACTCTTGAAGACATGCTCCGTGCGTGTGTCATAGATTTTGGTGGTAGTTGGAACAAACACCTGCCATTAGTCGAATTCTCGTACAACAATAGCTATCATGCCAGCATCCAAATGGCACCATTCGAGGCCTTATATGGAAGGAGATGTTGTTCGCCTATTGTGTGGCACGAGATCGGTCATTCTCAATTAACCGGTCCCGAGATTCTACAAGAAACGACCGACAAAATCCACCAGATTCGAGACAACTTAGTGAAAGCTCGAAACAGACAGAAAAGCTATGCCGATAGAAGACGCAAGCCCCTCAAATTTGAAGTTGGCGACTACGTACTCCTAAAGGTATCACCTTGGAAGGGTGTAGTCCGATTCGGCAAGAAAGGGAAACTCGCGCCTCGATATGTTGGACCTTTTAAGATTCTGGAAAGGATCGGAAAAGTCGCCTACAGACTCGAACTATCGTAGGAACTTAGTAACGTCCACCCGACTTTCCATGTGTCAAACCTCCAAAAGTGCCTAGCTGATCATGATCTATTCATACCGCTCGACGATCTTCAGTTCAACGAAACGTTACACTTCATGGAAAAGCCTGTCGAAATCATGGATCGCCAAACCAAGCAACTCAGGCGCTCTCGCATCCCTATCGTGAAAGTCCGATGGGAAGGCAAACGAGGCGTAGAGTTCACTTGGGAACTCGGAAGCGACATGAAGGCCAAGTTCCGGCAGTTGTTTAAATAGATCTGAAGCATCAAATTGGTGAATCACGGTGATGTGCAGCTCTCAGCCTAATTTCGGGACGAAATTCCCTAAACAAGGGGAGGCTGTAACACCCCGTGTTTTCGAAAGTCAAAGTCAAAGTCAGAGTTTGACTTTTATCTGTAATTAGTCTATTTTAATTTTTGTATTATGTGAAGTAAGTGTTGTCTAATCAAATGAATCGAATGTCAATCGAATGTGAATCATTAATCGACCTTGGATTAATCGATAATTGATGTCTGTCGTTAGTGACATGCAAAAACCTATTTAAACTATTAGTATAGAATAAGCAGGGTATCGAACCAAGGGAGGACTGTGGAAAGTGTCGTAATTAAAAGATTGATTAACTATTACTGAATTGAAAATTCGGTTTGTTTGATTGTGTGAAAGAACTAAATTAACGAGTAAAAAGTGTGATTTAAATCAATAGGAGAAAAGATGGTTCCTCCAGATTTCAGGTTTTGCAATTAATTTCAACTATGTGTTTAATCGTTACCTACATAGACATAGGTGTTAATTTTGATTAATTAACTGTGATAACCAACGACTAAGTACTCCGGTCAATACATAACGGGAGGTTATCGAATGATTATCAATTACAATTTACAAACCCTAACCCCATGTCAAATATATCCCAATTACTAGAACTCTCGGGAACTGAATGCTTAGAAATTAAGGTTTAAATAAATGCAATTGGTTACAATCAAGAAATCAAATCAATGGTGAAAAGCATCAAATGCTTAGATCACCAAGTCAAAACAATTGTATCAACACATAATATTCATTAACTTACAAAAACTCTCCATCCGGAGGAAACCACAAAAAGTTTAGCCGCTCATCTCGCACGAAGAATCTTTAAAAGCTTGAATTGATGCAGAAATCATGGTTGATTCGGTGATGGAATTGAGAATCTTGATGGAATTGGATGGAAGAAACCTTGAATTTTGAGTGCCCCTCTGCCTTTGATCGACCCTTGAATGATAGATAATGATCCCCAACTTTTAAAACCCTAATATACACTTTGAAGGGCTTTTTCACGTTTTTTCACATTACCGGGTCGTAAGCTACGAGTTCAGAACCGTAGCTTACAGAATAAAAATTCTGGTGAACAACATACCCAAACCGTAAGCTACGAGTTCCAACTCGTAAGCTACGGTCGTGTTTGGCTCATCTCCTTTTGCTGAACAATAGTAACTCGTAAGCTACGAGTTACAGCCTGTAGCTTACGAATGAGAAGTTCTGTTCCTTTTACTTACTTATCATCTCAACTCGTAACCTACAGGTTACAACCTGTAGGCTACGATCATACCAATGCCCCAAACTCTCTTCTTTCTTTCAACTTTCAAAGAATGACAAATTAGTCCCTGTACTTTATATCTTCAATCTCTTCTAATATATAAGCATAACATAACTTTCAGCTTAGTACCGAATGACCCCTCAACTTTTGTTCTTCTTATTTTTTTCATACTTGAGCATATAAATAACTTTCCATAAATTGCCAAATGCCCCCTAAACTTTATTATTGTAGGATCAGTTTGACCTCTAGAATGAGTCAATTTGAGTAATACACACTAATTGAGTGGCGGAAACACTCAATCAGAGTAGAATCAGAAAGAAAGAGTAGAAAATAGATAAAGATACTTTGCAGATACTTTAACTACGTGCTTCTCATTCACTTTCACTTGAAATTTTGGCAGAGTAACATTACATGACAGACCTGACCGTTTGAAAATGAGAAGCTACAAACCTATATATAGGCCTTACCTGACCGTTTGAAACTAACACATACACTTTCAAACGGACAGCATATAAACCCTTCCGTTTGAAACATATCAAGCTTCTTTCAAACGGAACCCCTATAAACTTATCAAAACATTACATATTAGACCCCAAAACTATACAAACTTGACATATTTAGACCCTAGACTTAAGGCATAGGCTTTAGACATAATGTACCAACAAACTCCCCCTTGGATAGAGCCGTAGTCTTCAGTCTCAGTTTTTGGGTCTTTAAACAGCTTTGTATTTCTCTTCCTTCGGTTTCGGCTTTCTACTCAGCGCAACTCTAATCTTTTCATTCTTTTGCTTCCTCGCTTTTTCTTCATCAGCTTGTAATTTCATAAACTTTCCTCTATTTTCTTCAATCCTTTGATTTTCATGTTCACGCTCACGCTTCGCTTTCTTCTTCATCTTTTCATCTAACAACCACCATGAAGATTTCCACTTGCTTTCAGAGTTAATGTTTTTCTGAAAACACAGTGAAACTACACGTTGAAATTGTAATGCTTGCTCTTTGTCTGCTGGCTTATAACGAATCTTGTTAATGAACAAGCATTCTATGTCTTTTGCTGAGCAGTTGACCAACCACATTGGATCATAGACGTGAATTTCTCTAATTTCACCACCAGCTCTGTAAGATATGATCGCTTCAGTTGTTATGCATCTGTATACCCAATCAATAAAGCCTTTATAGAATTCCTGCTCCATTTCAGGCATAGGAATTGTCTTCATTGTTTTCGGAGGCTTAACATTCAGTATCGTTTCTGTAACACCAGTCTCAGGATCTACCCTTTGAACACGTCTCGGATGATGAGGCTTCCACTTCTGAAAACCTTTTAGAGTCTCGTACTTAATATAACCCCTACATCGCCTTGTCATTCTTCCTCACAGGGTAATCCAAGCTTCTCACTTTCGACAATTCATCGACGTCCCACCACGGTAATGACATAATGTCATATAGACGTTTAAAGTATTGGACGCCGTACTCCCTACGAATAGCGTACGCGTTCACTTGTGGCAGAAATCCCTAACTTATAATATCGCCAAGAGAAACATTTCTATCACGTTGGAAATACTTCAAAGGCCTCTTGAACTTTCTCTCATGACTGACTTTGAACCACTTCGAACGATCTTCTTTTTCAACATTAGATTGACTTTCTTTCTCAGCATCTTTCTTCAGGTTTTCAAACATATTCTCATTAACAGCTTCAGTCACTTTTTGTCGCAGTTCTTCCCTGTTCTCTGCTGCGAAGAATTCCATCAACGTTGGATACTTAGACGTATCCTTAGCAACATCTTCACTATCTGAACACTCCTCTACTTCAACTCGATCATATTGATCAGCATCTTCAACATAATCATACTTATAATCTTGTTGTTTATTTATATCAAACGATTCCAAATCCTTTTCAAAGTCGAAGGGAATCTCAGGATTTACATCTTTTAGCATCTCCCTATACACATCAAAACGCAAGAACAATGGTTCAGAATGTTCTACAATCTGAGTCTTACCTGACTCCCCCTTTCCAGAAGCTTCACCACTTTCTTCATTCACTGTGTCGTTCATCAAATCATCAATGACCTTTTCATTAACAGCTTCTGTAACTCTAACACCAGAACCTCCAATAGCATCATCATCATCGTTACCTTTAGAATTATGACTGCTAGCAGAGAATACAAAGTCATCATCATCATCTTCATCATCCTCTTCATTTTCATCACCATCTTCATCATCACTATCACCTATCAATTCTTGCATCGGCGTCTCTTCTTCAAATAAACCAGAGACTGCAGAGATAGGCTCAGGATTCTCTGTAACCATTGAAGGTACTAGAGCCAATACAGGAACAGCTGAGCTTCCTTCAACTCCTTTACCCTTATCCTTCATCTGCCTTTCTATCTCTGCTTGACGTTCAGCACGAACCTCTTCAACTTGCAGTTCTTCAAACTTATCTTCTACAGAAGATCCCAACATACTTTCAACAACCTTGTGTAGCATATAAAACTCATGATCTCTTGCTCTTTTAGCTTCATTCAGCTCTTTATGTTTTAACTTGAAGTATTCATTCTGTGCATCACGTCGATTCTTTTCTTCTTCAAGCTCAGACACGCGAACTTTTAAGATATCAATCTCGGTTTGATCAGCTTCAACTTTCTTTCTAACTCCTGAACACGATTCACAAGCAGTTTTTCTCTATCAGCTGCCTTCTTGTTCTCAGCTGCCAACCTCTTGTTCTCTACTATCACATTCTCCATTTTCTTTTCTAATTTCAACACTTGCGAATTATTTGCAAAGTCGAAATCACCAAGGTCTAGCAGATTGTCTTGTGGTGTCTGCAGACCTTTACTTGAAGAACCTGGTTGTAGTTGTGAAAGTGGAGATGTCCCGAAGATATCTTGTGAAGAGATAAATGGTTGTTGTGGTGGTGGTGTTGATTGAGGAATATGTAATGGTTGATTTGGAGGTGTAGGAAGTGTGGGTGGAGATGATTGTTGTGGAGGTGTAGGCTTTCTTGGTGGGGATTGGTGTATAGGTGATTGTGGTGGTGTTGGTTCATGTTGAGGTGTTGGAGGTTTTTGACTTTCTTTTTCTGGTTGCTTCTTTTGTATAATCTTCTGAGGTTTCTTCGAAACTCGAAACTTTGGAGTTGCTTTCTTACGACCACCAGCTTTTCTTCTAACTTTTGGAGTTGATTGAGATTCAGTAACATGCTCTGGTGAAGGAACATAAGGAGCATCATCATCTGCTTCTTGCCTCTTCCTTTTTCTAAGTAACCTTTCATTTTCAATCTCTTCCTCCATCCTTCTCTGACGTTCAAACTCATCCACAACTTCATCTTCTGAGGAACTGGAAGAGCTAGTCGTGTCTTTGTCAACGTCATCACCTTCAATATCATCGATCACCTTCTCTTTCTCTTTCTGAATATCAGAAGTGACAGTCTGCACAACATTTTCAACAAAGTCTGTATCAGTCGTAAACAAATCTGCATTAATTTCTATATTTTCACCACCAACCACCTCTTGTTCCTTTTCAACATTCGTAGCATGAACATCTTCATCAGGCTCATCAGTCAACATTGTTTGAACTTTCTTTTGTTTCTTTTTCGGTTGTGAAGAAGATTCTTCGCCTGATTTAACAGTAGGAGTAGCTTTCCTTGACTTCTTCTTTTCTTCTTTTAAGAACCATTTACTTCTCTTAGATATGAAATTTTTAAGAATTTTCAGCTCTTCATAATAACTTTTCTCTTTTCTTTCTTCTTCGTTTCTCCAATGCTCATGATTTTCAGGATCAGGATCCTGATAGTTACTATCTTTGATTGCTCCAAATAGTTCAGCAGATTTAGTTGGCTCTGGATGTTTTGGATGATATTTGGCTAAAGCGCTAATAGAATCATTATCCATGTGTGATAACCCCAACATATCATTTTCTTCATCTCTATTCAAATTCGGATATGCATGATCCAATATCATCTGCACAAAACTTGGATATAACCAAGTCTTTCTATCCGAAACAATTTCCTCAACCATGTAATGGAAAACAATATGAGAGAAGTTATATCTTTTGTTCAACACAAGAGCTACAACCATGTTCATCAAATAGTCACGCATGGCATCAAAACCGCCTTTCTGATGACTCATAGAAATCAGTACTGAATGGATAAGAAACTTATAAGGCTTTGTGAATTTCGATTTCAAATAACTGGCACTGTTCAAGTCACCAACATATCCCATTCTTAGTAAGCAACCCTTGACCATCTTTTCTGGCAATTTTGTTGGCGAATTCTCTTCATCCGGAAACCCGATTACTTCTCGAATAATTGCTTCAGTAATGACAATTGGTTTCTTTTCACCGTTTATTTTCACAACTGAGTTAATTGTATTGTTCTGATCATCATAAGTAGCATTCTTCCAAAAGCATTTGATATGAGATCTGAAAACTAAACGTATCTCTGTCAAGGCCTTCAAAATAGGTATTCTCCTCATGAATTCCAGAATATCTTTGAATTCTGACAACTTCGGATTTTGCTTCTCATCCAGATTGCAGCAAACATTGTGAATAGGATTGAATAATACCGAAGTTGGCTGCACAAACACAAACATTCAACACAGTTAAACACCAATATAGCAATTTCAAACGGATGGCTTTCAAACGAGTGACATTCAAACGATTGACATTCAAACGACCTAAGTTCAAACTGATTACTTTCAAACGGTTGACATTCAAATGGATCAGGTTCAAACGATTGAATTCAAACGGTCTAAGTTCAAACGATTGATTTCAAACAGCCTAAGCTCAAACGAATGATTTCAAACGGACAAAACATTTAAATGACTACTTTTCAAACAATTGATTTCAAACGGATAGATCTCAAACGATTAGGTTCTGTCGTTTGAAATTAGGTTTAAACCCTAAACATCATCTAATGATCAAATCAGACAAATTACTGCTAAGGATTTGTTCTATGTAAGAATCCGAGCACACTGGTATGAATTTCATCATTCAAAAACATCTGAAACATCCTAAATCTATACATTAACATACCTGCAACCTGTAACGATGTATAAACACCACAAGTCTGAACAATTAAACTACCACACAATGAAATTACATTAAAACCGACACTACCCTATTTATCATATGAAGCTTTTACCTAAAAGAACCCTATATCTTATGTTAAGCACATCTGAACATCGCCGATACAGAAATATTGCAAAATAAGATGACAATCAGTTCATAAACTAACCTTCACCATGATTATGATTGAATAACCCAATGAAACTCACAAGATCTGGTTGAAAACTCAATGAAATCACAGATGAACGCACTTTCGTTTGAAATCGCCTTGACCGTTTGAGATGAAAGAACTGATGTAATAACATTTCAAACGGACGTCCGAGGTATTTATACCTATGACCCTTCCGTTTGAAACATTCAAACGGTCACAACCTTTCAAACGATATGATCAGCTTTCAAACGGTTAACCATTCTCAAACGGTAGGTTATGTTTCAAACGGTCAAACCTTTGATTTTTCAAAACGTTTCATTTTATGCAATTTATTGATTAAACACTGTTCCACCCAGTTGACCAAGTCCAAGTCAATGACCTTGGTCAACTGTTTGACCCACCAAGTCCAAGTTAATGGCCTTGGTTGATCAGATTTATGAAGTACCCTGACGTTTCATTTAAAAATAGTTCAACTTAATGAACTTTTAAACATTTCAAGTTTTATCTGTCAAACATTATACCAATATCAGTTTGCAATCACCAGCTTACCCAACCCTTATCAATCTCTGACATGATCTGCACACAGGTTTTGATCTTTCAATACCCAATGTATGTTGTCGAAAATAAAGTGAGAAATGAAAATCTTTTTGGATTATAGCTGTACAAACTGAAACTATATACACACAATATTTTGGTGAGCGTGTTAGGGGATCATATCAGCTGCCGACAGAACACAAGTACCGTTAAGCTGATATTACATTTTAAGCATTAAACAGTTTGTGTAGATTGCTGATATATTGATCCACCTAAATTTTCACAAAACTTTCAATCTGTTCGGGATACGAGATTAGTGTTTTAAGACTTAAACGTTTACATGTGTCCCCACCTCAGTATATACTCCCGTATCCAGATCCCAGTATTCAGTCTTACAGGTGAATATACAACAGCTGATATCTGTTGGGGGGTAAATGCGAAATCGTGAGAGCTCAGGTCAGAACTTCCGTTCAGCAGAGAGATGATGGTTCGACTTTAAGGTGGGTCCCCTTTAGAGGATCTTTTATATTTCAACAGCAGTGACTATCAATTTTATTGTTTCATCAGACTGCTGAGGGTGAAGCTTATGTTTCAAAGCTTTTTGCGAAAAGTATTATCCGGGGACTAGGTCAGTATTTCCATACAGCAGAAGTCCCGGGATAATACCCCAGATATCATCGAGCATAAAGACCTAGTATCTCAGAATACGGGACCTTTCAAACAGGATTTCAGGGGTTACCTATATATCCTGGAGGTGTGCCCCACGTAAACGCAAGTTAAATTTAGGTTTATATCCCAAACTGATTTACTAATTCTGTAAAAACCTACCAGCACATCTTTAACAAGACTGCTTAATTGCATTTTTTCATTACAATTCTTTAGCGTACCGTGCCCGTCTAGCTGATGTACTATCATTTCCCCTATACTACACAGCTCTTTTTTAATTTTCTAATGTTTTTGGATTTTTATGATTTTATCATGTTTTTGTATTTTTCTGCGAATATCTCCCCCTAAAACTAAAACATATTTTTGTGTTTTTGTTTTTATCGAAAAGCAGGAAATACAACTGTACAAAAGAAAGTGACAACACAACACGGTTCATGTCAGATCGCCGCCCAATTCGGCTTCACATTCGATTACCCTCCCAGATTGCAGATTTTTCATCCCATTTAACCTTAAAAGATAGTAAAATCTCTTTTTATCAAAAGGTTTTGTGTAAAAATCAGCTTTCTGATCATCGGTGCCCACATGTTCAATCCGTATTAATTTCTTCTCGTGACAATCTCTTATAAAATGGTGACGGATTTCAATGTGTTTTGTTTTCGAATGGTGAACCGGATTTTTAGTAACATTCATAGCTGCTTCATTGTCCACAAATATCAGAGTATCCAAGAATTGCAAACCGAAGTCGCGCATCTGCTGTTGGATCCAGAGGATCTGCGAGCAACAGCTAGAGGCTGAGACGTACTCAGCCTCACACGTGGAGAGCGCAACTGCAGTTTGTTTCTTGCACTGCCAGGTAACGAGCCGAGTTCCGAAGAACTGACACCCAGCAGTGGTGGACTTTGCATTCTGCTTACAGCTACCAAAATCTGAATCAGCGAAACCGGATAAAGTAAAGTCACCCGAGCGAGGGTACCACAAGCCGATGCTTGGGCAACCCTTCAAATACCGTAAGATGCGTTTGACGATCGTCAGGTGCGATTGCTTCGGATTCGACTGATATCTTGCACAGAGACATGTCGGATACATGATGTCGGGACGGGAGGCTGTGAGATACATCAACGAGCCAATGATTGATCGGTATAAAGTTTCATCCATCTTCACGCCTTGTTCGTCAAGACAAATATCATGGTTCTGTGCGAGGGGGGTAGATGCAGGACTACAATCTGTCATATCAAACTTGTCTAGCACGTCCTTTACATACTTTGTCTGATGAATGAAGATTCCATCAGGCAGTTGTTCTACTTGTAACCCGAGGAAGAACTTCATCTCCCCCATAGAACTCATTTCGAACTTCTTCTTCATTACAATCCCAAACTCTTTGCACAACTCATCGTTGGTGGAACCGAAAATGATATCATCAACGTAAATCTGCACGATCAGCAAGTGGCTTACTTCTTCTTTTGTGAACAAGGTGCTGTCTACTGTGCCTCTTGTGAACCCGTTGTCCAGCAAGTAGGTCGAAAGTGTCTCATACCAGGCTCTCGGGGCCTGGTGCAGACCATATAAAGCTTTATCTAGTAAATACACCTTGTCTTTGTTCAGTGGATCTGCAAACCCCGGCGGTTGCCCCACGTAAACTTCTTCTCTAATTGTGCCGTACAGGAAAGCTGATTTAACATCGAGTTGATAGACTTTGAAATTTTCCAAGATGCAAAGGCTAGAAAGATGCGAATTGCTTCAAGCCTTGCAACCGGCGCGTAAACCTCATCATAGTCTATTCCCTCCTGCTGGCTGAAGCCTTGGACCACTAGACGTGCTTTGTTCCTCACCACGAATCCTCTGTCATCACGTTTACATTTAAACACCCATTTCGTTATTATCAACTTCTGATTCTTTGGCAGGTCAACAAGTCTCCAGACGCCCAATTTCTCGAACTGTTGCAGTTCCTCCTGCATAGCATTCACCCAACTGTCCTCGGTTAATGCTTCTTTGTAGGTCCTGGGCTCTATCTGCGAAATAAAACATTTAAGTGAGACTTCTTTCTGTATATCAGCCATAGATGAATAAAAACATGTAAAAGCATGGTCTATCTGATGTCTCGTCTTAACACCACTCTGTAGATCGCCAATAATTTGTTCTGAAGGGTGGTAAGACAGCGTCCTTGGCATCACCGTGTCAGGCACCACTACTTTCGATTCCAGATTTGAAATGTCGAGATCAACGGTTTGATCAACAACCTCCTCTGATGTCTCATTTGGTTCCTCGTCAAAGGTAGGAGCGGGTTCCTCCTCTGAGTCATCAGAAACGTCAAATGACGGAACTGGTCCCTCTGGTGGTTCATGAATAGTTCCACTTGGTCCTGCTTCATCATCGTGCGTACCCACGGTGGGTATAGGAACATCTAGCGGTCTAGATACAGGCTCTTGTGACTGACTTTGCTGATATAGGTACATAAGAGCAAGTTCCTCATCACTCTGCTCGGACGGCAAATGAAACGATTCCCAGAGCTTGTCGTAGTCGAAAAGGAATCTTTGCCCAGGAAGTTGTTGCGATGGCGTGTGCTTCTAACAATCCACATGATGGACCTGAATCACCTTTCCCAGACACGGTACAAACACCCTTTTTAGCGGGCTGGCGTAACCTACAAAGAACCCTTCATTCGCTTTAGCGCCGAATTTACCATCAACATCTATAAAAGTACACGGAGAGCCAAAGGGTTCTAGGAACTCAAGATTTGGCTATTAACGATGCAGCAGCTCAAAACACGTCTTTTTGTATTTCTTCACGGTGAGAACTCGATTCAAGGTATAGCATGCCGCTGAAACTACTTCACACCAGAAGTAAATCGGAAGCTTGGAATCAGCCAACATTGTACGTGCAGTTTCGATCAGGGTCCCGTTCTTTCGTTCAGCCACACCGTTTTGCTGTGGTGTGTACGGCACACTGAATTCATGTAGTATCCCCTTCTCGTTGCAGAACTCGTACATTTTGTTATTCTTGAACTCCGTTCCGTTATCGCTTCGAATTCTCCTGATCGGTAGCTTATACACCGTTTCCACTCATCAACGTCTCGAAAGTTTCATCTTTTCTCTCCAAGCATGCCACCCACGAAAACCTCGAATAATCATCTGTCACCACCAAACAATAAGAATCCCCACCGATGCTTTTGACATTGACAGGCCCGAAGAGATCCATGTGCAATCTCTCGAGAGGTAAACCGATAGTATTGAGCATCTTTTGTGGATGTGACTTTCGAACCTGTTTACCTTTTTTACAAGCAATGCAATCATCAGGCAAATGAAAATTCTTAACATTTACACCTTCAACTAAATCATTGTGCACCAGAAAATTCATCTTTCGTACATGAATATGACCCATTTTCCGGTGCCACATCACAATTTCTTTTTCAGTAGCTTTTGATTTTGTAACAAAACATTGTTTTTGAGGAGTTGTTGGCATTGCAGCGCTCATATCTAAAATGTAAAGATCGTTAACCCTCGGAGCGCGCAACAGCACTAACTCATCAGGGATTTTAAACCCTGGCTTTAAAACCAAACACTCTGATTTTGTAAAATGAACGCTAAAATCCTTATCACAGATTTGTGATATACTCAACAAATTGTTTGTCAACTCTACAATGTAGTTCACTTTGTCAAAAGATATCACGCCGTTGGTAAGCTTTCCCTGGCCGACAATTCTGCCACCTTGGTTTCCAGCAAATCCCATATAGCTTCCATTTATAGCCTTGACATCATACAAGAGAGCTAATGACCCAGTCATGTGGCGTGATGCTCCACTGTCCATTATCCACCTCGAAAGCACAGACTTGGGCAGCCCCTGCAACCAACACACAAACACATTACTCAAACAATGATGCCCACGATTTCTTCACTTCTGACACAGACCCGAACACTACATCACACTTCTCATTGGTTTTAGGAAAGTCGAATGTGACATTTGAAGCCTCTTTTTCTTTCATATCTTGTTTTATTTTGTTGTTAATTGTGGGAAACTCTGACAAAAACTTATCAAGCTCAAACTCAAATTCAACAACATCATCTTTAACAAGATTTGACTCATTTTTCAAAACACTTTCCATTTTCTTGATCTCAACAGATGGTTTATATTTCACGATCCACGATTGATTTTCAAAAATTTTTGCTTTGGGGTAAAACGTTGAAGTCTTGTGAGACTTAGAAGATTCGCCAATCTCGAAAATCGACTTCGGCTTATCCTCCGACTTCAAGGTTTCACCTCTTTTAAGAATACGGATCGGGGAAATCATCTCTTGTTTACCCTTTGCAACAACCGGTGATTTTGGTCGAGATTTTTGAACGATTTGTTTTGAAACACTTTTGTTTTGAACCTTAGGTTTTTCAACCTTTGGTTTCTCAACCACTTGTTTTTTAACAGCCTTTTCAACAACCGGTGTCTTAAAAACTTTCTGACACTGTTTAGCCATGTGTCCGATTTCATTGCAGCGATAGCACACACGTTTGTCATACTCGACAAAAGTGTTGCTAACAGTTTCCACTTTCAGCTTCTGCGCTGCATTGAAATCGTCAACAGCTTTTTGACTAAAGATATATTCTTTTTCATTCTCAGTGCTAGGACCAGCAATAAACACATCATCAATCCTATCTTTTGGCTTGACAACCTGCTTAGCCATTTTCTTCTCAAAACCAATACATTTTTTCTTTAACTGATTTTTCTTGTTTTGGCTTTTACCCACCCCATCTCTCTTTTCCAGACTAGTGGGACGTGAAGAACCAACTGATTTTTTTAATTTCAAAAAGAAATCCTTTTTCTTGATTTCATTAACACTCAGTTCAACCAACTTAAAAACTTTCTCAACATTCTCAAACTTGACGTTCTGAAGCGGAAACTCAATGTCCGAATAAAGTTTGTCAGTTCCAATCATAGTGTAAACTACCATAATTGGATCATCATTCGCACTTTTATCCGTTTTCGACAAATAACGATCTAAGAAATTCCCATCCTCCTCAGAATCACTGACAGACTCCACCGATTTAGCCTTCTCAGATTTTTCACTTTCATCATCCAACACCTGATCAATGACAGTTTTGATAACCAGGGATTCGTTATCAGTGTCAGATGCAGTGAAAGTGATGTCAATATTATCAGGTAAATCACTTTCAATAGTTTTCAGTTTTATGTTTAACACAGCTTCCACCCCATCTGGATACTTCTGTGTGTAATGATTCCACATTGGGGGTGGAACGCTGTTAAAGACAGGTGAAGCATGTAGCTGTTGAGGTACAATTTGTTCTAACACATACGATGAAGCCACATAACTCATCAATTTTTGATCAATTCTATCATTCTCAATTTTAACCAACTCAAGTTCTTTTCTTAAAGATGCGATCGTGTCAAGATGAAAATTAACTTCTCTTTGTTTATCAAACAATGTGGATTGAGCCAACTTTGTTGCTTTATCATTTTCAATACTCTCTTTTTGAATCATTTTGATTGACCTAGATAACGTGTCATATGCCTCTTTTACCTGTTCTAGATCAAACTTCACCAAATCAGTATGTTGTTTCAATTCCTGATACTTAGTGTCCTTTTCAAGACACTCCATGCAAGGTTGTGAACAACTTTGACATGGTGTTTCGGGGATTGACACATTTTCAACAACAATTTTATCCTCACAAACAACTTTACCGACTTGATTCGACTCTCACTCTGACGATTTGACAACTTTGACCTCTAGGACTCCAATTTCCTCTCCTAGAACTGACACCTTATCAACTGACTCCTGGAAATCTGTGTCTACCTCTTTTAACTTGCTCATCAACGCTTTGTCTGCAATTTCCTTTAGAACCTCTCCATTCATTTCTTTTGAAACATCGATCACCTCCTCGACTGCTTCTTTCTCTTCTTCAAATCTCGGACAACTTCAAGTTATCGGCTCTTCAAAGTAATCTGCAAAAGAATTAAAGACGTTAGGAGGCAGAATAGATTTCATTGTATAAACAAATTCCTCCTGCCATGATTGAAAGTTGAGAACTTCAGTCACTAATTCCTCAGCTTCTTCAGCATCTTCCGTAGAAACCTTTTCAACAACCTCTGGAACCACCTCAGAAACTACCTCAGTAACCACTTCATCAACCACCTCAGGAGCTACCTCACAAACAATCTCAGGAACTACCTCATCAGCAATCTCAGTAACCACCTCATCGATAACCTTCATCTCTGCAGTTGTCTCAGCAATCTCAACTACCGCAGCCATCATTGCCTGATCATCCTTTCCCGGTACAAACTTATCCCAACTAAACCCAGCAGCGACTTTTTCATCATCTTGATTTACAATTATTCCTTGATTTTTGCACATATAAGATCCACACCACTTTCATAAATTACCGAATTAGTCCCTGACCTTTGCTTTTTCACACTCCTTTCACTCGTGAGCCTTTGTATCACCCGAACAAGCTTCGACATTCATTCTTGAGCTGCAACATCCCATCAAATGCTTGTAACTTCATCTTTAACCCTCGTAAATGCATCGAATTACGTACTTTACCTGCAAAACACCAAATTCTCGTAGTCACTTCATTCCAAGCAAATAAACACATAAATACACATAAATCATTATATTTAGACACTCTAAAGCTCAGGTTTCACCCTCTCCATCACATTCCCACACTTGCCTTTGCTTGTCCCCAAGCAAACCAACTAGAACTAGTCACCATAGCAACAACACCTCTAAACCCTTTAACCGATTCAACCTGTTCAGTCCCAAGTCATACCCATCCCATAGACTGACACAATCGAGATTGACAGTCTGACAAGTAAATGATTCAATTTCAAAACTCAAGACTTGTCTATCTAAAACTAACATGTTTACAATTAACACATGCTACACACCCCTCACAATGTACTCTCCTCTCGGGTTAATATCTGGACTAGCGTGTAATGTGCTAGTATATAAACACTCAATAAGCAAACATGAAATCCTGTAATCATAGGGTTGTATGACAATCACACCTCCACTGTATCATCTAACATGGCACACATCAAAAGGACTTTCAGCTTTTGGGCTTAGGGTAAAGGTAGTAAAATATTTTTTTTAGGTTATTTTTCTTTTCTAGTTGGCTCACAAACAATAACCAAGCCGTGATAACTTTATTCAAACACAACTTATACTATTGGGTTGGTTTCTAACCAAGAACATAGACGATATTCACAACACTTATATTTATGTTCTTTTCTTTTTCATTTTTCTTCACTTATTTTTCTATTTTTCTTTTTTTTTCCCTTTTTTTCATTTTTTTCATAACAATATCATCACGGTCGGTTTTTCACAATAGATAATGGGGGAACAAACGAAAGGTAGTTAGGCTCAACAGGGCTACTAAGGGAAATTGGTGAATAACGCAAAAGAAGCACAAACACAAAGGGTGTAACGGGAAATCCTAATGCCTTTATCATCTATGTGCACATGTCAAATCCACATTCTCAGCATGCATCGAATCATACAAGTTCTAACACAGAATAACACGTAGCCTGCACTCAACAAACGAATTCATCATATAATGTATCCTATCCATCTACAGGCTCAAGATCTCACCAAGAAAAGGTAACAAGGGTTGACGACATGTAGCATATGCAATTAAAACATGTTACCCCTAGATAGACATCTCTTTTCAACTCATTTCCTATAAAACACTTGTCAAACCTACTCTCATGAAACTTAAAGGGATCACCATGACAATGGACTAATCTAGCTTACTACCGGTAAGAAGCCTATTAGTGATTGAAACTTTAGGTTTTCGTATCCAATTAGCTTGTTCAAGGCGCTGAAAATTTTTAAAATTTTAAAAATTTTCAGTTTTACCAATTTTCATCGATTTCAACCACTTTCAATCGCTTCAAAGCTTTATCCGCAGATCCCTTCCCGGGCTCCCCCATCCCCACACTTGGGATACATTGTCCCCAATGTATGGTGTTTTTAAAATATAAGCCCGGGAAACAAACCAACTATCCTAAATAAGCGGCTAACTCATCACAAACAAACCAAACGACACACATCCCATAAAACAACACATAGAGTTTAAACACCACCAAGTACAAAACATGAAACGAAAGATAAAAAGACAATTAATTGTTCAGAAAGGAAAAAGCACGTGGACTTGAACATGTCAGAGAGTGCTCAATGATATGATGGACCCGGCGGTCCGCCACGATATCCACCCAAATGCTCATAAAATGAGCTCATATCAAAAATGTCCGCTAAACCTCCTTGCGGACCTTGCTGCGACTGAGAAGAAGACGATTGAGCTGCATGTTGTTGACTTTGGCGAGCCGAGTAATCATAAGGTGGAGGTCGATATAGGTAGGAGCTTTGAAAATGCGGCTCCGAGTATTCTCTTGGCAACCTTATCGATCCATGAACCTGGGGCATCGGAAGACCGGGCATACCTGGCTCATATGGCTGCAACTACTGAAGTCCACATGAGGTGGATTCTCGCAATATGGAACTCCATTATAATAATTGAAATACTGGCGCGTTTGGTTCTCATCATACGCCCTCATGTTCAATTCCATTTCATTGCTGATGTGACGTGCCCGGTCGGCACGTCGTAGAAATCCCATCATCTCCTCATGTTGTCTCTCTCTAGTAATTTCCAACCGCGAGCCCTGATCATACAAACACTGCTGCCACCTGTCCCAGCCCGCATATTCTGGCGGCTGGCTACTACGCACCCTCGCCTGCATATCGTTGTCAAACACTCCCCAAGAGTAATCTGACTGTCGTGGCCCCTCATGCTGCCCACTTCCACTATCTCTTACTTGCAAACCCGCTTCTCGCCTCAACCTTAATACCTCTTCATCACTAGAATCCAAGTCGTCCATTTCACCTCGACTTGGAGGTTGCTTCCCCCACTGCAACACTTTCAATTTAGCACCATCTCCGAACTTGATTTTTATCCAGAACTTGGTTTTGATATATGTTACTCTATCACCATTACACATCTCAGCAATCGACCAAGTAGCATGTGGCTTTTCAAAAGCCTTTTCGGCACCACCTCTTGTTTCCGAAGAAAAACACTAATCAAACGAGCATGCGGAATCAGTTTCTTTTGTCTTTTGTTTCGGCTTTGCCATATATGAAGCATCACCAACTGCCGAAACGACAAATGAATTTGCCCCGTCATGAGAGCATAAAGCACCACCAACTCCCATTTCCGTATACCCATCATATCCCCCAACCGGGGTGCCACATTCGACACTACCAAACTCAATAACACCCTCACCAATGGCTTGAGGTTGTCTCGCTTCAGTGTGACCCCTTTTTCCAACAAAAACAATTCCGAGAACATTACATTTTCAGCCACAATATCTTTCGGGTCACTGAAGTAATCCTTTTCTTTGATATAAGTGTAGAAGTTATCCTCCTTAGAATCAAATTTTGCAATTTGGCTCAACGAAGCCAAAGACATGGTCGCCGGCTTCCCATTAACTTTCCCCGTCAATGTGACGGTTCTTGGCGGATCATTGCCATCATCCTTCGCTAGTGTACTTAGCCACTCTGTAACGCTTTTAAGATACACCTCTCCACTCTCATTACCTCGAAAGCCCAACACTTCTTCCCAACCGAGTGCAGCAAATTTTTCATACAACCCCAACACCCGTAGATCGGTTCTATTGATGCGCTTCTCGAAACAAGTATTTGTTCTAATAGAATGTGTATCGCCCATCTTTTCATAGAATAACTCGGCTTGGTATGCTGCGTCTTGCTTATGCAAAGGTCCATCTCTCCACGTAGGGTGGTAAGGAACATCACCGTGCCCTCGTGGAGGTTGAACAAAATCATCTACTGGCGTTTCCCTAATCTCAATTCCAGTTACGTCCTTGCTCTTTTCGACCCAACCGCTACATTCTCTGCTGATTGAGTTTCCTTTTCTTTTCCTTTGCGTTGTTTAGCCATCTACAATCACACAACGACAACCAAACACCTCAAGTTAATTCGAATCAGTAGATATTAATATGCTAAAACAAGTGTATAACCCGTGAGACCTCCACACACTTGTTCTAAACCATGGCTCAACTTGTTACTAGTTAAATCATTACCCAAAATAATTTCAATTAACAAATTCAGTCCAAAACTCATATGTGGTTCATTAACTAGCTTAAAAACAAATTTAACAACATCCCCTTAAACCATAACATCAATCCACCCCTCATATAGCACTTTTGCCCCGTTTCAATTCATTAACCAAGATAAAATCAGGATTTCATCACCTATTACATGCTCATTTAACCATTAAATGACTAAACAACCAAGAACAAAGCATGAATATAACAAAAATACCTTGACTTCATCAATTCAGAGCAAAATTGTAGTAAAAATCATACCTTTTTAGTTTAGAAAGGCTGGAGAACACTTAGAGAGCTTGTATATGAAGTTTGAGCAAAAAGCCCCAAATTTGAATTTTAGGGTTCTTCGAGCTCGATCTGATTCGTGCAAATCTGGCCATTTTCGGTGAAAACCGAGGGTAGGGTTTTGTTCCTCTCGAAAAATTAACCAAGATATGCTCTTGAATCACTCGATTTGGTGGAGAAACGAAGATTTTATGAAGCTTAGTGGCTATGGAGGTTTGAAGCTTTTGTGAAGAAGATGGAGATATATGACAAGATAGGATGTTTGTGGTGAACGTAGGAGAAGAATCTGATCCAAATTAGGTGGAGATGTGTTTTATTCGTTTAAAGTTCGATTTTTTTAAAAAGGATTCGGGTCATACCAACCCCAACCCGGGTCCACCGTGTTTCACATATAGGACTCGTAGGTTACGAGTTATCACTCGTAGCTTACGAGTTCAATTTGCTGTTCAGTATATACTTGCAACTGTAAGCTACAACTTGTAACCTGTAGCTTACAGTTTCCCTTGTAATGGTGATCAGAGTTTCCCATTCGTAAGCTACGGTTCCCACCCGTAGCTTACGAGTTCACTTCAATTTATTTTTTAAATGGTTATCAAGGATTTTGTTTGTTTCAAAGACCCATGTGACCTTTTTACTTTTCAAATTTTTTTTATAAAACCGAATGATTCGGTTTCTCATTCACAAGCCCGCTCCACCCCCCAAAAGAAAATCGTGTCGTCCTCGACACACAACTGAGATTAGCGACATACCTGGGCATTTTCAACGTCCCCACACTTGCTTGAAGCTGTGGGTATACTCACAAAAAAACCTTTTTAACCATTTAAAACAAAGAAAAACTAATAAACAAAAACAAAATAAATATGTACCAAACATCCGGGTTGCCTCCCGGTAGCGCTAAGTTTTAGTCTTCAGCCGGACTTCTCAAGACCCTCAGTCGGTCGTGTATTCCGGTGCGCTTTCAAGAAAGCTCACCTCTTCGGGTAACGGATTCAAATCATCACCGTCTAGATACGGTTTCAACCGATGACCATTAACTACTTGTCTGCGTTGGTCCTTCGGATCCTCGATTTCCACATCTCCGTATTGTCCGACTCGTGTAATGACAAATGGTCCGGTCCATTTACTCCTTAATTTACCTGGAAACAATTTAAGGCGAGAGTTAAATAACCAAACTCTTTGACCTGCCGAAAACGTCAAACGCCTCAGCTTTGCATCGTGCACCGCCTTCATCTTGTCCTTGTATGCGGCTGCGTTGTTATACGCCTCATTGCGTGATTCCTCTAATTCACTCAATTTTAACAACCTGTGGGCACCTGCATCAGAATAGTCAGTATTCACTTGTTTAACGGCCCACAACGCACGATGTGCAATCTCTAAGGGCAAATAGCAACCCTTTCCATACACCAAACGATAGGGTGTAGTGCCGATAGGAGTTTTAAAGGCGGTGCGATATGCCCATAAAGCGTCATTCAATTTAGATGACCAATCCTTACGATCAGTTCGCACCGTCTTTTGCAAAATTTCTTTAATTTTCCTATTCGACACTTCAACCTGTCCACTCGTTTGTGGATGATATGGTGTAGCAATTCGATGGTCAACGCCATACCATTTTAAGAGTTTGCCAAGATTAAAGTTTTTAAAGTGGGATCCTCCATCACTAATTATCACCCGAGGAACCCCGAACCTGGAAATGATGTTTGAATGGACAAACTTGCAAACAACGGTATGATCATTTGTCTTAGTGGCAATTGCTTCAATCCACTTTGAAACATAATCAACCGCCACTAAGATGTATAGGTTACCATTCGAATTGGGAAACGGTCCCATAAAATCAATTCTCCAAACATCAAAAATATCAACAACCAAGATTGGTTGCATTGGCATTTCATCCCTTTTTGAAATCCCACCCATCTTTTGACAATTCGGACAATGTTTAACAAACTCAAATGCTTCTTTAAACATTGTTGGCCAATAAAGACCAGCTTCAAGAACTTTATGGCCTGTCTTTTGTTCGCTAAAGTGACCGCCACATGCAGATGAATGAGCATGCTGTAATACTTCCAAGAACTCTGTCTCGGGCACACATCTTCTAATAATCTGATCAGCACCAATTCGGAACAAGTCCGGTTCATCCCAAATATAATTCTTCACCTGCGACAGGAATTGTTGCTTCCTACGCTTATTCCACGCATCCGGTATCGTACCTGAGACAAGATAATTTGCAAAGTTAGCATACCAAGGTCCGGAACTCGCAGCCATTACAAACTCATCCGGAAAATGCTCATTGATCTCGGGTGTGAACTCCTCCACTTCAACCGGTAGTCGTGACAGATGGTCAGCAACTACATTTTCACACCCTTTCTTGTCTCTGATTTCGAGATCAAACTCTTGCAACAGTAGGACCCACCGAATAAGTCTCGGTTTGGCATCCTTTTTCTCCATTAAATACATGACTGCACTATGATCAGAGTAAACAATTACCTTGCTTCCACAAATATAAGGCCGGAATTTATCCAAAGCATAAACAACAGCAAGCAACTCCTTCTCCGTTGTGGTATAATTCAACTGAGCATCGGAGAGGGTTTTGCTTGCGTAGTAAATAACAACCGGCTTCTTATCTATTCGTTGGCCAAGTACGGCCCCAATAGCGAAATCGCTTGCATCACACATTATTTCAAATGGCTTTGTCCAATCAGGTGATTGCAGAATTGGGGCTTGTACTAGTTGTTCTTTTAATGCATTAAAAGCGTTTAAACATTTATCATCGAATTCAAATGGAACGTCTTTTAACAACAGATTACATAAAGGTTTCGTTATAACACTAAAGCCCTTAATAAATCTACGGTAAAAGCCGGCGTGTCCTAAAAAGGAACGAACGCCCTTCACATTAGTAGGGGGAGGTAAAGTAGAAATGACTCTCACTTTTGCTCTATCGACTTCTATCCCCTTACTTGACACGATATGTCCTAACACTATACCCTCTTGAACCATAAAATGGCTCTTCTCCCAACTGAGCACTAGATTCGTTTGGACACATCTCTCTAATACCCTAGATAGTTCATCTAAACATGTATCAAATGATGACCCAAAGACCGAAAAGTCATCCATAAATATCTCTAGGGCGTCCCCAACCATATCCAAGAATATACTCATCATACACCTTTGAAAGGTGGCTGGGGCATGGCACAGCCCAAATGGCATTCGCCTAAATGCGAATGTGACATAGGGGCATGTGAAGATGGTTTTTTCTTGGTCATCAGGGTGGATAGCAATCTGATTATACCCTGAATAACCATCAAGAAAGCAGTAAAATTTCTGACCTGATAATTTTTCGACAATCTGGTCAATAAAGGGCAAAGGAAAGTAATCCTTTGATGTGGCAGCGTTTAGCTTCCGGTAGTCAATGCATACCTGCCACCCGGTTACCGGCCGGGTGGCTATCTGCTCGCCATTATCACCCTTAACAATCTGAATGCCTGCTTTCTTCGGCACCGTTTGGGTTGGACTCACCCACGCACTATCTGAAATGGGATATATGATCACATGGTCCAACCACTTGATTATCTCTTTCTTTACCACTTCTCGCATGTTAGGATTAAGCCTCCTTTGTGTATCTCGTGCAGGCTTCGCATCTGCATCAGTAATAATTTTATGCATACAAACAGAAGGACTTATACCTTTCAAATCAGCGAGAGTCCACCCAATCACAGCTCGGTGGGTCTTCAGCACTTTCAGTAGTGCTTCTTCTTGTTCTTTCTCCAAATTAGCTGCAATAATTACCGGGAGAGTCTGATCCTCTCCTAAGAATGCATACTTTAGATGCGCGGGCAGCTCTTTCAACTCTACTTTTGGTGGGCTGATTAGTGACGGTTTCAACCCTGAAGAAATCTCAGCTGGAAGGCTCTCCACTTGATGAGACCATGGAGGCCTTCTCTCCTGCACCGCTTGTGCTTCCAACTTCCGAACTTCCTCTTCCAAATCACACATGTGATTTTCTTCTACCCTGTCACAAAACAAACAACGCTCGGGCACCTCATCCTCAACATGAGGATCGCATCCATATATAATATCTGCCATGAAACATTCATCACTTTGAAACATGTCAGAAACATTAGAAAACACATTCAATCGGACCTTCCTATTGCCGAATGTCATGTCGACTGTGCCGGTGCGACAATCGATCTGAGCATGTGCAGTGGCTAAGAAAGGTCGGCCCAAGATAACATTTGGTTGATTGTTTTTATCAGCAGAAACATAATCTAGCACCAAAAAGTCTACAGGGAAAAAGAACTCTTCCACCTTAACTATCACATCGCGAACTATCCCTCGAGGAAGCTTAGGGGTCAAATCTGCCAACACAACAGTTGTGTCGGCACGACGCAGTGGACCAAAATCATATTGGTCGTACAAGCTTCCCGGAAGGATACTCACGCTAGCTCCGAGATCCAACAACGCCCTACTCATTTTAAAATCGCCAACTTGTATAGAAATTAAAGGCGTCCCGGGATCTCGTAGCTTAGGTGGAAGGACCCCATTCAATACGGCACTAACTGCATCAGTGAGATCCACTTTTTAGGGACTTTGTGCTGCCGTATTTGAGTGCACAAATCCTTTAGATACTTAGCATAAGCCGGAACCTGTTTAATGGCATTGATTAAGGGTAAGTTGATTTTTACTTGTTTAAATACCTCTAAAATTTCCTTCGGTTGAGGTCCCCTTTTATTGATTATTTTCGTGTTACCCGGATCCTTCAAGGCTTCAGGAAAGGGAGGTAGAATATGTTCCCCTTCCTTAGCCTTGATTGGTTCAGAAGTTGTAGGTCGGGTGTTTTTACCAGTACTTTTAACAATGTTAGGTTCCGACTCATCGTCACTCTCACCATTTTCACCTAAATCCTCCACCACACCATCCACGAGCTGTGGTGGAGTGTCGACCTTGTGATAATTCCTACCACTAAGTAAAGTACTTACCTGGCCAACTGGACTGCCCTACTTTTGATGAGCGGGATTTGGTGTTGTATCACTTGGTAGTTTCCCACTACTCTGTTTCAGCTCCTTCACATCGGTTGCAAGTTGGGCCATTTGTGTGGTTAATGATTGAATGGCTTTCTCTCGCATCTCCTCCTTCTGAGCAAGATTTTTCAATTCAAGTCTTTGACTCTGTAAGTCGAGCAGAATTGATTTCAACATCTCCATCATATCGTTACCCCCCCGAAGTGTTAGACGACCCAGCTTGTCCTCTTTGATCATTTTGGTAGCTACCTTGAAAGTTGCCCTGAAATCTGTTCTGATTGAAGTTTCTTTGACCACCAGACTGATTGTTGCCTTGAAATCCCGGATTTTGCTGATTTTTCGCATTCCCATAGCTAAAATTCGGGTGATTTCTAAGGCCCGGGTGATATGTGTTGGATTGCATGTTGAAATTTCTTCCACCACCCCCACCTTGCACATAGTTCACATCTTCATTTTCACCAATTATGCCTGGGCATTGATCCGCTATATGCCCTAGATCTCCACAATGTCCACACAATGGAAACTGACCATTTACCTCCGGTGGATTCTCTACTGCTCTCACTGTCGAATGTCGTGCACTTCTAGAGGATTGAGCTTTGCGTTTTGACGCCCTTGAGTTTATCTCCAAATATTCCCAATCATCTTCTTCGTAATTCATTCCAAAAGTACCATTGGATATTGAATTTACATCCCTGGCATCTTCATCGGTTAGGCCTTCGTGGAATGTATTAATCAGCTCCCATAAATATATCTCATGATGTGGACAGTTCTTGAGCATCATTTTGAAACGATTGAACGCTTCGTGAAATAACTCACCGGCTTGTTGTCGAAACGCTCGAATATCCTTCCTTGCATTGTTAGTACGCAAATGAGTATAGAACTCATCTAAAAATTGTTGCTGCATTTCATCAACTGAGAAACCTTGGCTGCTGATTGTGTTGCAACGTGCATCATATGCAGCAATGTATAGATATGGTTCTTCATGTGCGTGACCATGAAACTTAGGCAGACTGGATATTGATTGCGTTCGAACTTCGAATGACCGCCCTCCTTGTAATTGCGGGATCACAACCGGTGATGGGTTGTTAACTATAGCAGGCCTGAAGTGGCTCTCTATGCCCCGAACTGGACCTTGATTATTTCTTCGTGGAAATCCTTCCGGTAAAATCATCGGTCGGTGTAGGTTTTGTGGCAGCGGTCTTGCCTGACCCTGCATCTGAGGTACCGGCGGTGGTAATGGAATGTCCACCACCGGCCTTCTCGGAGCAGGCTACTGATTGAGTGGGTCAGGTTGATAATATTGTTGTGGTATCTGTTGTTGTATTGGCATTGGTTGCACATATTGTTGATACCCTGCATTCCCTTGATTGACTCTCTCTGCTGCACCCAATCCAACTGTTTGCCTCTCATAGCTACCCGTGTTAACCACTTGTCTCTCGTTTTGACCCACGTAGTTATCATATTCCTCATAGCCATCATCAAAATCACCTGAGTTATTTCCTTGATCATAGATGGTTGATCTATAAAGATTTGGCATTGGCTGACTTTGCTGTGAAATAACCGGTCGAGTGGCTTGCTGAATTGATGTTGCATTAGGTGCTTGAGTTTGAATTGGTGATGGAGTGTCATCAGGAATGATTCTAACGTAACGAGACGACTGCTGTAAATTGACAGTCTGGGTTGTAGTTGGGTGTTGAAGAGATGTTGTTTGGGTGGAAGTTGGTTGATTGTTATCAAAGTTTGGGAAAAAGGTTGAGAATGATGGTACTTGAGATGTAGAGGTAGGTTGTGTAGATTGCGGTTGTTGTGGTGGAACTGGTATGGTAGTGTTTGGTGAAGGTTGGGTAGGTGTTGGCGATAATTGTTGTGGTTGTGAAGTTGCGGGTTGTTTCTCCGGTGTTGCTAAGTTCTCCATTGCTTTAGATGTTGGTATAGGTGATTGTAGAATCTTGTTCTCACGATGTAGTACTCGTTTTGTATGCTTTACTGTTCTCTCGATCTCTGGGTCGAACGCTAATGGTGATGACTTCCCGGAATTTCGAGTATGATGCATACACTTACTAGATCACCTGCACAAACAAAAATAAGAAAACCTCGCGTAAATCCGAACAAAACAGAACAAACTAAAAAGACACTATTTTTTGGATTTTTTGGATATTTAACTAAACTAGAACTTAACACTAAGCACTTTGCGCACGCCTCCCCGGCAACGGCGCCATTTTGATTTCTGTCGTTAGTGACATGCAAAAACCTATTTAAACTATTAGTATAGAATAAGCAGGGTATCGAACCAAGGGAGGACTGTGGAAAGTGTCGTAATGAAAAGATTGATTAGCTATTACTGAATTGAAAATTCGGTTTGTTTGATTGTGTGAAAGAACTAAATTAACGAGTAAAAAGTGTGATTTAAATCAATAGGAGAAAAGATGGTTCCTCCAGATTTTAGGTTTTGCAATTAATTTCAACTATGTATTTAATCGTTACCTACATAGACATAGGTGTTAGTTTTGATTAATTAACTGTGATAACCAACAACTAAGTACTCCGGTCAATACATAACGGGAGGTTATCGAATGATTATCAATTACAATTTACAAACCCTAACCCCATGTCAAATATATCCCAATTACTAGAACTCTCGGGAACTGAATGCTTAGAAATTAAGGTTTAAATAAATGCAATTGGTTACAATCAAGAAATCAAATCAATGGTGAAAAGCATCGAATGCTTAGATCACCAAGTCAAAACAATTGTATCAACACATAATATTCATTAACTTACAAAAACCCTCCATCCGGAGAAAACCACAAAAAGTTTAGCCGCTCATCTCGCACGAAGAATCTTCAAAAGCTTGAATTGATGCAGAAATCATGGTTGATTCAGTGATGGAATTGAGAATCTTGATGGAATTGGATGGAAGAAACCTTGAATTTTGAGTGCCCCTCTGCCTTTGATCGACCCTTGAATGATAACTTTTAAAACCCTAATATACACTTTGAAGGGCTTTTTTCACGTTTTTTCACTTTACCGGGTCGTAAGCTACGAGTTCAGAACCGTAGCTTACAGAATAAAAATTCTGGTGAACAACATACCCAAACCGTAAGCTACGAGTTCCAACTCATAAGCTACGGTCGTGTTTGGCTCATCTCCTTTGGCTGAACAATAGTAACTCGTAAGCTACGAGTTACAGCCTGTAGCTTACGAATGAGAAGTTCTGTTCCTTTTACTTACTTATCATCTCAACTCGTAACCTACAGGTTACAACCTGTAGGCTACGATCATACCAATGCCCCAAACTCTCTTCTTTCTTTCAACTTTCAAAGAATGACAAATTAGTCCTTGTACTTTATATCTTCAATCTCTTCTAATATATAAGCATAACATAACTTTCAGCTTAGTACCGAATGACCCCTCAACTTTTGTTCTTCTTATTTTTTTCATACTTGAGCATATAAATAACTTTCCATAAATTGCCAAATGCCCCCTGAACTTTATTATTCCTTGATTTTTGCACATATAAGATCCACACCACCTTCATAAATTACCGAATTAGTCCCTGACCTTTGCTTTTTCACACTCCTTTCACTCGTGAGCCTTTGTATCACCCGAACAAGCTTCGACATTCATTCTTGAGCTGCAACATCCCATCCAATGCTTGTAACTTCATCTTTAACCCTCGTAAATGCACCGAATTACGTACTTTACCTGCAAAACACCAAATTCTCGTAGTCACTTCATTCCAAGCAAATAAACACATAAATACACATAAATCATTATATTTAGACACTCTAAAGCTCGGGTTTCACCCTCTCCATCAATAATCAAGCTAATCGAATCAATCATCGAACTCGAACCTCGAATTATGCGAAATATGGTATTGGTATACGTGTGTATGTGCCTTATGTGTTACTTGTGCGTGTTTACTTTATGTTGTTATGTGTGGTGATCAATCAAATCGAATCGGAACCCGAAAAGCAATCGAACTCAATCGAAATCGAACCCGAACTGTGAACTATGGATGCTTATGTTAGATATAGTAGTTGGGACTGAAAGTAAATTGATTAGGAAACTCTATCGTATTCGTATCATCGCCTATCGAAATAGAAATATCAAAAATCGTCACGAAACACTCAAAAAGGGGTTCCTGATCGAACAGGAATCATTGATCGAACAGGTTAGCCGATCGAACATGTTGTTCGATCGAGCAGCCCAACCGATCGGAGACCCTGGCCGATCGGCTACCACTTTCCTCTTTTGGAGCCTATAAATAGGGCTGTCATTGTCTTCTTTTGCACTTTTAGAAAGCTCTGACCGAACCAGGCCTTGTTCTTCACCTTTTCTCAGAATTCTCTCGACTCCGGTAAGCTTTCACTCTAATTCTTGTATGTTTTTTATCATTACACAATTCTACACCTTTCTATCTTTCAAATCTTGATTTCTAACCGTGAAATCACCAAGATCTAGGTGTTCTTGGGTGATGTCATCATGGTATTCTTGAAGAACATCATGTTTTGGCCTCATTCAACCGAGAACAGCTTAGATCTAACCGATTTCCCCATAAACAAACTAAAATCTATCATAGATCTAGACATTTCACGGTGCGAAAGATTGAAAGACGGATTTTCCGACTTTCTTTCAACTCTTTTGCACTCATGACCCTCAAACCGGCAGAAACGGAGCTTGAATCAGCACACTAATCATTCTAACAAACCACGTGGTTCAAGGTTCGGATTCTAACTACGAGGTTCACCGATTTCGGGTTAAACGTTAAACTGCCGTTCCGAACAGTTCACTGGCCGGACTTGGGTGATTCCTGTCCGAACCAGTGAAACAAGTAAGAACCCATGTTCTATGGTTCAACTCGTTGTCAAAATACCTCAAAATCATATCAAAATAATCAAAACAACCAAGTGTTAGACGAAAGGCCGACCAGGTCAGAATTGCTGGCCGAACGGCTAGATTGTTCCAACGAACAGTCCAGCCGATCGGACATGCCAGCCGATCGACCGGGCCAGCCGATCGGCTAGCACATGGCCCCCACACTTTTCAACTTCATGAAGTATACTGTTTACGAGGTGATGTTCAATCGAATAAGCTACTCGATTGGTAAACATTACTCTTCGGATCATGAGATATTATGCTTCAACATCATTTGACGCATTCAAAGTGCCACCCGATCGAACGTACCGTCCGATCAGGTGACACTCTGCTAAGGACCTACACTGAAGTACCTGACCGATCGGTTGGACTAACCGATCGAACGGCCCGTTCGATCGACCGACCTGAAAGGTAAGGATACTTCAATGTTTCCAAATAATGCTACAAAAACTTCAAAAGTTCAAACCATCATACACAAACACATCCTTCTCAAAGGAAGAAACAATCCACTTGAACTGTCCAAGCCGATCGAGCCTCCCCGCCGATCGAATAGCCTACCCGAACGGTTAGACCAACCGAACGGATAGGGCTGTTCGATCGAACCTGCTGTTCGATCGACCAGACTGTTCGACCCTTTCACTTGTTTGCATTTCCGCGTCACTAATCGTTATACTATCGAACTATTCAGGCTAACCTACTCTCAGCGCTCCCTTCAATCCATAATCAATCATTGTGAGTATACTCGATCCCTTTTTGCTTTTAGCACTTTTGGGTGTTACATACGTTACTTATCAAATCACAATCAAACACAAACTATTTGAACGCTAACCGATTGCATGTATTACCTGACTAAATGAATGCTTGTTTATTATGTTTACACGTGGAATGCTGTCTACCTGCCTTAGCAACATAGTACTATAGTTTGGACTCAACACCCGTTCACATGGGGGTTGTTAAGGACAATTACTTGCATGGATTACGGTGGTAATCGTGTATTGCGAACTGTCTCGGACAGTCAACCTGCAGTCGTTGGTACCGATGGTCCCATGTCGATAATTAACATGCTTCGTTTTCCTCTGTGTACGTGCTGGTTACGCGTAAACTATTCGAACTCTATATGCTACTATCAAACTGGTGTACTCACCTTTACATTATATGTATTGACTTTATTTTAACGTATGTGACATGTGTCTAAGGTGTACGCTTGCTAGGAAAGCGAGGCTAAAATAAGTCTCTAGAGGCCCCCAACAAGTAGTTGTCTGTCAAGAACAAGCTTCTAGTGCATAGTTGTCTGTAGATCTTGTCAGTCTGGGTCTTTAGGGGCATTTGAACAATATTTATGTTTAATTTGAATCTGAGTTCTCAGAACAGGATTTAATTATTTGGATGTTATCTGTAATAACTTGTTTATTTATTCGGGATACGGTATGGGACGTATCATTTAAACTGAATCTGTATTGTTAGTTGTTGTGGAAACTTCTGGACAATATGTTTCGCTCAGTGCCATGCCCCAATGATTCCGCCATCGGTTGGGGTGTGACAGTATATCTCGGGCCACAAGATCTGATGGGTTGCTTGGGAGAAAATTTTGTGAGGGAAAAAGTTCGGGAGGTTGGGGATAAGCGGTATCAAGGAGGTGAACCTGGCTTTAATAACAAAATGGTGGTGTCGGTATAGATCTAGTAACGACCAGCTGTGGCGCAAAGTGGTTGAGTCTTTACATGATAACGAAAGAAGTTTTGATCTGATCCCTCACAATAGCTCTCAGTCAGGAATGTGGAAGGGTATTGTTTTTATTAAGAGTGAATTGCAAAATTTGTCCTTTATCTTTATACCTGATTGCAGGCGGTGTCCTTTCTCTTTAAAATTGATGAGTTTTGTACTTTATGTTTTAAAATCCTGCACGTTATGTCCTTTAGGCCTAACCCGGTTAATTTTTTTCGTTAAATCTGCTCATATGCCTTGCACATGAGGGTAATTTTGTCAATCTACCCAATTTATTTGTTTTTTTTACAATTAAAAATCAACATTTCACCCTCTCTCCTACAATTTGTCTCTCTCATCTCTCTCTAAAACTGCATACTATCAAATATCATACTATCATAGAGGAGAGAGATGGTTTCCCAGATCCCAGATCTGGCCACAACCATAATGAAAACAACAAATCCGGCCACCGCTACAACCTCTTGAAACCCTTGAACACCTTCAAATCCATCCACCACCACTGTGAAAACAACAAATCACATCTTCCCCGTTACCAAATTCGTCATCATCTTCAGCATCCAACCTCCACCGCTGCAACCCCATGATCTCCTAACTCACCTACACCGATAACCCACCAGCATTGTTTTCAGATATGTAAATTCGCAAGAACAAATCATTTTCAAACACTTGATTTCTGGTTCTCACTTATTAAACATAAGAAAACACAAAACACATGCATCGGGGATTACTTGTTCTTTTGTAGAACACGAATCTGGGTCGGAATGGATCAGACTAAACATCACTCTTCATCTCTCTCTTTCCACCATTTCTCTCTCTATAAACCGGATCTGAAATGGTAGTTGCAGATCTAGTGGAGGGTTACGGTTTGGAGGTTAAAATTGGGGATTCTAAATAGACCCCACATGAAGTTATGAGGAACAGATAGAAGAGTTGTCAATTGACATAAGGTTTTGCAGGTTTTTAAATAGTTCTAAAGATGAAAATGGAGGATGAGGGACATGAAAATTTATAGGGGATGATGATTGATTTATGATGTACCAGATGTGAATTTAGAGATGAACATTGAAAGAAACAATAAGGAATTTGGATTTATATATTTTTTAATTAATATATTTTTAATTAAATGCGTAAAATTACAAAAGTACCCTCATGTGACTTGCACATGATCTTATTTAACGTTAAAAACAAACTCAGTTAGGGCTAAAGGACATACCGTGCAACAATCTGAAACGTAAAGTACAAAACTCGTCAATTTTAAAGATAAAGGACACCGCCTGCAATCAGGTATAAAGATAAAGGACAAAATTTGCAATTCACTCTTTTATTAATAAGAAGTTCAGGAAGCAAAACATATATCGGAAAGAAAAGTTCTTTGGGTGGTGGGTGATGGGAAGAGGACTCGGTTCTGGTTAGACAGGTGGACAGCACGGGGCGGCTTAAAGATCAGTTAGCGCAGCTCTATGGTAGAGCCCTAAATAAACGAACGTTAGTCGAAAGCTGCTATAAGTTTGAAGGACGGAATGTGTGCTGGGATTTTAAATGGAAAAGGAGGCCTAATACGCAGCAAGAAAGAGACGAGGAGGTTGGATTGTTAGCGGTGCTGGATAACTTCTCTATCAGTAACAAACCTGACAGTTGGGTGTTGTTATCGAATCATAAAATGGAGGACTTTATGGTAAGGCAGGTTAGAAAGGATCTTGAAAAAAGTATGCAGGTCTCGGTTCAGCAGGATGAGTTCAAATGGAGTTCTACTGCCATTCCAAAAGTAAATCACTTCGTGTGGAGAGCGAAAGATGGGCGAATTCCGACTGCTTCAGCCTTGGTGGACATAAATGCTTCTGCCGGTGACGATAAATGCCCGTTGTGCGGCATGTATATGAAGACGCGGATCATTTGCTTGTCGCATGCTCGTTTGCCAAGTCAGTGTGGTGGAACATTTGTGTGTGGGTGAAGATGGCAATTCCCACCTGTTTGACTAGGTAAAACAAATCCTTTGTCAGGTTCAGAATTCTAGGATGGCGACCAAAAGAAAGAAAGTGGCATATTCGATCTTCTTGCTCACGTTATGGCAAATCTAGATATACGGGAATGAGAAAATTTTCAAAGGGCATCAAGCATCGGTAAGAACAATTGTCGATGGCATCAAAGAGACAAGCCTACGGTTGATGAAGAAAAGGTCTAAAGTGGCTGGAATAAACGATGCGAGCTGGAAGAACTGTGAGGAGCTGGATTTTGGTTGATTGTTTGTCTTTGTTCCAGTTTGTTCTATTAGTTTGTTGTTTTTCCTTAGTTGCTTGCTAAGGGTTTACATATATGAGCGTAATCAAATCATAGGTTTATCAGCAATTTCTCCTCACAAACACCAGTCAGTTATTGTTCATCATACCTAAGATTCCTAAGCCGAACTCGCAAACTTGCGGAAGATTTCCAAACCAGAATGCCGCACTTATTGAACTGCCCCATTTGCCATCCCTAGACCTGCAGAATTTATCTCATTTGCCAATTGGGCAAATTTTACTGTCCCATCTGAGTTACGATAAGTTATGAAGCTCAACTAAAAAAGTTTCGTTGCTAGTGCGTGCAGTCAAATTTATGTGCCGTAAAACAATTTCTATGACTGATACCTGAAATGAATTTTTTTATATGAAGTGATTTTGTGAGTCTGATGACCTTGACCTTACGACCAGTTATTACAGGAAATTAAGGGCAATACACGAAGTCATGAACTTGATTACTTTTTCTTGTAACACAGAACTTTAATCAATGTAAAATGTGACTTACCAGACTTGAGTTACATAATATTAAATTACAAAAAGTTAATTGCCATTTTCGTGTATGTTGGTTTGTTCACTTTTGCTATTTCAGGAAAATTTAAAAAAATGCACCAATTTCCTTCCTGACATACTGGAAACATACCACTTCAGTCAAAAAATTAAAACCCAATTACGTCAGACAGGTTAAATGAAGAATATTATTGTTAATTCATAAAATAAGGTGAAAATAAAAGATATATGAACTGGCAATAATATCTTTCATTTAACCTGACTGAATTAACAGAGTTTTAATTTTTAGACTGGAGTGGCACGTTTCTAGTATGTCGAGGAGAAAACTGGTGCATTTTTGAAAATTGACCTGAAATGGCAAAACTAAACAAACCACATGGACGAAAATGACAGTTAACTCAATTACAAAGTATATTAAGAACAATATTCAAACCCCAAAATACCCTCAGACTAAAGATTCAGACTATAAAAAACTTCTCAAGAACACAAATAAATAAATTAATAAAAATATTAAAAACACAGAAAACATGTCACCGCAATGGTACCAAATCGGATGCTCGATATCAAACAAAAATCAAAATACACACAACAAATCAAATTAGAAATCTGATTCTAAGAAAATAAGGCTCAGATCTGTTTTACGATCGGAACAAGAGTACCAAACCGCCATGGCTGCAACAGAGGTTGCAAGCGCACTTGCCCTCCTCCAATTCTGCCCCGCCAAGCTGCGGAAAGTCTCGAATCTTGACCCGATTTTGACTCGGATCACGTGAAATCATCATAGCCTCGTAAGTAGGGTTTTGGTTTCAAGGATGAGTAGTATTATAAGCAGCAATGGATCCAGGAACAAGTGTGTTTCCATATATATGACTCGGATCACGTGAACTTTCTCTCTCTAAATACACACACATTTTCATAGAAAATCTAGAAAAAAAAGAACACACTCATACATACATATGTATACATATACATACATAACGGAGAGTTGTTGAAGATGATTGAAATCACAGGCAGAGAGAGGCGGCAACCACCCCCTCAGAAACCCTTGTTCCCTCTTTCTGCCTCATTCTCCGAGTCAGTGGCGGAACCAGAACTTTTTTGTCGGAGGGTCGAAATGGAAATGTGTTACAAACATTATAGTTCATTTAGTTATATAATTCTTGCTATTAAAAAGAAAATAACTGTTTTACCCTCTTTTAAGTACATTAATCATTTTTTAACAATAGATGTATCAATTGGTAATTGTAATCTTAGGGAAAACCTGACCTTTTGGTTGACAAGGACCTTTTGTTATGTGTCGTCTCCTTAACGTAAATAATCATTAATTGGTTTTCACAAGGCCGGATCACTAATGATTTCATCCCGACTTCTTTTGTTGTTACTTGATGAAGTTTCAATACATGATTTGAGGTTTTTTTTTTTTACCAAAATATCTTTTTAAACATGCATTTCTACACGTGGTAATTTTAGCAATTAGCAAATTTTGATAAAAGTTATATTAAATAATAACCTAATTGGCTAGATAATTAATTAAATATCTTAAAAGTTAGAAATATAAAACACATACAAAACTAATTGGTATACGTATCAAAGTTTAATTCACAAGCAGTATTCAAATATTAACTAAACAATTGAAAAAGTTTAACAAAGGATAAATAACTTACTTCTTAATGCTTCACTTTGCCATGTATTTAACACTTCTCGAGACAAAGAAAAGTCTTTAAGAAGATCGGAGAAAAAATGCGGCAGGAATAGGGTTAGATTATTTTTATTGGGAAAGTAATATATAAATAAAATATTAGTTTTCTCATTTTGAAAACCGGGCCAATCTAATTTACTTTTAAAGCCCATAATAGTATTTATTATTAACCCAATAAATATTAGACACCACATCTTCTTTTTTCCCTATTTTCTCTGCAATGAATTCAGAAGTCATAACAAACCACCGGACCACCGCTAGCTGCAGTCGCAGCACCGCATGCCGCCGCCGCTTGCCGGCCGGGAAAGCTTCAAACATTTTTACTTTTTTCTTTCAGTTTTAACGCTTTAGAGAAGAAAATCTAGAGGGTCAACTGTAAGAAAAATTTTGGTTGAATATTCCGATAAGCTTCTAATTTGGCCGGCCGGAGGGTCAACTGACCCCCCTGACCCCCTTGTGGTTCCGTCCCTGCTCCGAGTCATAGTAAAACAGAAGAAGAGGAGGAGATCCCTGCTTCCTTCCTGTACTTATATACCGATAGTTTCAATTTTAACCTCCTACTTTTACTTTTAACTAAACCAATTTTAACCTCCTACTTTTACTTTTAACTAAACCGGAGTGGTGCCTGTGTGATGCGGCACGAAACACAACATGTTGGTGTTTTTAAGGGTGTAAACATGCGGCTCGATTTGGTTTTAAGCTATAACTAGAACCAAAATTTTCGGTTTTGTATAGTTTTAAACCAGCCTATGAACCAAAAGATAATTAAAACTAAACAAACCAAAGTCGTTAAGGAACTTGTTGAGTTAGTCTTCTCTATTTATAAGGTTTTCTTTGTCAATGTTTACTGAGGCAAGCGGTGTGGGACAAAGTGTGTTTGAGAGTTAGAGCTTTATAAACATTATTATATAGGTTAAGTAGAAGGACGGAGGGTAATTTCACCTATTTAAAACACTAAACTCCCTTGAGTGTTTTGAAATTGTGGTAAGTTACCTTTTGTCCAAAAAGTTGTATTTTAAGGTAGTATAGATGTAGGGTTTTATCATGATGACTAATTTGTTTTATCATTATTTATGTTTACTCTTAAAGTTAGAAAGAAGCTGAGGTTAAATAAACTCGAGGGCAAACTGGAGCTCGATTTTATATATGATATTGAGCGAGACTAAACGGGTATATTATTTACATAAACAATATAAGTATTAAGTTTATATAATATACACACATACCCTAATGGTCTAATGAAATAGTATTTGTCTCTCAAAAAATTGATGTGTGTTTAAAATACTTTCAACTACAATACCTGGTGGTATTCTAGGTGTAAAAAGATGTTAGCATACAAAAGTAAAATAATATAATTATCAACGCTTTTAAGGAATACACAAACCAAACCAAACCCTATCCGGTGACAAACTTTAAATTCTTTAAACAAGTACATATCAAGTTTGAAATATAGACCTTGAAACAAGCCAAACTCAAAATCACACTCGCATAAGTTAAATAAGATGAGTTTGGGCTTAGCTCGATTAATTTACCCCCTATTTGTTATCATACATCTTAATAACATACTGACTTGAGGTGACATGCCAAGTTGTGTAGTGGTATGAGGCTGGCCAGGTGTTTGAGTACGTTTGGGTACTGTGAAATCAAGGGGCTAAGATATTAACTGGAGGGTGGGTGGAGACAGCTTGTGGTGGCAAGAGAGTTTAAGATGATATAAATGGGGAAATCGTGGTCGAAGCAAAAGGTCAATTGGTTTCTTGTTTTCGTTGAATAAGAGAACAGTGGAGGAATGGCACAATGGAAGTGGTGATGTTGACAGTGGTGGGCGATGGTGGCTGGTGATGGAGGGTGGAGAACTAATGAGAGTGAGAGAGGGAGGGTAGAGAGTCGAGGTGTATATTGTTTTTTTATTAAAGTATTTTTAAATAAATAGAAAAAAGACTAAAATACCCTTCTGTTATTGATTTAACAAAAAAAATTAAGTGAGTTAGAACTAAAGGACATAACATGTAGCAGCATTTGAAAATATTAGGTACAAAACTATCAATTTTAAAGAAAAAAAGACATTTCTGAAATTCAGTATATAAATAAAGGACAAAACTTGTAATACACTCTTTTATTTACATAACTAGTTTATATACCCGCGTACTACACGGATTTGAAGATAAAAATAATGCAATTTTATAATGTGTAATCCAATTTACATAAATGAATTATCCTTATTAAATCAAACAATGTAAAATCAAGATACACATTACATTTATAAATTTTCTAAACACTTCTTTCTACACCACATTTGTAGTTTTGTTTGTAATTTAACTATCCTCAACAAGTATCAATACCTTAAGGTCATCTTTACTTTTTACTCTGGACAATGCCACATATTATTGGTCATGCGTAAAAACTGTTTTTTAGAAACAAATCAACCTTACATAGCAACTGTTCCTTAAAGAATTATTAAACTTTTAAATTAATAAATATGAAATAGCTAAAGATATAATTATTATTATGCACTATAATATTTATGCATATGAAATATAAATATATATTATTAGTGAATTGAATGAGAAAATGTCATGTGGTACTAATATGACTCTTTTATTAGAACTAGAATTCATATTAAATTTATAAAGCTTAAAGATCGAATTAACTTGTATTTTAAAAGCTCAATTACATTAGGAATTGCTAGGTGACATTTTATGGAATGTTTGTCGAAGCCGCTCGGTGCCCCGCCCTCCCTTATATATATATATATATATATATATATATATATATATATATATATATATATATATATATATATATATATATATATATATATATATATATACACACACACACACACATATATATTCTTAGTTAATATTAATTAATTGGGTAAATTAATTCAGTATTATATATATTCTTATAAAATGTAAAAATTATTATTATTTTGATAGTTTTATTTATCCTTAGTGATTACTATACTTTATATCATTATAAATTATTATTTTTGTTTTTCTAATTATTATTTTTTTAATTAAAAAAATTCTATTATCCTTAAGAAATATTAAACTTTTAAATTACTAAATATTAAATAGCTAAACAAACCTTATGACACATGCAAAGTAATTATTGTTATTATTATGCATTAAAATATTTATGCATATGAAATATAAATATCTTTTATTAGTGAATTGAATGAGAAAATGCCATGTGGCTTTAATGGGATTTTTGAATGAGAAAATAGCATATGGCATTAATATGACTCTTTTATTAGAATTAGATTAGATTAGATGTTTAAGTATAGTTTATTTACTTAATATTAATTTGTAACTTTTCCACTGCATAATGGTGATTTACAGGTGTTTTAAGAAAAATAAATGATATATTACTTTTAATTTACTACTTTTCATGTTTTACAATTTAACCTTACAAAATTTAATTTTTACTTTTAAGTTTTAACACAACTTTTCAATCTTTTATAGTTTAATCGTACAATATTTTTACTTTGAAATTTAATTCCTTATAATTTTTTCATTCTTTCGCATATTTTTATTTTACGTTTCATTCCTAATTTTACAGGTTAACACGGTGACGCACTTTCAAATTTAATCCCCTATACTTTTTTCATTCTTTCGCAAATTTTCATTTTACGTTTCATTCTTAATTTTACAGGCTAACACAGTGATGCAATGGGCGTGTGATGCAACATTTTTTCGTTTCATTCTAAATTTTACTGTTGGTGCACTTGTGTCTGTACTTTGTCTGTATTTCATCACGATATAACGATGTCTTTTGTTAGTCCTGTAAGTTTGACCAAGTCAACCATCCTCCTGGTTTTGACTTGGCCAAACAGTTAGAAAATGGTTGTCATATATTTGTGTCGAAGGATGAGTTGTCGAAGGATGACTCATCGAAGGATAAGCCTTCGATGGATGTTGATGGACCTCGAAGGATATCATCATTCGAGGTGTAGGTGTGGATCCTTCGATAGGTTTCAGATCGATAGATGATCTTTCGATCATCTATCTGATCCTTCGATCAGCCTATCTGATCCTTCGACCAGACGACCTGTGTTGGGTATATATACCCGTGTAATGTGTTCACTTCAAAAAAAAAGCAAGACAGAAAGATAGACAGATATAGACAGAGAGAGCTTTCTGTTGTGAACACACACACACTTAGAGAGAGTTTGCAAAACAGATTTGTAAACATTGAGCTTGTAACCGAATCTTTCATACGCATTAATACAAGTGGTGTTAATCGGTGAATATTGTGTGTCTTGTGTTTGTGCTTGTTTCATCTCGGTTTGCACTCTAGCTTGGATTCCGCACTTGCTAGTGTGTTAAGCATAACAAGGATAAGGTTTAACCTCATCCTCCGAGGGACCTACAAGTGGTATCAGAGCCGTGGCTCTTTTCCTTGTTAAAAACCGAGGTTATACAAGACTTTGGAGTGTTTGGACACCCGTTTTTAGTGTTTTTCTCGCATTTCTAGACTTAAAAACGTGTTCTAAACTAACCGGGTGTGTTAAAGGACGGGTTGGGTAACTTAAAAACTTGTTTTTAAGAAACTTGGTGATTTCCGGCCAAATTCCGGCTTACTCCGGTGACCGGTTTCTGGATAAGGATCTTCCATTTTTGGTAATATTTTATTTGTCAAATCTGATTTGGTAGAAAGTATGGTCTGAACATACTTTCTGCCGAAAGTTTCTACCAACCAATCACCTTTTCACCAACCTGTCACCTTTTTGTCTGCTGTGTTCGTACAGATCGAAGGATATCCTTCGAAGTCGAAAGATTATCTTTCGATCAAAGGAAGTTCGATAGATAATCATCTTTCGAACATCCTTCGAAATCTGAGACTTATCCTTCGATCCAGGGAATCTTTTCGAAGGATATATATTCGAAAGATAAGGATCTTTCAATTGTGAATCTTTCGAAATCATTGTTCGAAATTCAACAGTGATCTTTCGAACACTGTTGATCCTTCGAACAAGTATTGATCCTTCGATCTTAGTCTGTTTAGGTTTAACAGGTTTGTGTTTTTCAGGACTTTCGATCAGGGATCCTTCGGCTGGGTGTTATCTTTCGAGATATTAACATAGAATTCATTTTTCTTATCAAACATGAACCCAAGTTGGTGGGGAACTCCGGCTCCAGATAGTGGAAAATATACAAGTACAGGTTCAACTCCCTCATGGTGGGGTACACCGGCTCCAGATAGTGGAAAGTACACAAATACAAGTCTATCTCCCTCATGGGCCGAATCTCCGGTGTCGACATCTTCGCAAGCAAATGCCATATCGACAGGTCAATGGGCATTAGTATCAAATCAAACTCCGAGCATTCAAAGTATCTTATTAAGCGAAAGCGAAACCGGAAGTTTGAATCAACGTCCTAAGTTGATGCACTTAAACGAGTATCCGGGTTGGGTTGATAGATTTCGTACATACGTTCTTGGTCAAAATACCGAACTGTGGATACGTTTCACTACAGATTTCGATCAAGCTATAGAGGTTGCTGCTTCAGATACTGCTACGTTTGCAGATCTTCCTGAAGATCAAAAGAAAACGTATGATCTGGAAAAGAAAGCATACGCCATTCTCAGTCAGGCGTTAAGCAAAGATATCTACCACCAGTTTGTCAGTTTCAAGACAACTAAGAAGTTGTGGGACGGGTTGAAAACCAGAGGAGTAGGGAATGAAGCAACACGCCAATTGCGTCATGATCTTCTCAAGAAAGAATTTGACGGTTTCACGTGCATGGATAAGGAGTCTTTGGGAGACATGACAAGCCGGTTTTATCACTTGCTTACAGAGTTGAAGAATTTTGGAGTAGCGAAAACTACAGCAGAGGTGGTGAAGAAGTTTGCTGATGCATTGCCTCCCCAATGGAATAGTTTCTTGGAAATCTTGAAGTATAACTGAGTCTTGAGAACTACAAACATCAACGACTTCGTGCAGCTTTTAGAAAACAAGGATCAGGAGGAAACACTAAAGGCAAAAAGAGTTCCAGTGCCACAAAATCCAGAAATGTATTATGGAACTTCCAGTTCTTCGTCTGCAAGAACCGGTCCACATGCTCCACTTCAAACGGCGTTTGTCACAAGCACGGATATGTATGGCAATCCAGTACAAGTTCCTGTTAAGCCAACTCCCACCACAGACATGTATGGAAATCCAATACAACCACCTCCTCCTCCTGCTCAACAACAAGCGTGTTATGGAGGGACATCATCTGCTGGTCAGCAATCAAAACCCGATACAGTACAGCTCGACACTTCAAGCTTCTCTAAGGTCAGTGTAGAAGTAGCAAGGGAACACATGGAGCTGCTTAACACTATAGTGAGCGCGTACTGTGGGTTAGTGGAAGGTCAGATTGGCAACATTAATCTGACACAAGAAGACTATCGGCAGATTGACAAGGAAGAGATGGACTTGATGGATATCAAGTGGGCCTTTGCTAGTGCTGTAAGAAGGGCAAAGGATTTCATGGAAAGTACTGGCAGAACCAGCTTGGAAAGCAAGAAAGATACCAAGTATGGGTTCGATAAACAGGCAGTAAAGTGCTTCAATTGTGGTGAACGGGGTCACTTTAAAAGGGAATGTACAAAGCCAGCACATCATGGGAACCAGAATCCCTTCAGAAACAAAGGCAACCAGCAGAACCAGAACAGGAACAATGAGCGTACATTAATACCTGTCAACAACCAGAGCCAAGCTGGAACATCAAATGCCAACCGGGCACTTGTGGTTCAAGTGGATGAAGGTTGCGACTGGTCAATCCAGTTGAGTGGTGATGCTCCAGATGGAACAGCATGTTTTGCTGAAGTGGTTAAGGATTTAGTTCACACCAGTGGTGGAGAATCTTCCGCCAGTGGTGGTGAATCTTCTGAGGATGAAGACTCTTCGGGATATAGTAGGAGTTCAGATGAAGAATCCTCAAGTTCAGGCGATGATCATGTGGGTGAGACATCAAATGCGTCAGTCGATGCAGATATTGATGAGCTTTTGGAGGAAGCTGCAGCAGGAACTCATAGAAGATCTATCTTGGTGGATCAAGCCGCTTATTCTTCGTCTTCTCTCCATTCAGCCTTTATGGCTAATGTCGACAGTTCATCAAGTCAGGTATGTGTCGATGAACCCACTGCTATTAATTGTGATAATTGTGATAGTTTGCATGTTAAATGTACTGATTTAGAGGCAAACATGTCTGAGTTGCAAGGCAAACATGATGCTTTACAAGCTAGTTTGTTTGACTTGCAAGACAAACATGTTTCTTTGAATGCCAAGTGGTGTGAATTGCAAAGCAAACACGAGGCTTTGCAAGAGAAGTATGATGTGACATTCATCCACAATCAAAAGTTGACCGTGGATCTTTCAAAATGCACTGAAGCCAATATGTTTTATGAAAACCATGAAAAGGAGTTTAAATCGGTAATTGAAAAGTTAAAGAAAGATAAAACCGAACTAACTAAAATGGTTTACAGAAAACAAACTGACATTAATTTGTATATATCTCGCCTTGAGATTATGCAAAAAGAGATGGCTTGTGTGAAAACCGAAAGTGAGGCGATCCAACTTAAGCTAGACAGTTATTTGAGCTCTAGCTATGTGTTGGATCACATCATTGACGTTCAGAAAGAGAAACGGGATGTCACATGCATAGGTTACAAGAAATGTCCACCACCAGTGAGACACAATTATGATGCCATGCCTGACGAGGAGGATAGAACTTTCTTTGAACCATCTGTTCCTCTAGATGTTAAGGAGTTTGCAACAGGACTCGGATACAAGAAAGAAGTATCATCCGATTCAGATGTGTCAGCAGATGCATGTGTGTCTTCTGCTGAACTGAATCAGGATCCTCCGGTTATTATTGAGGATGCTGATTCTTCTGATGATGAATCCGATGATACTAATGTAGCAAAGTCTGATGCAGAAATCAAAGAAGAGGACATACCTCTTGAGAATCATATTTTATGTGATCCTCCTGCAAAACCCGCTAAGACTATTGCAATCGAGTCTTCGTCTGCAAAAGAGTCGGAGAGTGTGAATTTGCTGTACACTCTTGTTGGTGACGATAAAATTTATTCGGACAAAGATTTTCCTATCAAGAATGTTAATCAATCTTTAATAAGTAAAGTCTTTGAAAATTCGACAAGTAAGTTTTTAGGAAAGACAGGACCACGTGTTACAGTTACACAGTGTCCTCCTATTCCAAAGGCCGAAATTCGAAAACAATATGGCAATAAGAAATTACCAACAGTGCAGAAACAGCAAAATCACACCAAGTCAAAAGGAAAATCACCGACTCAAGCACAAAAGAAGCCGAATCAAAAGAAGAACAAAAATGTAAACTTTGTGAAATCGACGGGAACGGACAAAATCGAAACGTTTGAAAACAAATCTAACTTAGATTTTGTTAAGAAAGCACATGTACAGAAAAGAAATGAACCAAGTAGTTCAAAACCTAGTACCTCGGGATCATAAAGTTCATCATCATCGGCAAGACGATTACATGATACTTCGGGGTTTGTTGAACGAAGATCATGTTTTGAGTGTGGAACAATTGGACATATAATTCGAAACTGTCCATACCTTCATAAACAAAAAGGCAAAGTTGATGCTCCCCGTGACCAAACTGACCGCAGGCAAACTGTTTCTGTAAAACAAGATCCCCGCCTTATAAAAGAAAGGGAAAAGAAACAAAAACGCCAACAGGTCAAGAAAATTGAAAAGGCGATTAAAACCGATGTGGTTAACAAAACATCTGTTTCTGTCAAACCAGACAATTCAAAAACTTCTGACAACCATGAAGTTAAAATTTTAAAGAATAACACTGGTAAAACAAAACAGACCTGGAAACCAAAAACGGTTACTGAATCAGGGGGACCATCACAATTTACCAATCATCAAAGACAAGAAGTTATTGTTATTGATGAAAATGGAAGACCCAAGACCACAATGGCTTGGGTCCCCATCTCCAACTAATTGATTGAGTTCATGTGCAGGGTGTTCCAGGAGGAACTATCAGTAGTCATTGGATTGTTGATAGTGGGGCATCCAGGCACATGACAGGCGACATGAAGCTTCTCTACGACGTCAAATCTATTAGAGGAGGTTATGTTGCTTTTGCTGGAGATAAGGGTGGTTATATTACGGGTGAAGGAATGATATCCAACGGGATTGTCAGCTTTGACAAGATCAACTTTGTGCAACAACTTGATCACAATCTTCTTAGTGTTTCTCAAATTTGTGACAAGCAATTCTCAGTACACTTTGATGCTAATGGATGTTATGTGCTGAAACCCGGTTTCAAAATTCCAAAAGAATGGATTCTCTTGTCAGCTCCAAGGATAAATGATTTGTACGTCCTTGATATGAGCCAAGCTATTACTACGTCTGCACAAGCAACTTGTTTCGTTTCCAAAGCCACAGAAAAAGACTCTATCTCTTGGCACAGACGAATGGGTCACATTCACTTACGCAAAATGAATCATTTGATTTCAAATGAATTGGTGAATGGTGTTCCTCTTAAAAACTTCCATCTTCAAGACGTCTGCGTTTCGTGCCAGAAAGGAAAACAAACGAAGAAACGACATCCTTCTAAGAAAATCAACACGGTGGCAGTTCCTCTTGAACGTTTGCACATGGATTTGTTCGGTCCTGTCAAGCACAAGAGTATTCGGAATGATCAATACTGTCTCGTGATAACTGATGACTATTCAAGATTTTCTTGGGTGGCGTTCATGGCACACAAGAGTGAAACCTTTGGTATTATCAAAAACTTGATCATTCAGATTGAGAATTTGTATAAGTTGAAGGTTAGGCGGATACGTAGCGACAATGGTACTGAATTTAAAAATCATGCCATGGCGGAGTTTTGCACTTCAAAGGGTATTCTTCATGAGTTTAGTGCAGCTTATACTCCTCAACAGAATGGCGTCGCTGAACGTAAGAACCGCACATTGATCGAGACTGCTAGGACAATGTTGGTAGAGTCGCAGTTGCCCATTCCATTCTGGACTGAAGTTGTGGCCTCTGCATGTTACACATTGAACCGAGTCCTTACAGTCAAAAGGCACAATAAGACCTGCTTTGAGCTTCTTCAAAAACGGAAACCAGATTTGTCTTATCTTGAACCGTTTGGAGCTCCATGTACAATCATCGATCCTAATGAAAAGTTTGGGGCAAAAGCAATTGAGGGATACTTTCTTGGGTATGCCACCCCTAACTTACGAGTCTGGAATCTAGAGACTAAAAGGGTCGAGGAATGGTCTGAGGTCAGAGTACAAAGGCACACTTTGCCAGTCAAATGTCCTGGTCAGCCTTGGATGTTTGAGTACGATGACTTTTTCAATTCGATCAATGTTGAAGCCGTTGAAGAAAGTGCTGCGGCAAGGATGTTTTTCGAGAGTGACAATGCAACAGTTTCACCGGTGGTTCGTCCAATTCTTGTCAATCAAGAACCATCTTCGGTGAACAATAATACTCTCGACAATGAGGATTTTCATGATGCAACCGAATTGAACGAATCTTCAGAGGATGATGAATTTCTAGATGCAGATCAAGAAGCTCCAACAACAGCAGTACATGGTACTTCAGAGGGTACTCCTCCAGTGTATACCCATAGAACAGCTGAAGCAACTGCATCATCCTCTTCGTCAATTCCGGGCATTGATTTAGTTGTTGATCTCAATTTCAACAATCTGGGTATAAATATTCCAGTTCCAGATAATCCAGAAACAAGAATTCATAATACCCATCCTCAACAAAACATCATTGGAAATGTGCAAAGTGGCATTCAAACAAGAAACATGTTGCGAAACAACAACAATGGAGGCCTGTATGCAGCTATTCGAGAATCCGGGCAACAAAACGATTGGTCTTTCGCGTGTTATGTTTCACAGGAAGAGCCAAGAACTTGGAAAGAAGCCATGAAAGATAACTCTTGGGTGGAAGCAATGCAGGAAGAATTGCAACAATTCCAGAAGCTGGGTGTCTGGAAACTCGTAGAGAAACCTGCTGGCTACAAGAAGATTGGTACCCGTTGGGTTTTTAAATGCAAAAAGGATGACCGCGGAGTTGTTATCCGGAACAAAGCACGTTTAGTCGTTCAAGGTTTTCGTCAGATAGAAGGAATCGACTACAACGAAGTCTATGCACCTGTTGCACGTCTGGAAGCAATTCGGATCTTTCTGGCTTATGCCTCATTCAAAGGATTCAAGGTTTACCAGATGGACGTCAAAAGTGCATTCTTACATGGTGTGGTTGAAGAAGAGGTGTACGTCGAACAGCCTCCAGGTTTTGAAGATCCTATCCATCCCGATCGGGTTTGGTTGCTCAACAAAGCTCTCTATGGTCTACATCAAGCACCACGAGCTTGGTATGCAACCTTATCTAACTATCTGCTGGAGAACGGTTTTCGAAGAGGTCTTATTGACTGTACTCTTTTCATCAAAGAACAAGATGGAGATCTTCTTCTGGTACACGTATACGTTGATGATATTATTTTTGGTTCTACTAATGATGTCTTGTGTAGGAATTTCGAGCGCATTATGCAGGATAAATTCAAGATGAGTGCTATGGGGGAAATGACTTTCTTTTTGGGTCTACAAGTGCAACAAACTGAGTCTGGGATATTCATCCATCAGACTAAATATGTTGGTGACATCTTGAGCCGGTTCCAGATGTCTGATGCAACGCCCATTGGTACCCCACTGCCACAAAATCACGGAATTACTCCAGACTTGAAGGGTGAAGCTGTTAGCCCCTCATACTATCGCGCAATGATCGGATCTCTTATGTACCTCACAGCATCAAGACCAGACATAATGTACCCAACGTGTCTGCTTGCCAGATATCAAGTCAACCCGAAGGCCTCACATCTTGCAGCTGTCAAAAGGATTTTTCGTTATTTGAAGGGTTACCCTGACACCGGTCTATGGTACCCTAGGGATAATAACTTTGAATTGGTCGCTTTCAGTGATTCTGATTTTGGCGGATGCAAAATCGACGGCAAATCCACAACGGCTGGATGTCAGTTTTTGGGAAATCGCCTAGTCACATGGCAGTGCAAGAAGCAGACGTGCGTCGCTACATCAACATGCGAAGCTGAATACATTGCTGCCTCAAGTTGTTGCTCCCAAGTTCTGTGGATCCAACAACAATTGCGGGACTATGGTTTTGAATTCCTAACTACTCCTATTTACGTTGATAATTCTGCTGCATTACAGATCACTAGAAATCCTGTGCAGCACTCAAAGACCAAACACATCGAAATCAAATATCACTTCATACGTGATTGGTTTGATAAAAGGCTAATCGATGTTGTTAAGGTCCACACCGATGACCAACGTGCCGACCTTTTTACCAAAGCATTTGACAAATCAATATTTGACTTTTTATTATTGGTAAACGGCATTATGGTCAAGCAAGAGTAAAACCAACATCGGAAAATCATTTTTGTAAATACCTTTGTGTTTTAAATTTGTCTTAGTATTTTGTTTTTAGGGGGAGTAAATCCAAAAATCTGAAAATCCAAAAGCATCGAAAAATTTCAAAAACACAAAAACAATAGAAAAACAAAAATGAGTTTCCTGGCGAGCAAAAGAGAAAATGATAGTACATCAGTGGTTTATCCAAACCTCTTTAAACCTTAAATGAAAAACGATAAGCAGCTCTATATAAGATGTATCGGTAGGCTCACAATCATTTTAAAGTGTGCAGGGTGATATAAATCTTAATCGACTGAAGACCAGGTGGGAACCATTCATTGGCATATGGTCTTAGTACCGAAATTTCGTTTGAGAGATTGCCGAGGTTCTGAGATATTCGGTCTTTATGCTGCTTATCATCTGGGTATCATGGTTGTTTCTTTTACCGAAAAATAACGGGGACGCAAGTCTAGATCTTCCATGATACTATACATACGTGTACATACTGCATACGACCTCAATAAGTGATAAACAATCACATGTCCAAATCAAAATAAGTGATAAAATATCACATTTATCCGGGAGTCAAGTTCGTCTCTCTGCTGTACGGAAGTACTGACCTGTTCACGGACTTGCTCCTGTGCCCTCATGCATATGAAAATCAAGTTCCTCATCAATAAGTGATTATATCACATAGGGCTTGTTTTCAAATCAAAATAAGTGAGAATCTCACATCATATACGGTCAAACAGAAGATAATCGGTATACTCATCGGTAAGATGAACCCTCGTGCATACCTTGATACGGGAATGTGTCGTGATGTGGATGAACACCGGTCGGTAAGTATAAATCATACCTTAACGTATCCCCTCGCCATGATTACATCTGATAAGTTGAGCTTAAGTGGACAACAATACCGATAATTGTTCTAGGATGCTTATCTTAATGTTAACTAATTGAACAACAAGAGCGTTTTGGCATGACCGTACACTCATATGATTCTCTTACCCTCGAAACTCACAAAAAGAATGTCTGTATATATTTATTTACTGCTTTCAGTCTTTACATTTGAAAAATTCAAAAATATCAAAAAGATTTTAGGTGTGTTTTAATATAAACTTTATAAAAGCCAAAAAGATTTTATTTCTTCTTTATTTTCGATCGTACGATGTTGGATCTCAAGTCTTTGTTACCTGAAACCTGACTGAAAACCGAATTGACTAAATCTTCATAAACGGTCGAAATTTGCAAGTTTTGAAAGTTAGAAACTAAAACTGACAAATTCACTAAACTTTCAAACTGTCGGACGGTGTTTGATTGTGACATGGTCATTCGTGTGTCATTTGTTTATACTAACTATATTCCAAGCAGTTGTTCTCATTACGCGTTTAGATTTCTTGCATGTGCAGATTTTAAAGGCAAGGAGAACATGGTCGATGACAAGCTTTGGAATGAAGACACGACGTGAAGGCACTCAAATGATGAAAATGATCGAGTTGCCGTTGACCATCATCAACACCACAAGGATCTCAAGCATTGAAGATCAAGTCATTCACGAGCATAACTCAAGGGGGAGCTTATGTTAAGGGGGAGTTTGTCAACACACTTCCTACATGATACGGGTAGTTTGTTGATACACTTTCTGCTTTCAAGACGTGAAGACTTTGAAGATCCTCCGACATTGAAGACTTGAAAGGACGTCAGAGACTTGAAGACACGAAGATTGAGACAAAGCTACAGCCAAGGGGGAGTTTGTTGGTGCACTTGTGTATGTACTTTGTCTGTATTTCGTCACGATATAACGATGTCTTTTGTTACTCCTGTAAGTTTGACCAAGTCAACCATCCTCCTGGTTTGACTTGGCCAAACAGTTAGAAAATGGTTGTCATATATTTGTGTCGAAGGATGAGTTGTCGAAGGATGACTCATCGAAGGATAAGCCTTCGATGGATGTTGATGGACCTCGAAGGATATCATCATTCGAGGTGTATGTGTGGATCCTTCGATAGGTTTCAGATCGATAGATGATCTTTCGATCATCTATCTGATCAGCCTATCTGATCCTTCGACCAGACGACCTGTGTTGGGTATATATACCCGTGTAATGTGTTCACTTCAAAAAAAAAGCAAGACAGAAAGATAGACAGATATAGACAGAGAGAGCTTTCTGTTGTGAACACACACACACACTTAGAGAGAGTTTGCAAAACAGATTTGTAAACATTGAGCTTGTAACCGAATCTTTCATACGCATTAATACAAGTGGTGTTAATCGGTGAATATTGTGTGTCTTGTGTTTGTGCTTGTTTCATCTCGGTTTGCACTCTAGCTTGGATTCCGCACTTGCTAGTGTGTTAAGCATAACAAGGATAAGGTTTAACCTCATCCTCCGAGGGACCTACATTTACAAGTTAACACAACTTAACGTGTGTATGTGGTATAACATTTTACATCTATCTTTCTAGTCTGACAGGTTCATCACATCACACAATTCTAAATCAACTTAATTATTCTATTCTATACTTTACGTTTCGCTCTACTTTCTTCATACTAACCCGCCACAACTTAGTGTTGGGGAGTTGGGGTGGAATATTGGTGCTATTTGGCAGTTGGCATCGTTTTACCTCTCACCGCAATGTGGGGCTTATTCTCGTTTTAATTATTTATATGATATTAAAAAAAAGTCTGGTATAATACTTATTCTGATCACTAAGTTTTTTTTTTTTAACATCAACATTTCAAAACTAGCAAGTGCCTAGACGGTATAAATAAGATCATCAAAACATAACCGACTATGTGGGTGTTTGGGTTAGCTTATTTTGAAACAACTTATAACTTAATAAGTTGTTTTTATTGTGCTTGGTTTAACTTATTTAAGTTGTTTTTGTGTGTGAAAAAATTGTTTTTGAGAAGTTAGAAATTCTAACTTATGACTTATATAAGTTAATAAGTTGTTTTTGATCCCAAACACCCCGTATGATCAAATCAGGAAATTGGAATTAGACCATTTACTTCCGGTCTGTACAATCCATAGAAGAGAACAACCTTTTGTATATTTTTTTCCATTACAGTTTTATCCGATGGTAAAAACCGATGATAACGTCCTTGCTAATTTCAAATTCAGGAATTCCGAAAACAAAAATTTCAAGACTAAAAAACAAAACAAAAAAAAGAAATAAAAACTTATGTTGGTTATCAAACAAAAACCAAAGTCCAAATAATAAATCAAAGTAAAATCTGTTTGTTTTTTTTTTTTTTTTTTTTTTTTTTTTTTGTTTTGAAAGGGGTAAAATCTGTTTTTTAGAAAACGAGGATCAGATCTGCTAATACAAACTATTGAAAACCTGACTACAAACAAATCAAAACAAAAACCTAATCATATCAGTTATACAAACTTTAAAAAAACCCTAAATTTTAACCAGACTACAAAACTTAAAAAAAAAAAAAAAAAAAAAAAAAAAAAAAAAAAAAACAGTTGCGTCGTTACCAAACAAAAATCAAAATACACACAACAAATCAAAACAAAAACCGATTTTCAAAAGAAATGAGGCTCAGATCTGTATTACAACGGGAACAAGAGGATTAAACCACCATGGCTGCAAACAGAGGTTGCAAGCGCACTTGCCCTCCTCCAATTCTGCCACGCCAAGCCGTGGAAAATATCAAATGTTGACCCGATTTTGACTCGGATTAGGTGAAATCATCACAGCCTCGTGGTAAATAAGCATAACAGAACAAGTAACAACACACACCATGAAAGAATAGTTGTCTTCGTGCATCTCTCGGTCTCTCTCTCTGTCTCTCAATACATATACATGTGTAATATGTATAAAGAAGTTTACCGTTCAAAAAAAAAAAAACACAGAGATATGTATGCATATATATATATATAACGGAGGGTTGTTGAAGATAATCGAAAGCACTGGCGGAAAGAGGCGGCAACCACCCTCAGAAACCCTTGCTCCTCTCTGCCTCATTCTCCGAGTCAAAAGTAAAACAGAGATCCCTAATTTTACTTTGGTTGTTTGTATTTATACTAGGGGCCTTCAAAGAGTTCCAGTTTTGACAACTTTGGGTTTTTGTAAAAATAATTTAAAATAACAAAAATTACCTTGTATGTTAGAGAAAAAATTACTCTTTGAATGTTTAGTGGTTTTAACTAGTTTGACTTCAAAATCAAAATATTTAACATCTTGAATCCTTAAATGCTTTTCTTATAAACCTTTTTTTGAAACGCAAACTTCATTAATAGAGACCGAACTCGAAGACCGGGACAGACAACAAACAAGAGAAGAGACTACATAAATACAAATTTACACCAATCCGACCAATCTAACGCCCGATATTGAACCTATGTTTAAACCATAAAAAGGTGACCGACCTAACGTCGCCAAATGCTTTCAACGCAGCTTCTCTTGCCATTGAAACGAAGATTATTTCTGGCCTTCCATAGAAACCAACAAGCAATGATCACGACCCCTTGCAGCGCCTTTTTTCCGTCAACACTTTACTTCCGAAATTGTGAATCTCCAGTAGGTCCCTGAATGAGAAAGCAAAGAAGTTTTGGACCCGACACCAAAGCATATTTTTTTCCCATAACCACATCGCCAACGGGCAGGCGATGAAAAGATGGTCTACCGAATCGGAACCGGGCCTGCAGTGGAAACAAGAGCTGTCGGAACCCGTCACTCCCCTTCCAGCTAGAGCCTCTACCGTCGCAATCCTATCCATTTCGGCACGCCAAACAAAATTGCTGCATTTCAGAGGTACCCATTTACACCATTCCATCACATATCGGTTGCTGAAATCTCTGTTCGAGATGATTAACCTTTTCACAGCCGCAACGCTGATGACGACGACCCATTACCAACCCATTTCTAACCGTCCTATCTACTAGAAAGAACCACCGAACCGAGAGCCTGGGTGAGCGCCAGCCATTCAATTCTTTCAGAATCTCTGAGAAGGGATCATGCCCCCAAAGCCACAGCCCCTCTCCTTCAAGTCGATCCCGGATGCTACAAGTTTTCACAACTTCCAGCTTGAAAAGACTAGGAAACCTGCTATTAAGAGGAACATCGAGTAAACAAGGATCAAGCCAAAACATAATTTCATCACCTCTACCAACCACCCCTCTAAAAAAGCTACGGATCGGGGAATTACTCACAATCGGCTTCTTTAAAACAGACGTGATATGTGGAGGGCATTGATGACACTAATCCACAAGTTATCCTTGTCGGTTTTGAATCTCCAACCCCACTTCGAGAGAAGCACCGTGTTCACATCTTGAGTTTATGCAAACCCAACCCGCCCATCTTCTTCGGAGAAGCGACCCTATCCCAGGCAACCCAATGCAATTTTTTTCTTCACTAGATACTCCCCAAAAGAATCTCTAATCAAACATTCCAAGTCCTCCACAACTTTAACAGGGGCGCGATAAAGGGAAAAGTAATACGTAGGAAGGCTTTCTTGAACGGACCGAATTAAAGTGACTTTACCTCCAATGGAAAGTAATGAAGCCTTCCATAAAGATAATCGCCTCTCGAAAATGTCATAAACTGGTCTCCAATTATTAATCTGATTCATATTTGCCCCCACAGTTAAACCAAGGTACTTAAAAGGTAAAATGTCCGCCTTACAACCCACTAACACCGCCATATCTTCTACATCCCCGAAGTTCACCCCTAAACCAAATAAATTAGATTTGCCAAGGTTAATTTGTAAACCCGAGCACACATGAAAGCATCTCAGAATTCTGACTACATTGCGGATGTTATCACTAGACCATTCACCTAAAATGAGTGCGTTGTCTGCGTATAAAAGGTGCGAGACGGTTGGGCCATCGTTAGGAAGCCTAACACCTTTAATGTGACAACCCGAACTTTCAACATTAGTGGCGTCTAATTTTGTGATATTAACGTACCGTTATCCCTTTTCAATGAGAAATGCACTATGTTGTCATAACTCCGTTAAATTTTAGTACGTTAAGTCTGTTAGATACACTCGTAATCTTAGTAAAATGTTAAACGTAAAACATGATTGTATATGCTGTGTGTTTAAGAGTTTAGTGGGCCGCGCGTAATAATTGGTTACACTTACACATCACAGTCACCTTTGACTGATCTCGGCCCACATGAGTTCGGCCCAAAGCATCCGATAAAGCCCACCCCTCAATAGCTTTGTATATTCTAGCATGTAAAACGTGGTTAGGACTGGCAAGCTTAGAAACCCTAGAGTTTCTTGAACTCGACGACAACAATTTCTGTTTCGCGAAACTGCTTCTTCAAATCCGTCTTGCTTCTTGACCCATTCGGTTAGTGTAATCTTACGATGTTTTAAACCAATCTTATGCTTAGTTGTGTAATGTGTGAATGATTAGCAGCGATTAGGGATGCAATTTGCACCTTTTGGCAAAATACAAAAGAAAACCACAAACCCTACCCCCACATAACAACAGTTCAGTCGCACACCCCTATATCCCCTCTACCTCCGATCGCCGGAGATATCTTCTGACCAATAACCGGTTGCCGACAACAGCACGTCATCAACGGAAGACTGATGGAGGTGGTGTTTCACGGCGATCGCGACAAATGTTGATGGAGCTCAACTCCGTCTGTTTGAATATGACGGCACAACGATAGAATGGTGGTGGTGTGTTCCCGATAAGACAAGAGCGGGGAAGACGACTAATAGCAGCAGAGAAGTCACCGATGACGACGGCGGCGGACCGTCGGAGCTCCGAATCGGGCGGTAGTAATGGCAGCCTCATCTCTCTCGTGGTTCTCTTTGTCATCATTCAATCCGGTTAGTAAACTATCATTGTTTAAATCTACATGTAAATGACTTGGTGATTTGAATACATGATTGCTATGACTGGATGTGTTTTACATTACGACTGGTAGGAAGGACTGATTGGTGAAATCTTGATGAACACTATTTAGAGTTTTGATAAAACAATATAATAGAGAATGGTTGGATTGAACGTGTAAAGGTACTGGATTAAATAAGCTGGAACATGAATGTGTGCATGATATGTTGATCATTAGGTAATGATTAGGATGATACCAATTCATGGTAAATTATTGGTTCGATTAGCGGCACAGTCCGTTGTGATTAATAATGATAATAACATAAACTATTAATTGATTCTTGAAAGAAATCATGTAATGGACTCAAAAGGAAAGAATATGGTTTAACAATAATAGTTGTCGGTTATGTGATGGGAATTAGATTCCATGATTTTGACAGTTTCATTGTGACTTGAAAGTTGACTGGTCAACTGCATGCATGTGTCACACACATAATTCTGGTTGCACATGTCACACATATAATTCTGATTTCACATGGCACGCACATAATTTTGATTACACATGGGTGGTTTTATGGACTACATGTTTGTGTTAACTGAATGTGTATTAGTGATCATATGCCTTTGTTGTGGGCCTGACATAATAAGTGGACTGCCTATGATAACGGATCGAGTAACTGGGCCGCATAATCAAAACATGATAACTAAAGCGTGGACCGTTTAACACACTATAAGTGGGCCGTGAAGGTTGAACGAATTGGACGGCCCAACCGACCATATAAAGGAAACTGGGTTGTCTTGTTGTGGGCCGAATAGATTAATGGATGGTATGATGGTGTGTTAATTTTATGTTAACTAATTACTGGGACGGTTGGTTTGGGATATTTGTAACGGGCCGCATGTTAATAGTGGATTGTGTTGCTAGACAGTGATGGTTGTGATACAAAACTTATGTGATCTGAATACAATTGGTGTGCTAGCTAAGCTTGCATTGTAAAAATACCATGCCCTGAATGCTTGAAAGACGTACGTGATGTTATATGTTTCATTGCTCACTGTTTGAACAAAACGTGTGAATAGATGCGTGAACTGTGAATTCGTGAAACTGACTATCTTTGGTAATTACGGTAGGGTTTGACTGATCAACTGTTAAACAAGATAGTTAAAATAACCGAGCAAACCCAAGGTGAGTTCACTACACTCGAGCATGCGTCCCAGTGGTTGGGGACAGTGAGTGGGTATCCCGTGGAGGGATAAGTCTTTTGGGTAAAAACGGGTATATTGGTTAATATTCTCACCTATCATTCTTGTAAGTCCCTTATGTTGTTACCTGGAGGGTAACGGGTATTAGTTGGTAGCGCTAATTAGGTTTGGCACCCTCACACCGCTCCTAGAGAGGACGGATGTGAACTAATGACCCAGTCGGGCCCAGTACTGGATAGGAGTACGTGGGATAGGGCAGTCATGTACATCAGGAGCCGTCTTGTTCGGAATTGACATATTAACAATATTACTTGCATTGTCAGTGAACTGTTTTACATACAACCAGTAACAAACGTTTTCTAAAACTGTGAACTCGCCAGCTTTGTCTGATACACTTGTTACATGCTCGCAGGTCGTTAGGTATCTTGGATTTGGGGAACTTGCTGTCTGGAGTAGCTGGAGTGGTCATGGGTCGACTGGAAGGATTATGTGATTGATTTCATGAGACCATACTTTGGTTATGAAGCAATTTAACTTAGTTTACTATTTGCTTCCGCTGAACTTATTGATTTTCATTTTAGCTTGTTGAGTATATTTTTATTAATAATGGGGATTCTATTTATAACTTGTATGGGTTCAATGTAATTGGTGGCTCGTTATTGGTACGTCACACGCCTATCAGGGACACTCCCTAGGTGGTATTTTGAGGGTGTGACATTTAACGATACCCAAAGCACAAGCTTTGTTAATCATACACGATAAGGCTTCCATAACGACAACGAAAAGGAACGGGGAGACTGGATCCCCTTGCTTCATTCCTTTTTGGCACCTAAATTCAAAAGTCAGAGCTCCATTGACCAAGTTCGAGGCCCTGGCGATAAAACCTCCTTAACCCACGAACACCATCTACTAGAAAAACCCATTTGAGCAAGGATATCTATCACGAAATTCCAATTTATATTATCATAAGCCTTATCAAAGTCAATCTTCAAGAAAAATACCTTTTTATTAGATCTTTTGATCCAATTCCGAATCTCGTTTTAGACAAGCGGGCCATCCAAAATGAATCTCCCACTCAAAAAGGCAGATTGGGATGAAGAGATAACGGAATCCAGAACTCTCTTCAACCTGTTTGCCAAGATGATCTTGGAGATGACTTTATTTATGACCCCCACAAGGCTGAAAGGCCGATAATCCTTTAGGCCAAGCGGGTCCTTCACTTTCGGTATGAGAGCAGTGAAAGAAGATCTGCAGCCCATGTTTATGATCCGAGAATCATAGAAGGCAGCCATAATTTTAGAAAAATCTTCCTCGAAAAATCTCCATATTATCGCTTAACAAAACGGAAATTTATACCGTCGGGGCCCGGGGCCCGGTCGTCTCCACACACGAAAACAGCTTCTTTGATCTCCTGCCTAGTGAACCGAGCTTCCAGATCCGAGGCATCGGCGGCCGAAATCTGTTTAATGCTTGTGCATACCAACCATGTGGCAGTACAGTCAGCAAGGGGCATTATTGGGCGTTTTTTTCTAAAATGGGTATAGTGGGGATGTAGGCATTATGTTAAAAGGGTGTAGAGTATTAAATAAAAATAAAAACCCAACAAAAAAAGCTATTGGCCCAAAAAGGAAGATTAAATGTGATTGGCCATTCAAAATTGTACAAAGCGTGATTTGAAAAACGCCTGGGGTTTTTTTGAACAATAATGACTAGGGGGGTGAGTGGTGGGCGTGTTTGGGGATGAAAAACGCCAAAATTTACACCACTATGCATGGTCTAAGAAGTCTCTACCCCTAGCTACAATTGGAATGACACTTGTATACCTTATTTATCACTATTATTATTCTGCCTATTTATTGCAAGCAATTATGTTTTGATTACTGAACCACGCAAGAGTCTCCGCTTATGAATAAATGGCCATGTTTATTCGCTTTAGAGAAAGTTAAATCTTGCTGGGTTAGAGATCGGTTGCCGGCTGAAGGGGAAGCAGACATCAGGTCTTGGTGCTGGATCAGACCGTCGGCATCCCCGGCTGAGTTGGTTGAGCTGGCAGAGTGTGCGGCCATGCTTACCGGCTGTTTATGTTCTTCGGTCAAGGACAGATGGGTTTGGACTCCAAAAGTTTCGGGGCAGTTCTCTACTAAATCGTTCAAAGAGCTTGCGATGGTCTCTCTGAATTCGGATATCAGTTTTCCGGCGAAGGGGTGTAGTTGGGTTCCTTCTAAGTGCAACTTATTTTTATGGAGGGCAGCTCTCGACAGCATCCCAACTAGACAAGCTCTAATCAGAAGAAAGGTTCAGCTGGATTCGGACGTTTGTGCGTTTTGTGGGGAGGGTACCGAATTAGTGGATCATGTTTTTACTGCTTGCAATGTATCATTAAGAGTTTGGAACCGGGTTAGTGAGTGGGCTAGACTTCCACCCCTATTTGCTTTTTTTTAAGGATCTCCTTGTATACCATAATGGTGTCAACAGGGATAAGAAGATGAAGGAGATAGTTCGAGGGCTCGTGGTCGTGACTTGTTGGTGCATCTGGAAAGCGAGGAACTCCAAGATATTCTCTAATGGGAGAGGCGATAGTGATGAGATTTTTGGGGAAGTTAGGTCTCTAGGATTTTTTGGTTAAAAAGTAGGGCCAAACAAAGTAACCTTGTTTGGAGAGATTGGTATAATTACACTTTGTATATGATGTAATTGTCTTTTGGTGCGGTCCAGAGTGTTTTTGCCAGGCCAGCCGGTTTTAGTGAAGTTTGCCTTTCAAAAAAAATAATAATAATAAAATAAAATAAGGCCCTAACTATTTGCACACCTTGGCAGGCTATCTACACACTTAGGGTTTACATACGATGCGTATTGACCTATACGCAGCGTATAGGGTTACCTCTATACGCTGCGTGTAGAGCTATACTCAACGTATATAAACCATGGATTTAAGAGCCTTATCAGTAATCATTGCACAGAAAACAAGGGTTATATACGCTGTGTATAGGTCTATACGCAGCGTATATAAACCATTAGATTTTTTGAGTCATTTTGGTAGGTTTGAGGGATCATTTTTTCACAAAGTTTAAATACTCTGCGTATAGACTTCTAAGGAGCGTATATAAAGGTCTAAAAATGTCTTTTATACCCTTGTGTTGAGGCTATACGAAGCCAAATACAAGGGTAGTTGTGTCATTTTTGTCTCATACGCTGCGTAGGGATCTATACGCAGCGTATACAAAGCTCCATTTTTGTATTTTTTTATTGTGTATTCCTTTGTTTACTTATAAAAGAAAGTAAATTAATTGTGTGTATTTTCGGCTATTTCCATGTTTATTTATAAAAAAAACAATATTATTAAAAATAATACAAATATTATGAATTATAAGAGTTAAAAATAATACAAATATTAGGTCCCGTATTGACCTCGTATAAGCCTATAAGTGTGATATCGTATCGTATAGGTGTGGTTTAGGTCCCGTATTGACCTCGTATAAGCCTATAAGTGAGATATCGTGTCGTATAGGTGTAGTATAGGTTACGTATTGACGTCGTATAAGCCTATAAGTGTAATATCGTATCGTATAACGTAGTATATGTCACGTATTGACTTCGTATGAGCCTATAAATGTGATATCGTATCGCATAGCGTCGTATAAGTCACGTATTGACCTCGTATAAACCTATAAGTATGATATCGTATCGTATAGGGGTAGTATAGGTCACGTAGTGACCTCGTATAAGCCTATAAGTATGATATCGTATCGTATCGTATAACATAGTATAGGTCACGTATTGACCTCGTATAAGCCTATAGGTGTGATATCGTATCGTATGACGTCGTATAGGTCACGTATTGACCTCGTATAAGCCTATAAGTGTGATATCGTATCATATAGCAGCGTATAGGTCACATATTGACCTCGTATAAGCCTATAAGTGTGATATCGTTTCATATAACATAGTATAGGTCACGTATTGACCTCGTATAAGCCTATAAGTGTGATATCGTATCGTATAGGTGTGGTTTAGGTCACGTATTGACCTCGTATAAGCCTATAAGTGTGATATCGTATCGTATAGGTGTGGTTTAGGTCCCGTATTGACCTCGTATAAGCCTATAAGTGAGATATCGTGTCGTATAGGTGTAGTATAGGTCACGTATTAACGTCGTATAAGCTTGTAGGTGTGATATCGTATCGTATAACGTAGTATAGGTCATGTATTGACTTCGTATAAGCCTATAAGTGTGATATCGTATCGTATAGCGTCGTATAGGTCACGTATTGACCTCGTATAAACCTATAAGTGTGGTATCGTATCGTATAGGGGTAGTATAGGTCACATATTGACCTCGTCTAAGCCTATAAGTATGATATCGTATCGTATAACGTAGTATAGGTCACGTATTGACCTCGTATAAGCCTATAAGTGTGATATTGTATCGTATAGCGTCGTATAGGTTACATATTGATCTCGTATAAGCCTATAAGTGTGATATCGTATCATATAGCAGCGTATAGGTCACGTATTGACCTCGTATAAGCCTATAAGTGTGATATCATATCGTATCATATAGGTGTGGTTTAGGTCATGTATTAACCTCGTATAAGCCTATAAGTGTGATATTGTATTGTATAGGTGTGGTTTAGGTCCCGTATAATCCTATATGCATATACAAGACCTATAGGAAACCTATGCGAGACTTATACTACACTATACGATACCATACTATACTATACAATAACACCCTTATAGGCCTCTATACGAGACTTATATTATACACTATACAATACGATACGATGCAATACGATGCAATACGATACGATTCAATACGATACGATAATTTAATTTAAACGATAACAATATAATATATTTGTATTATTTACCAATAATATTGTTTTTTTATAAATAATTTTCTTTTTTTATATATAAACAAAGGAATACGATAATTTAATTTAAACGATAACAAAACAATATATTTGTATTATTTACCAATAATATTTTTTTATAAATAATTTTCTTTTTTAATTTTTATACTTCATAATATTTGTATTATTTTTAATTTGTATTATTTACCAATAATATTGTTTTTTTATAAATAATTTTCTTTTTTAATTTTTATAATTCATAATATTTGTATTATTTTTAATTTTTATAATTTATATTTGTATTATTTATCAATAATATTGTTTTTTATAAATAAATTTCTTTTTTTTATAAATAAACAAAGGAATACACAAAAAAAATACAAAAATGAAGCATTATATACGCTGCGTATAGATCCCTACGCAGCGTATGAGACAAAAATGACACAACTACCCTTGTATTTGGCTTCGTATAGCCTCAACACAAGGGTATAAAAGACATTTTCAGACCTTTATATACGCTGCTTAGAGGTCAATACGCAGCGTATATGACCTTGTTTTCTGTGCAATGAATGGTTATTAGGCACTGAGATCCATGGTTTATCTACGCATCGTATAGGTCAGTACGCAGCGTAGAGGGTTAACCCTATACGCTGCGTAGATAAACCCTAATTTTGCTAGGGTTTGGTGTGCCAATAGGCACATTCGTGTGCGAATAGGCACAGCCTAAAATAAAAATAAAAAGCAACCAAACACTTCATAAATTAGCCCCAAGTGATATACAATGGATATGTTTTTGATTGTTTGAATTTGTAATAATCACATCTTTAGGATCCTTAAATTATTTTTATTTAATTCATAGTTTCTTACTATTTATTACTAACTACCAAAAATCATTCACTGCGGATTATATTTGAAAGCAAACTCAACGGATTAAACTGTAAATTACTAAACAAGTAGTCACTAGATGATTTTTCTTGATATGCAAAATTTAAGAGGTTGAAGATGCAACATCGAACGAGTGCAAATATTCAGATTATGCAAGAATACCATGATGTACAATAATTTATAGAATCTTTATTTTATCACACTTTTAAACTTCAGTACAATGGAATACCTTATTTGAAAATGTGTAGTAATTTCACTTACCAAAACGCAACCGTATGTAATCTGGATTGAATCTTCTAAGAAAACCAATCCTTTCTTTGCCAAAGATGCGTAAATGCGTCGACCTAAAAAGATCCACCATGAGGGGGAATTGTAGACCAACAAAAAAAGCAATCGGAATTAAAGCTAATCCACATATCGGAGCAAGCATCCATAGTTTTTCATCACAAAAGACAAGGAACAAGGTTGCGCTAAAGGCAACCATCATGGCTGTTGCAGAAAGTAATAAGGAGAAAAGTCCAATAAACAATCTCCTTGGCAAACTTACTAGAAAGTCTTTCTCCGCAAAACGTGCTGTTAGAATAGACATGAACACTAGTAATGCCGTACTGGATGCGAATAGTGAGATTGCATCTGATATAGTGAAGACAATGAACGCACTTTTCCTTCTAAATAATGGAGTCCCCTTTTCTTGATGGCTTCCACCTGGTACGGTAATTGCAGCTGCAAATACAATTGTGGTTATTAGTGCAGCAGTGATACTACATGACTCTGCAGTGGTTTTCATCCACCGTTCTCCTTCCTTCACCAAGTTCTCATGTTCCTTTGTGAAAACCATATCTGGTGTCTCCTTAAAAATGTTCTCTCGAGTAATATATGTAGGAAACACAAGTTTCTTCACCTCCTATACAAATTAGTTTACTTGGTTACATTGCTAGACAATAAATTACTAATTTACTGGTGACTAATAATTTAGTTACTACGTACCTCACGCCATTGAAGCTCTCGTTGTAATTGTAAAGCTGCACCAGTTCTCTGATTAAGAACACCTGAAGGCGCCAATTTCCCGGCCAAGTGCAAGATATTGTTTTGAGAAGAATCTTTATAGGTTCTATAAATATTTTTACGCTCACCAATGTCATAGATAAGGTTGTAGATTTTTTCGGAACGATTTATTATTGCTAACTGAATAATATCATACCCATTTTTATCTTTACTTTGAATTGCTTCAGGTGATCGAAATAAAATCTCATCAACAACTTTATAAGCATTTTGACATGCAGCTTCAAGAATTGGTCCGGTATAATAGGGGTGATGAGTACCAGAGTAGTCCAAGTTGTCTATTTCATCACATATCAATTCTAGAAGTTCTATTGCTTCATCCCATTCCTTTTTTTTGTTCTCCATATGCTTGATGGGTGGAACTGCAAGTCAGCACATTATTAGTAAAAGTTCTTATAATTTGTTTTAAGAAGATAAATTCAAAAGGAATGAATTTACGTAGTATTTTTGTGCATTTCCAACAGATGAAATAAAGGAAAAGGAGTACGAAACAAACGATCAATATGAGGAGGCATATAAATGCAAAGGCCGACATAAGCATGGGAATTGGTCCTGCACAAGCATAAAAACAGTATGAGAAAAATGCTGCATAATTCTCCAAGTGCTAAAAAAGTGTCTAGCTGTTCCAAAACCCCAAAACTACCCACCCTCTCATGACAACCAAACACTCTCTCTTTTCTCTCCTCCCTCCGCTCACAGAATACACTTTTGGAAGTTGTTGCACAAGAACACCAACACACTCTCTCGTCCTCCTCACCCTCTTTCCTTTGAAAAAAAAATTCCTATACAAACTCCCAAAAACGAGAATTGGAGATGGTCTTAGTCCTTGAAATGTCTTTACCTATGAGTAATGATAACACAAACATAATTCCCTTCTGGGTAGTGTCCATATCTTCTTCTTGGAACAATGAATATGCAAAGTATGCAGGGAACCCCATTAAAAATGCAGTACACTTAGCAGCCAAGCCTATTCGTTCCACAATATTTTCTAGAGCTGAAAAAAAACCCTACAATCAGTCACCCTTACAATAGAAGTCAAAAGAAAAAAAAAGAATGACAAATGAAACCTTTTATAATACATGAGAAACATACAAGGATATATAAGTGTTTCCCAGTAGTCTAGCCCACTAGGAAAGGTTTTAGATATGGCCATGAGTACGTCATCACTTTTTGAAGCAAAGTTAGGTAAAGTTTGCACCATCTCTACTGCTAAACCTAGAATCATAGACAATATAATGTTAATGTTCAAACCACTGTGCCTGATTTTATGTTATATTTTGCCTAGTATGTATACTTACTGTATTGTTTTGCCGAAATTGCATTAACAAGAAGGCGGACCCCAATTTCATCATTAGGGTGACCAACAGAGACGTCTGAAGAAGATTGCGTGGGTTTTCCACTGTCCTTGACCGCTTTCAACAAATATCCAATGGTATCAAGATGCATATTCTCGTAAGCTTTGTGCAACGGTTCGTCACCATTCTGGTCTGTAATTCGTAACAACTTCTTGTTCTTTTTAACTAGGAGCTCAGCTGCATGTTTGTTGCCAACAATAGCAGCAATGTGAAGTGCTGTGCTTCCATCAGAGTCTCTCTTTTGAAGTACTTGTTCATCGTTTATATACGTCAGTAGTTTCTTCACGAATTCATTATGACCTATTCCAACGGCAATGTGAAGCATCGTGCTAAAATCACTGCTGATTGCTTTTGTCACTAGGTTTTTATCTTTTTTTAGTATGGATTCTGCTTTTGACCAATCCCCCTTTACTGTAAATTTACATAAACTTGAATGGATATCTCTATTCTTCGTTTTCTTGTTTGAACTGCCACCTAAATTTTCCTCCTGTTGGAACTTGTTTTGCATATCTTGATTAATTGCTTCCGTTTCCGTTGGAACTTTATCTTTACCCACTATTATTTCTTTTAAATTTGCATGTTCTTCAATGGAGTTTTTTGAATCTAAATATAGAAAAATATGGTTAAACTAGAACTAGTTATTTGTTTAGTTGAATAAATGACATAATCACCATAAACTTGGATTGAATATGTATAGTGAAAGAAGAACATTCATAACTGGTGATATTGTTAGAGATATAAACTTAATTATACTAGTGTTTATTATGCAACTTATAATATCGATATGTATTATTACTTATAAACATGGAGATAAGCGGGTTGAATATTCAAACCGTTCATGGCAGTTATTCCCGCCATAAACAACCGCCAAATCTCACATATATATATGTAATGTCCGGCATCAATGTCCGGTATCAAGACAGTTTCTATTCTAACTGAAATTGTCCACCAAACTTTGTTCCTATTCTTGTTAATTTTCTGCACGTTATCAAGATTAAATATGTCCATGAATCCGAAACAAAACAAGTCTTCCGCTGCAGATGAATCGGATTTACAACATAGTGGTATGAGAGCCATGTTTGATAAATGTGCAGAAATCAAACCAAATTCAACCACTTTACCATGCCAACACTGCACTGATGAACAGAATGAAAAAGGCCGACGAATCCCTCGCATAAAACTCTGCTACTCACCAGGCCATCAAATTTACAATTGCAAAGTCAAAGAAAACGATGAAGTGACGCAATTGTTGAAGCAGGCTATAAACTCCGGAACGAGAAGACAAGAGAGAGATGTACACTGCCAGGACGAGATGATTGTTACAGGCACTGAAGGCGGACTATGGTCAGATATCTGGTACGTAAATCCAACATTCGATCATCATTTTAGTGGTAATCTGAATGTATTCAAGAGAATGAAACATGTGATGGGTGTGGAAACAAGATCTGGGATGAATAACTTCATGTTTATAAGAGGGGTAGGAAATGTAGAGATAAAAACTGGGAATGACACGATTAGAATACACAGTGTATTCTATTCACCGGATCTCGAACGAAATGTGCTAAGCCTTGATCAATTAACCCTTCAAGGGTTCACGGTTAAGAAATCCGGTGATGTGTGCAAGATATATCCCATGTTCTCATCCCCGATTGCAAATACTGTAAATGAAGTTAGTGGGTTGTCAAAGGAAGAAGAATTAGGATTAAATGAGAAACGAAAGTTACAGTGTCTGTGTTCCGTAGACGATGAATTCAAAGAAAATTACTTGAATTCATATTTTGAAACATTAAATGTTTCAAATGAAAACGAGAATGACTGGACTCGCATGATCATAAGAGCACTCGAATTTCATGAATTTACTGATTGTAAAGCACTGCTCGACATGATTGATGATTGGGAATTCATATTCAAATACAAATATGATCTCGAATTGAAGTTTGAAGAAATGGTGGGTTGGTTCTTAAAAGAAAAGATGGGTATAACATCAAGATCAATTCCCCCACTGTTGACTGATGGTAGAAAGATAAACCTGCTTGGGTTGTATGTGATGGTTGAGAGGGATGGTGGCTACCGAAGCGTTACCGTTGATAACTTATGGCCGGCAATAGCGAAGGATTTAGGCTTTGAATATCAAGATGGTGATTTCATTAGAGTCATATATGCCATGTATTTGGATGTCTTGATTTACTATTACAAGTTTAAATCTACTGAAGAGAAAGTGCAGATCAAAGAGATGATGGAAGAAGGTGAAACCTCAAAGGCAGGCAACGATAAAGGAAGAAGTAAGAGTGCAGATCCAACACCGGAGGATGCTGCTTCGGAGCACTATGCTCTCTATGCCGGAAATAGCTGGGAAGGTTCGTGGAATCTGCATAAGAAGCGACGCCGTTTTAATTTCAACGAAGCACGGAAAGCCGTGGATGAAGCTAACCGGAGCGTCCTAGCATATGCTTCCAAGTATAATCAAGTTTAGGGGGTTGTGTTAGAGATATAAACTTAATTATATTAGTGTTTATTATGCAACTTATAATATCGATATGTATTATTACTTATAAACATGGAGATAAGCGGGTTGAATATTCAAACCGCCATAAACAACCGCCAAATCTCACATATATATATGTAATGTCCGGCATCAATGTCCGGTATCAAGACAGTTTCTATTCTAACTGAACTTGTCCACCAAACTTTGTTCCTATTCTTGTTAATTTTCTGCACGTTATCAAGATTAAATATGTCCATGAATCCGAAACAAAACAAGTCTTCCGCTGCAGATGAATCGGATTTACAACAGATATATGGAAGAGGTTTACATCTGAGACTATTCTTGAGTTCTTGAGTTTGCTTAAGCAGAGAAAAGAAATGATTCACTCCTTTTCTTTTGTTTTCTCTCAATTTCCTTCTTTTCTTTCTTTTAATAAAACTCTAGAACACAAATAAAAATTATTTCCTGCCAAATCCTTTCTTTTCTCTCCTTTAATCAAACTCAGGAACACGACGCAAATCGGTTTTATCATATCTAGAGAAGATTAATTTTTAATCTCTATGTCGTAGGGGCCACTTTCAAATCAGTTTCACTTACGGTGTTATCCCCAAATGAAATGGTGGTTGGTTTGGATTTCATTGGTGTGTCAGCAGAAACTTGATGATAAAAGCTATCGTCATACTAGTTCACAATAGCCTTTTTGACAATTCACAAAAAGCTATCGCCAAATCGAAATGACCATAACTTCTATCTTCTAATTTCTTCTGATACAACACACCTCTCATCAAACAAATTGGGATCTTTGGCTGGTGACAAACCTATTGCTATTTCAGTTGGCGATAGGTTATCTCGAACTTACATGTTGAATCTTGTGTGACACACCTAAGAATACCAATGCTATCTCCAATTCATTTGGCGATAACCCCCCAAGTGAATGTAGAAAGTAATTTGAAAGTGGCCCTCAAGTGATGAAGGCATAGCCTGTGGCCCATCTATGAAAAAAAAATTCTTAGACAAGAGCATAATGTTTGATGGTGTTATTTTTCCTAATGTATTAATTTACTTAATTAATAGATAAATGGGTACATCAAAAATGATAAATCTCATAAAAGGGTATTATATCTAGATGACATCTAGATCTTTTGATATTAGACACAATGTATAGAGGGTTACTAGAGGGTATATCATGTGAATACATACCGAATCATACATAACTTTCGAAACAATCAATACAATTATCATTTTTATAACTTCCCTATTACTATGATTTTGGAACAAGACAAGACGTCTTGATGAAACTAAGTTGTTTATATCATCTAACTTCTCGCTGAAAATTTTGGAGAGACGCTAATGTAATTCATGGAATAAGAATCTGTTGGTGCACTTGTGTCTGTACTTTGTCTGTATTCGGTCAGTATGTAAACGATGTCCTAAGTTAGTCTGTAAGTTGACCAAGTCAACTATCCTCCTACTTTGACTTGGCCAACAAGATGTAATATGTTTGTCTGTATCGAAGGATAGCCTCGAAGGATTCTGTTGATCCTTCGAGGTGATCGAAAGATAGACTTCGAACAATAGACCTCGAAAGGTGATCTTTCGAGGTCCTTGCTGATCCTTCGAAAGCTTTCTATCCGAAAGATGATCCTTCGGACCATCTATCGGATCCTTCGACCAGACATCATGGGCTGGGTATATATATACCCATGCAGTGTTGAGTTTAGATAGAGATGCACACTTAGACAGATGCACACAGACAAGAGCAGAGAGCATTCTGTCCGAAACTCACACACACACACTTTGAGAGTTTGCAAACTGATTGTAAACATTGTGCTTGTAACCGGAACCTTCATACGTATTAATACAGTGGTGTTAATCGGTGAAATCTTGTGTGTTTGTTTCTCTACTTGCTTCATCTCGGTTTGCCTACTAGCTTGGATTCCGCACTTGCTAGTGGGTTAGTATAACAAGGTTTAGGTTTGTTCTCGATCCTCCGAGAAAAGGGACCTACAAGTGGTATCAGAGCTTTGGCTCTTTACCTTGTTTAAAACCGGGTTGTTCGAGTTCTTGGTGTGTTTGGACACTAGGTTTAGCACCCGTTTTGGTGGTTTTTCTTGCTTTTCTAAACTGAAAAACGGTTTCTAAACCTTCGGGAGTGTTCAAGGTTGGTTTGGGTAACTTGAAAACTTGTTTTTAAGAGACTTTAATTTTTCCGGCCATTTTTCCGGTGGTATCTCCGGTGACTGTTCTGGATAGGGTTGTGTCCATTTTGGGTAAACTTTTTGAAAATCCAAAAAGTTGGTGAAAAGTCAGATCTGCACATACCTTCTGCCGAAAGTTGTGCACCAACCCATCACCTTTCCCACCTACCCGTCAACCTTGTGTCAGCTGTGTCAGAAAGTTCCGAAAGATATCCTTCGACTTCGAAAGATCATCTTTCGATCAGAGACAGCTCGAAAGATTAGCATCCTTCGAGTAGTCTTTCGAAGTCTAAGAACTATCCTTCGTGTTTGAAATCTTTTCGAAAGATAGTAGTCCGAAAGATAAGGATTCATCTCGAAAGATAAGGATCTTTCATTGTGAATCTTTCGAGATCAGTATTCGAAAGATAAAGATCTTTCGAACTGTGAATCTTTCGAAAGATAAGGATCTTTCAAGACCAGTGTTCGAAACATAAGGAGAATCTTTCGAAATCATCATTCGAAAGATAAGGATCCTTCGAAGTCTTTGTTCGAAACTCAACAGGGATCTTTCGAACCTTGTTGATCATTCGAACAAGCATTGATCTTTCGAACAAGTCAGTATCTTTCGATTCTTAGTTGCTTATATTTCTTAACAGTTTGTGGTGAGTAGGTTTGGTACTTATATTTGATCAAAATGAGCTGTACAAGTCCATGGGATTGGAGTTTGGACTCACGAAACAATCAAGAGTTAGTGACTGCTGCAGATTGGGCAAAGAGTATGATTCCACAGCCATCAATCAGTCCAAGTCAATGGGCTTTGGTATCCAATCAAAGTCAAAGTCTTCAAAACCTTCTGATTAGTGAAAGTGAAACTGGCAGCAACAATCGTCCACCTAAGTTGAACCATATGAACGATTTTCCATCATGGAAAAACCGTTTTCACACATATGTTCAAGGGCAAAGCACTGATCTTTGGACGTGTTTCATCAATGCGTTCAATACTAATCTTGAAACTGCTGCGTCAACTTCAGAGGGTTATGCAAATATGCTTGAAAATGACAAGAAGGCTTATGAATTGGAGAAAAAGGCCTTTGCCACACTTACTCAAGCACTCAACAAAGACATCTACCATCAGTTCTCTTATTGCAAGACCACGAAAGCATTGTGGGATGCCTTAGTTGCTAGAGGAGAAGGCAATGCAGCTGCAAGAAAATCTCGACATGACTTGTTGAAGAAAGAGTTTGAGTCCTTTCAGTTTTTGGAAAACGAGACTCTGAATGATATGATCACACGTTTCTATCATTTGATTAGTGAGATGTGTGCTTATGGAGTTGTCGCTACTCAACAAGAAATGGTGAGTAGATTTGCTGACGCCTTACCTCCAAAGTGGAGTTCTTTCATTGAACTGTTGAAACATACTGGAACTCTAGATCAAGTCAACATCTATGAGTTCATTCAAAAGCTGGAACATAAAAATGATGAAGAAATTAGGAAAGCGAGGCGTGCTCCAGCTCCCCAGAATACGGAAATGTATCTTCCAGGATTCGATGTTTTGGCAAGATCCGCTGCAGCTCAACAACAGCAACCTAAGCTGCAGACTGCATTTGTGTCCAATACAAGTTCAAGTTCCTTTCCGTTTCCTCAGTCAACAGCTGCTCCACCACAACCTCAATTCGATCCGAGGTCTTACATTCCTGTTCCAACACAGCCACAACCACAACCTCAACAACAACAACAGCAAGCTCACTATACAAGCAATCCTCAACCTCAGCCTCAAAGTCATCACACAATCCGAGTCGACAACTCAAATCTTTCACACCTTAGCATTGAAGTTGCTAAGGAACATATGGAGATTATCAACACCATGGTCAGTGCTTACTGTGGTTTGGTAGCAGGTCAGCTTGGAAACATCAATATGACCAATGAAGATTATGATCAGATCGACAAGGAAGAAATGGAGTTGATGGATATTAAATGGGCTTTTGCTAGTGCGGTTAGAAGGGCAAAAGATTTTATGGCTCGAACTGGAAGAACTTCGTTGGAAGGAAAGAAAAACACGAAGTATGGGTTTGATATTAATGCCGTCACGTGCTTTAATTGTGGCGAGAAAGGGCACTTTAAACGTGAGTGCACTCGACCAACAAAACACGGCAATCACAACCCTTTCAGAAACCAGACGAATGTGAATGCCCAACAAGAAAACCGTGAACGGAGGATGGTGGCAGTGAATAACAATCAGGGACAGCCTGGAACTACCAATCACAATCGGGCTTTGGCTGTTCAAGCTGGTGAGGGATGCGACTGGTCAGTCCAGTTTGGTGAAGGTGATCAAGGAAGTGGAACTGCTTTTTATGCTAAAGTCATCGAGCATGTTCAAAAAGAAGAATCTTCTGGGAGCGATGACAGTTCTGGTTATTCTGGAAGTTCTGATGAAGAAGGCTCTGTTTCTGGGGATAATCACTCAGAGCCTGATGAGGAGGAAGAAGGTGAAGATATTCAGGATCTTCTGAATGAAGCTGATGAGCTTAAATGTCAGAAATCAATTCTGATTAGGAAGGCTGCTGCTACATCAACGGAAATGGAAAAGCTATTTTCTGAAGATGGAGCTTTTTCTTTTCAAACTGCCTTTATGGCAAATGGTTCAGCCTCTACTAGTCAGGTAAATTCTGAACCTCCTGCCCCTAGTATTTGTAGCTCATGTGCTGAGATGAAGCTTGAATCAGAAAAGCTTCATAGTCATAACCAGAATTTGGTTATTGAACTATCGAAATGCAAAGAGGCAAACATGGCTTTAACCCGGAATGAAAAAGAATTTAAATCTGTAATAGAAACTTTAAAGAAAAATGTTTCCGAGGTTAACAAAGTAGTTTACCACAAGCAAGTGAGTATAAATGAATATATTAACACTGTGGAAGAAACTAAAAAGCAATTAGCCATTGCCCAATGCGAACATGATGCGATCAAACAGAAATTGGATAGCTATTCTAACTCCCGATTTGTGCTTGATCACATCATCGATGTTCAACAACTAAAAGGAAATCAGAAAGGCATAGGGTATAACAAATGTCCGCCCCCTTTGATGAACAACTATACCAAGATGCCGGATGAGGAAGAAATGCCTCGGTATGAACCCAGCGTGCCTCTTGATGTTGAGGAGTTTACTACTTGCCTTGGGTTCAAACCGGACAATTCTTCAAACACAACCTCTAAGGAACAAGAACCTTCACCATCCATGAAACAAAGTCCTCCAATTATCGAGGACTATGAGACATCGGATGATGAATCAGAAGTGGCTGTAAGTGATCAGGATAAATCACTTAGCAAGACGAAAGGAGTAGATATTCCACGAGAGAATCACATCCTTTGTGATCCTGATACTCCTGAGATTCCATCTGTTAAGAAGCAAGTGATTGATCCTGTCAAGGTTGATAAGGCAGATGTGCCTACTGTTAAAAGCAGTAATGTGTTGTACACTTTGGTTGGAGATAATAAAATATACTCAGATCATGTTTTTCCAATTAAAAATGTAAATAAATCTTTGATTGATAAAGTCTTTGAAGACAATACAAACAAATTTTTGGGAAAAACACTTCCGGGAATTGTGGTAACACAATGTGATCCAATTCCTAAGGCTGAGATTAGGAAACAATTTGGTAATCAAAAATCTCCAACCACTCAACAACCGACTGCTTCTAAGGGTAAACAACAACAACGAGCTCCAAAGCCAAAGGCTAAGGTTGAATCAAAAGGAGCTCGTTATGTGAAGAAAGGAAAAGATGTTAAGTTTGTAGCATCAAAAGGTACAGATAAAATTGAGACTTTTGAAAACAAATCAAATACTGATTTTGTACAACAAGTCAAAATTTTGAAACGTAACAGTGATAACAATTACACCCAACACACAAACGGGTGTGATGAAAGAGCAAGTACCTCAGGTTCTACAAGTTCAACATCTGGTAGTCGATCAAGTTCTCCTAAGTCTGTTGAAAGGAGAACTTGTTTCAAATGTGGAGAAATTGGGCACATTATCAGAAATTACCCAAATGCTCCAAAGAAGAAATTGGTTGAAAAAGCTCCACCTGAAACAGTTCACCCTCAACGTCGGTCAGTTTCACCTAAACAAGATAAACGAACTGTAAAAGAACAAGAAACTAAACAACGACGTAAGAACATAAAAACTGTTGAAAAAGCTTTAAAATCTGAAGTTAAAACAGTTCAGAAGGAACCAAGAATGTCACAACCTGTAAAACCAGAATCTTCAAAAACTGGTAGGCACAGACAAACTTGGTTACCTAAGTCGGGTGACAATTCAGGGGGAGCAGTTGTTCTTGAAAACCATCAAGAGATAGAGCTTACGTATCGTGATGCCAAGGGACGACCCAAGACCACTAAGGCTTGGGTCCCCATTCTCAACTGATGTGTTTAATTGACATGTGCAGGATGTTCTAGGAGGAACTATTAATAGTCATTGGATTGTTGATAGTGGAGCATCCAGGCACATGACTGGCTATGTTGCTTTTGCGGGTGATAAGGGAGGGTACATCACTGGAGAAGGAAGTATCTCCAATGGTATCGTGTGCTTTGATAAGATCAATTATGTGAAGCAAATTGATCACAATCTTCTGAGTGTGTCGCAAATCTGCGATAAAAAGTTCTCAGTGATTTTTGATGACGCTGGCTGCTATGTACTGAAACCTGGATTCAAAATTCCACAAGAATGGATTCTCTTATCGGCTCCGAGAGTTAATGATCTTTATATTCTCGACATGAGCCAGGCGATTACAACATCTGCACAAGTTACTTGTTTTGTCTCAAAAGCCACAGAAAAGGAGTCTATATCTTGGCACAGAAGAATGGGACACATTCACTTGAGAAAGATGAACCATTTGGTGAAAAATAATCTTGTGAATGGTGTGCCTGTGAGAAGTTTTCATCTACAAGATATCTGTGTCTCGTGCCAAAAGGGGAAGCAAACTAAGAAGTCTCACCCTTTGAAGAAAATCAACACTGTCAGCATGCCTCTCGAACGTCTTCATATGGACCTTTTTGGACCTATGAAGCACAAGACAACGTTTGGTGATGCTTATTGTTTAGTAGTTACTGATGACTACTCTAGATTTTCTTGGGTATCTTTTATGGCACACAAAAGTGAAACTCCTGGCATCCTCAAGGATCTTCTTACAATGTTAGAAAATCTCTATACGTTGAAAGTGAAAAGGATCCGAAGCGACAATGGAACTGAATTCAAGAATCAAGTTATGGATGAGTTTTGTACTTCTAAAGGCATTCTTCATGAGTACAGTTCTCGTTATACTCCACAACAAAATGGTGTCGCTGAGAGGAAGAATCGAACTATTATTGAAACTGCAAGAACAATGTTAGTAGAGTCGGAACTCCCTATTCAATTCTGGGGAGAGGCTGTATCGGCTGCTTGTTACACGTTGAACAGAGTTCTTACAGTTAAGAGACATGGCAAGACTTGTTTCGAACTCCTTCAGAGAAGGAAACCGGATCTTTCTTACCTTGAACCGTTTGGTGCTCCATGTACTATGATTGAGCCGGATGGAAAGTTTGGTGCAAGAGCTATCGAGGGTTTCTTCCTTGGATATGCAACTCCGAATTTTCGTGTTTGGAATCTAGCTACCAAAAAGATTGAGCTATGGAGCGAAGTTAGGGTTCAAAGGTACACGAGTCCTGTTAGGGCTCCGGGTGATCCGTGGATGTTCGATTATGATGGGCTTTTTGACTCCTTCAATCTGCCAACCTTTGACGAAGAATCAGCAGCGGCTCGGATGTTATTGGAAAGTGACAACGCTGCTGTCTCGCCATTGGTTAGACCTATTGTTGTTGACCCTCAAGCTTCTTCGTCTGTCAACAATATGGTTCAAAATGAGGTTTATGAAGATGCTGCTGACTATAATGACTCTTCTGAAGATGATGAATATCATGATGCAGCCGAAGGATCTTCAGCTCCAGCTGCTCCTGTTCAAGGTGCTTCTGTAGATACACCTCATACGCAGAATGTAGACACTGCTGAAGGGAATGCATCCACCTCTAACCACATTCCTGGTGTGGAGTTGGTTGTTGATCTTAATCTTACCAATTTGGGTATCAATGCTCGTGTGCCAGATAATCCTGAAATGAGGATTCACGATACCCATCCCCAGCAGAATATCATAGGAGATGTCCATCGCGGTGTGCAGACGCGTAATCAGCTGAGAAACAACCGGAATGCTGGTTTGTATTCAGCTATAAGAGAATCTGGTCAACAGAATGACTGGTCATTCGCGTGTTACGTGTCACAAGAAGAACCAAAGTCGTGGAAAGACGCTTTGAAAGATAGTGCCTGGGTTGAAGCCATGCAGGAAGAATTACAGCAATTTCACAAGCTTGGTGTTTGGAAGCTTGTTGAAAAGCCTGAGTATTACAAGAAGATTGGCACTCGATGGGTCTTCAAATGCAAGAAAGACGACCGTGGAGTGGTTATTCGGAACAAAGCTCGTTTAGTCGTTCAAGGTTTTCGTCAGATTGAAGGGATCGACTACAACGAAGTCTATGCACCAGTTGCACGTCTGGAAGCTATTCGGATCTTTCTGGCTTATGCCTCATTCAAAGGATTCAAAGTTTACCAGATGTACGTCAAAAGTGCATTTCTACATGGTGTGATTGAAGAAGAGGTATATGTCGAACAGCCTCCAGGTTTTGAAGATCCTGTCCATCCCGATCGGGTTTGGTTGCTAAACAAAGCTCTATATGGTCTTCATCAAGCGCCACGAGCTTGGTATGCAACCTTATCTACATATCTGCTGGAGAACGGTTTTCGAAGAGGTCTTATCGATTGTACTCTCTTCATCAAAGAACAAGATGGAGATCTTCTTCTGGTTCAGGTATATGTTGATGATATTATTTTTGGTTCTACTAATGATGTTTTGTGTAGGAATTTCGAGCGCATCATGCAGGATAAGTTCGAGATGAGTGCTATGGGGGAAATGAATTTCTTTTTGGGCCTACAAGTGCAACAAACGGAGTCTGGGATATTCATCCATCAGACTAAATATGTTGGAGACATCTTGAGCCGGTTCCAGATGTCCGATGCAACGCCCATTGGTACCCCATTGCCAACTAATCACGGAATAACTCCTGACTTGAAGGGTGAACCTGTTAGCCCTTCATACTATCGCGCAATGATCGGATCCCTTATGTACCTCACAGCATCAAGGCCAGATATAATGTACCCAACGTGCCTACTTGCCAGATATCAAGTTAATCCGAAGGCCTCACATCTTGCAGCTGTCAAAAGGATTTTTCGTTATTTGAAGGCTTACCCCGACACCGGTCTGTGGTATCCTAGGGATAATAACTTTGACTTGGTCGCATTCAGTAATTCTGATTTTGGCGGATGTAAAATCGACGGCAAATCCACAACTGCTGGATGTCAGTTTTTAGGAAATCGCCTAGTCACATGGCAGTGCAAGAAGTAGACGTGTGTCGCTACATCAACATGCGAAGCTGAATACATTGCTGCCTCAAGTTGTTGCTCCCAAGTTCTTTGGATCCAACAACAATTGCGGGACTACGGTTTTGAATTCCTAACTACTCCTATTTACGTTGATAATTCTGCTGCTTTAGATATCACTAAAAATCCTATGCAGCATTCAAAGACCAAACACATCGAAATCAAATATCACTTCATACGTGATTGCTTTGAGAAAAGGCTAATCGATGTTGTTAAGGTCCACACCGATGACCAACGTGCCGACTTATTTACCAAAGCTTTTGACAAATCTAGATTTGACTTCTTATTATTGGTAAATGGCATTAAGGTCAAGCAAGAGTAAACCAACATCGGAAAATCATTTTTGTAAATACCTTTGTGTGCTTTTAAATTTATCTTAGTTTATTGATTTTAGGGGGAGTAAATCCAAAAATCTGAAAATACAAAAACATCGAAAAATTTCAAAAACACAAAAACAATAGAAAATCAAAAATGAGTTTCCTGGCGAGCAAAAGAGAAAATGATAGTACATCCGTGGTCTATCCAAACCTCTTTAAACCTTAAATGCAAAACGATAAGCAGCTCTATATAAGATGTATCGGTAGGCTCACAATCATTTTAAAGTGTGCAGGGTGATATAAATCTTAATCGACTGAAGACCAGGTGGGAACCATTCATTGGCATATGGTCTTAGTACCGAAATTTCGTTTGATAGATTGCCGAGGTTCTGAGATATTCGGTCTTTATGCTGCTTATCATCATGGGTATCATGGTTGTATCTTTTACCGAAAAATAACGGGGACGCAAGTCTAGATCTTCCATGATACTATACATACGTGTACATATTACATACTGCATTCGACCTCAATAAGTGATAAACAATCACATGTCCAAAACAAATAAGTGATAAAAATATCACATTTATCCGGGTGTCAAGTTCGTCTCTCTGCTGTACGGAAGTACTGACCTGTTCACGGACTTGCACCTGTGCCCTCATGCATACGAAATTCAAGTTCCTCATCAATAAGTGATTATATCACATAGGGCTTGTTTTCAAATCAAAATAAGTGAGTATCTCACATTTTATACGGTCAAACAGATGATAATCGGTATACTCACCGGTAAGATGAACCCTCGTGCATACCTTGATACGGGAATGTGTCGTGATGTGGATGAACACCGGTCGGTAAGTATAAATCATACATTAACGTATCCTCTAAACATGATTACATCTGATAAGTTGAGCTTAAGTGGACAACAATACCGATAATTGTTATAGGATGCTTATCTTAATGTTAACTAACTGAACAACAAGAGTGTTTTGGCATGACCGTACACTGATATGATTCTCTTACCCTCGAAACTCGCAAAAAGAATGTCTGTATATATTTATTTACTGCTTAACTTTTATTGTTTTTCTTTTAAACAGTTTCGTCGTTTGGTGCATATCAGCACGACATTAGCGGTGATGTCGTTTGATAACACTCAAAGGATTTTAAATTGTGTCTTTTAAATTCAAAAATACCAAAAAGATTTTAGGTGTGTTTTAATATAAACTTTTTAAAAGCCAAAAAGATTTTCCTTCTACTTTATTTTCGATCGTGCGATGTTGGAACTCAAGTCTTCGTTGCCTGAAACCTGAACGAAAACCGAACTGACTAAATCTTCATAAACGGTTGAAATTTGCATGTTTTGAAAGTTAAAGACTAAAATTGACAAATTTATTAAACTTTCAAACTGTCGGACGGTGTTTGATTATGACATGGTCATTCGTGTGTCATTTGTTTATACTATATTCCAAGCAGTTGTTCTCATTACGCGTTTAGATTTCTTGCATGTGCAGATTCTAAAGGCTAGGAGAACATGGTCGATGACAAGCTTTGGAATGAAGACACGACGAGAAGGCGCTCAAAAGATGAAGATGATCGAGTAGCCGCTGACCATCATCAACACCACAAGGATCTCACTTCATAAAGATAAAGTCCATTCACGAGCATAACTCAAGGGGGAGCTTATGTTAAGGGGGAGTTTGTCAACACACTTCCTACATGATACGGGTAGTTTGTTGATACACTCTCTGCTTTCAAGACGTGAAGACTTTGAAGATCCTCCGACAATGAAGACTTGAAAGGACATCAGAGTTTTGGTAACTCGAAGACCAAAGACCGTCGAAGTTCGAGACGAGTCTACAACTATAGAAGATAAAGACAAAGCTACAGCCAAGGGGGAGTTTGTTGGTGCACTTGTGTCTGTACTTTGTCTGTATTCGGTCTGTATGTAAACGATGTCCTAAGTTAGTCTGTAAGTTGACCAAGTCAACTATCCTCCTACTTTGACTTGGCCAACAAGATGTAATATGTTTGTCTGTATCGAAGGATAGCCTCGAAGGATTCTGTTGATCCTTCGAGGTGATCGAAAGATAGACTTCGAACAATAGACCTCGAAAGGTGATCTTTCGAGGTCCTTGCTGATCCTTCGAAAGCTTTCTATCCGAAAGATGATCCTTCGGACCATCTATCGGATCCTTCGACCAGACATCATGGGCTGGGTATATATATACCCATGCAGTGTTGAGTTTAGATAGAGATGCACACTTAGACAGATGCACACAGACAAGAGCAGAGAGCATTTTGTCCGAAACTCACACACACACACTTTGAGAGTTTGCAAACTGATTGTAAACATTGTGCTTGTAACCGGAACCTTCATACGTATTAATACAGTGGTGTTAATCGGTGAAATCTTGTGTGTTTGTTTCTCTACTTGCTTCATCTCGGTTTGCCTACTAGCTTGGATTCCGCACTTGCTAGTGGGTTAGTATAACAAGGTTTAGGTTTGTTCTCGATCCTCCGAGAAAAGGGACCTACAGAATCAATTCTATACCGAGAAAGGGACCGTAGTCTAGTGAGCTTATGCCTAATAACCGGGGATCATGTGTTTCAACATGAATGCTCAAGGGAAATTGGTTTTTTGATGTGGCATGACAGTTGCAGGTGCAATATTGCATATGGAGTATGTAGATTGAGTAGATCTACTAGCAATAATAGTATTCATTATTGGTGGACTTTGGCATGATTGTTGACACATAATGTCTATAGCTTATAAGTGGTGTCGTGTGTCAAGTGTATGAGGTCGGATCTGGTCTATAATAGCTTGTATTAGGGTTTGTGTTACATGTGTAACATATGTTACCCAAGATGATTGTGGGCTAGCGAATGTTGCTGCGAATGTGGCCATTCGCTAGGAGTTTACTGTTTTATATAAACAGCCGCATTTGTTTAATATTGATATCTTTGACAAAACTTTCCCAAAACTTTTCAGATCTAGCCTAAGATTAGTGCGTCAGTTGTAACTGAACTTTTATTTACTTCATGTCTATGTGGAGTGTGTGTTCTTAGATTCCGCATAAGAATTCACATAGATACACTAGAATTAAATGCGTTCAATAGGTCAAATGGACCTTCAAGTGGTATCAGAGCATAAGGCTCGATTCTACTGTGTTTTTCAACAAATTTGAATCGTTTTGGTGTTGTGTTTGACCTTAAATTCACCTAAAAACATATGTACTGATTTCAAATAAATTCGATATAAAATGTGTGTGAAATCTAGAATTGGTTGGCTAGGGTTGTTGTGAATAATAGAAACAGTTGGTTTGCTCATGTACTGTTTAGACAACCGGTGAACTTGTGCACTGTTAGGATCAGTTGGTTAACCCATGTAATGTTATCATTTGAAACTAGCTGGTTTAGATTACCTTGCAAAGCCTGTATACTATTCTCAGTAATTAATAGTTGGTTTTATTTCACATTGTGACTGGAAAATGGTTATTTTTGCTATAATAACTGCCTCTAAAGAAAACAGTTATTTTTGCTATAACAACTGCTTCAAAAGTGTCCCGTGTACTGTTAAAATCAGTTGGTTTTAATTCACATTAAAACAGTTGGCTTTGAAAAACCCGTGCACAGTTATAGACAGTTGTTTTGATAAAAAAACTTGTTTTGTCTTGGTTAATAACTGTTGATTTTATAACCCGTGTTGTTGATACATATTATGTGGTCGCGACTCGGTTCGGTTCAACTTGGTTTTGACACGGTTAAGTCCGGCTCAAGCCCGACGTCACAACATTCCTCCGTCGTGCGCCCCAGAGTTCGACACGCGAAGCACGGAGAGCCGCAGACCGTTTCCCGTTTACACATCATCATGACATCATCATGATGATGTCATGATGATGTCAAGACTTTGACTAAACTTCAAAGATATGAAACAGATTGTATCTTTACGTGCATGCATGATTATTGGGCTTTGACTTCAAAACTAGGCCGAAATACAAAGCAAATGGGCCTTCACTGTTGGGCCTAAGCTCATTGTTGGCGAAACATAAGGGATCTTGACGAAACAACTTTGTTTCGTCAAACATGATCCAATTTCGCCAATATTAGGTGTGATTCGTTGAGTTTGGTTCTGATTCGCCGAGTCCATTCTGTTTCGTTGTGTCTGTGTGTATAAATAGACTGTTACTAGTCTTAGACAAGTAAGAGAACACATTGTAGAGAGCGCTCACACACGAGAGTTAGAGAGAGTTTGCAAAATACATTTGTAAACATTGAGCTTGTAACCGAACCTTCATATGTATTAATACAGTGGTGTTAATCGGTGAATATTGCGTGTTGTGTTTGTGCGTGTTCTATCTCGGTTTGTCTTTCCGGTTGGATTCCGCACAACCGGGTTGGTTTGTACACAAGGATTAGGCGACTAGATCCTCCTAGCCGGACCTACAAGTGGTATCAGAGCCTTGGCTCTTCTCCTTGTTAAAATCGAGGTGTTCTTGTTTGTTTTTCGGGTTTGAAAAGTTTATATTTTTTCTGAAAAACATTGTTTTCTTGTTGTTTGCTGAAAGTTCATATAAAAACCTTGTTGTTTATCATCTTTACATGTTAAAAATAGGTTTTTGGTGAAGTTTTAAGCATTTACTCGTGTTTCGGAAAGTTTCGGGTCACCAGAAAACTCATAGTTTTACCGGAAATTCATAGTGTTCTTGAAATCTTCATAGTGTTCTTCAAAAGTAACACTTTTTAATCCTTGAAAAATTGTTTGGAAAGTGGTTTGTGTATTGGAAGTTGTTAACAGATTAAAATAATCAAAGCCTTGCCTGGTTGGTGAAACAGACATGCCTTAGCCGAAAGTGTATCCTGTTGTGTCAGTAGGAGATAAGGTTGAAAAAGTCTACCAACCCCTGACAACTTTTCGACGTAACAGAAAATTGACGAAACAAGTCTGTTTCATCAAAACAAATTCATCGAAACACATTAAGTGGGCTTTAAGTGGGCTTGCAAACTTGGTCAACGAAACAAAACAAATTAAAGGTCCTGTTTCGTCAAACTTAAAAGTCAGACTATCCATTCCATTTTCGTCAAGATCAAGCTTTTAAAAAAAAAATGTTTCGTTGACTTACATTTATAAAGCCCAAGAGAAATTAAGCACTTTATTTCGTCAAGCCCAAACGAAACAATTAAAGCTTTTGTGTCGTCAAAGTCATAAAGCCCAAAACCAACAACTTTAAAATTTTGTTTCGTCAATTGGAAACTGGGCTGTTTCGTTAAAGCCCAAAAGTCGGTTCAGATTTGTTTCGCCAATCCCAAAACAAAACAATTAAAGTTTTGTTTTCGTCAACTACAAAAGCCCAAAACAAACAAAAGGCCCAAAAGAAAATAATTAACTTGGTTCGTCGACCAGCCCACTTTTTCCGATTTGTTGACTTCAGTTTATCATTTAGTGGGTATGCTTCATTAAAAAAAAAAAAAAAAATTTTGGTCTTAATTTAATTTTCTATTTTGACAACCATTAATTTAATTTTCTATTTTGAGTTAGTGAGCTTGTTTGTGGAAAAAGACTTAGGGATTATTTTTTTAAAATTCTATTTCATCAATCATTGGACTATCACAAACTTTGGACCTGTTTCGTCAAGGATTAAAGTTGTTTAATTTGTTTCGTGGAAGGAGTTCTGTTTATTCAAGTCTGTTTCGTAGAAACTTGTTTCGTCGAAACACTTGTTTATTTTTAACAGAAGGTTTACCATTGTGATTTAACAGTTTGATTTGAGGTGTGACTTTCAGGTAATCATTTTTGGTGACCAAACATGAATCCAAGTTGGTGGGGAACTCCGGCTCCGGATGAGGGAAAGTATAGAAATACAAGTTCATCTCCCTCATGGTGGGGAACTCCGGCTCCGGATGAGGGAAAGTACAGGAATACAAGTTTATCGCCTTCATGGGCCGAATCTCCCACACGACCTCGAATTACGGTAGAACAATGGGCATCGGTTACTAATCAAAAGCAAAGTGAACCGAAAATGACAACAGATTTATATGGCAATCCGATACAAGCTCCTGTAAAGCCAGCTCCAACCACAGACTTGTATGGAAATCCATTACCCCCAGTTGCTTTACAACACCATCGTTCTACTGTAGAACCATCATCTCTTGATCCAAGGAACAGTAGTCAGACAAAAACGGCGTTGTATGCTGAAATTGTCAAAGATGTCAGCAATGGTGAATCCTCGGGAGGTAATGACAGTTCTGAACATAACAGTAGTTCAGATGAAGATGTTTCAACTTCAGTTGAGGGTGATACAACTTCAAGTTCAAGCGAGGATGGATCTGAATGTGAATCATCAAGGGAGGTTATTAATTCTGATGCAGAAAGGCCAACACCTGAGAGTGATTCCAGTCAGGTATGTGTCGATGAACCCACTGTTGTAGATTGTGATAATTGTGCTAGATTAAGAGTTAGGTGTGCTGATTTAGAAGCAAACATGTCTGAGTTGCAAGGCAAACATGATGCTTTACAAGCTAGTTTGTTTGACTTGCAAGACAAACATGTTTCGTTGAATGCCAAGTGGTGTGAATTGCAAAGCAAACACAAAGCTTTGCAAGAGAAATATGATGTGACGTTTATCCACAACCAGAAGTTGACCGTGGATCTTTCAAAGTGCACTGAAGCCAACATGTTTTATGAGAACCATGAAAAAGAGTTTAAATCGGTAATTGAGAACTTGAAGAAAGATAAAACCGAATTAACAAAAATGGTTTCTAGAAAACAAACTGACATTAATTTGTATATAACTCGCCTTGAGATTATGCAAAAGGAAATGGCTTGTGTTAAAACTGAAAGTGAGGCGATCCAACTTAAGCTAGACAGTTATTTGAGCTCTAGCTATGTGTTGGATCACATCATTGACGTTCAGAAAGAAAAACGGGATGTCACATGCATAGGTTACAAGAAATGTCCACCACCTGTGAGACACAATTATGATGCCATGCCTGATGAGGAGGATAGGACTTTCTTTGAACCATCTGTCCCTCTAGATGTTAAGGAGTTTGCAACAGGACTCGGATACAAGAAAGAAGTATCATCCGATTCAGATGTTTCAGCAGATACATGTGTGTCTTCTGCTGAACTGAATCAGGATCCTCCAGTCATTATTGAGGATGTTGATTCTTCTGATGATGAATCCGATGATGCTATCCCAGCAAAGTCTGATACGGAAATCAAAGAAGAGGACATACCTCTTGAGAGTCATATTCTATGTGATCCTCCTGCAAAACCCGCTAAGACTGTTGCAATCAAGTCCTCGTCTGCAAACGAGTCGGAGAGTGTGAATTTGCTGTACATTCTTGTTGGTGATGATAAAATTTATTTAGACAAAGATTTTCCTATTAAGAATGTTAATCAATCCTTAATCAGTAAAGTCTTTGAAAATTCAACAAGTAAGTTTTTGGGAAAGACAGGACCACATGTTACGGTAACACAGTGCCTTCCTATACCAAAGGCCGAAGTTCGAAAACAATACGGCAATCAGAAGTTACCAACGGTGCAAAAACAGCAAAATCATACCAAACTCAAAGGAAAATCAACGACTCAAACTCAAAGGAAGCCGAATCAAAAGAAAAACAAGAATGTGAACTTTGTGAAATCTAAGGGAACGGACAAAATCGAAACTTTTGAGAACAAATCTAACTTAGATGTTGTTAAACAAGCAACAGTGTTGAAAAGAAATGAACCAGACTGTTCAAAACCTAGTACCTCGGGATCACAAAGTTCATCATCTTCGGCAAGACGATCACATGATACTTCGGGGATTGTTGAACGAAGATCATGTTTTGAATGTGGTACAATTGGACATATAATTCGAAATTATCCATATCTTCATAAGTTGAAAGCAAATGTTGATGATCCCCGTGAACAAAATCATGCCGCCCAAGAGAATGGAAAAGGCAAACAGGGCGAAAACAAGAAAAAGGTTCGGAAGATAAACTTCGTGAAATCAAGAGGGACTGATAAAATTGATACTTTCGAAAACAAATCCAACAAGGATTCTGTTAAACAAAGTAAAATTTTGAAAAGAAACAGTCAAAACAACTATACACAACAAACAAACGGTTGTGATGTAGGACCAAGTACCTCAAGATCACGAAGTTCATCATCCAGCTATTGCAGTTATTGTTGGTACATGTTTGTGACAACAGCTTAGATTTGGTCTTTGGATATCTTGTAATTAGTTAAACGATAAACGGTTAGCGGGTTTAGCTTTGTAATAGTTAGTTGTAATGTTTGGGCTAACTAAACCCAAGGAATTGGGTGATGGGGGCGAATTGGGCCTGTCCAATTCGCAGCCCAGGAGTCTTTAACCTAGCCCAGTTGTGAACCTTGTGTTATATAAACAAGGTTAGACATTAGGGTTAAGGTTAATCAGCCAAAACAGTTATTAGAGAGCAAATTCGTGAGAACACTAGGGTTTGGACGAATTTGAGAGAGTGTTAGGGTTTTGGATTGATTGTAATTCCTTGTGATTGATAATCAATAGAAAACCCGGTTTGATTGAATTGCTGTTTCTGTGTTCTACATGTTTTCTGCTACAATCTGATCTAGAGGATTCCGCACTCTAGGTTAGATAGACGATTCTGTGACGATCCATAAGACGTAAAGGGACCTACAATTGGTATCAGAGCCATAGGCTCTTGATTGCTCGGTTCAGAATTGTTTGCTGCAGAAACAGGGAGTAAAAATTCGAAATTTTTGAAACCTGATAATTAGGGTTTTAAAATTTTCGAAATTTTGGTGTGTTTTGATTCTGATTTTTTGATTTTTGTTGGCTGTTTTGATCTTCTGGTTTGTTTGTTTGTTGGTTTGCAGGTTTTCTGGAAAGATTTGGCTGATTCTGGAATAGTTTGTGGCTGATAGACTTGAAGATTCGAAGACTGTTCTTCGTGTTCTTCGTGTTTATTCAATCAGTTCTTCATAATTTTCGGTTTTAAGTTGCTGATTTGGTGCTTTGATTTTGCAGGAAGTTGTTAGAAAATCCAGAAAATCATCAAAAATTTCAAACAGATTGACTTTCCATAGTTACTGGGCGAAATTGGCTGTTTCTGGCGAATTTGTCTGATCTGCGAAATTAATCAGCAAACTTACGGGCGAAATTAAATCCAAAGGCGACTTTGGTAACCGTGAAAACTTTCCACAGCGAAATTATCACGGTTTTTCGGCGAATTTACTGGTCGTCGTACAAGCGAAATTGACCAGCGAATTTGGCGAAATCTGAAGCGAAATTGAGCGAACTGACCTGACACAGCGAACTACACCAGCGAACTTGACTTATCAGCGAAATTGTCTGTTGAACTGCATCAGCGAAATTAAGCATACATTAGACCAGCGAATTTAACTGATCACCTAGAGAAATTAACCTAAAACCAGCGAAATTAAGAGAGATTTAAGTGGTGGAATTTCAGTTGGCAAGCGTCGGAAATTTTTCGGTGTTTTGCAAATAGAAATTGATCCGTAACTCGTTAGACAGAACCGTTTGCACCGTTGAACTCGTGTGATTTTTAGGACAAAAAAAAAAAAAAAAAAAAAAAGTCTGGAAAATCCCGAATTCGGTCTTTGACATTATATATCATTGGATTCGTCTTTTCGAGACGATTCTAACGGTGTAACTTAGTAACCACTGCTTTCGGAAACTTTCGTACGGTTTTCTCAGTCTGTTACGTTAAAATGTCGAACATGTCTAGTTTGAACGAGTTGTTGAGAATGGAGCATGAGGTTGGCACTACCAACAAACCACCTAAGATGATGAAGGTGGAGAATTATTTGACATGGAAGGATCGTTTTCAGTCCTTCATTGAATATCAGGATACGCGCATGTGGATATGCATCGAAGATGGTTACGTGAATCCAACACACAACTTTGAGGGCAGACCACGTCGAACAGAATATGTGAACATGCAAGACAATGATAAAAAGATGTATGAGGCTGAAAAGAGAGCCTTGGCTGCAATCAAAATGTCGTTGCCTGATAGCATCAAACATACCTTCAAAAAGTACACTAACTCAAAGGATATGTGGGATGCTTTGGAGAAAAGATACGCTGGTAATGCTGATGTCAAGAAGAACAAGATTGATCTACTGAAGAAGCAGTTTGCTGTTTTCAAGTACATGAAGCATGAGTCACTTGAAGACGTCATCACACGTTACTACCATCTAATGTCAGAAATGGACAATTATGAGATCGATTGCTATTCTGATGTAGAGAAGAATGACAAGCTGCTAGATGCTTTGCCTACTAAGTGGGATATCTACACTTTAATGATCAAGGGTGAAGCAGATTATGAAACAAAAGAGCTTGAAGAGGTTGTAGGAAAGTTGAGAGCTTATGAGCTCAGCATGAAGAAGAAAGATACTGGATATGATCAGGTTCAAGATCCGGCAGTGTACAATGGGCTTACATCTTCTTCATCTCACAACGCTTCTAGCGACTCTGCTACTGCGTTTTTATCATGTGAGAATGAGCAGGTTATGGTGAATCAGGATGGTGATGTGTGTTTTGTTGCTGCTTCAGGAGGATCATCAGGAGTTAAGAAATCGTCAGCTTCTAAGCAGAGTACTACTGCTAAGTCAATGCCAATGAGTGTGAAGTCTGCTGAAGAGCATCTGGCTCTACTTGCTTCGTTTGTTGCCTCCTATGAAAACTATATTCAGGGAAAGATTTCTGATCCTGCTACTTTAGATGAAGACTATGATCAGATTGACCCTGATGATCTTGAAGAGATGGATTTGCAATGGCAAATGGCCATGATTTCTAGGCGTGTGAAAAGGTTTGGGAGTTGGTTGATCTTCCTAAAGGTGAAAGAGAGATTGGCACTAAATGGGTGTTTAGGTGCAAGAAGGATGAAAGAGGTATAGTCACGCGAAACAAGGCTCGATTGGTGGTCAAAGGTTTCAATCAGCAAGAAGGGATTGATTACAATGAGGTGTTTGCACCAGTGGCAAGGTTGGAGGCAATTCGTTTGTTTCTGGCTTTTGCTTCATTCAAGGGCTTCAAAGTTTACCAACTAGACGTGAAGAGTGCGTTTCTTTACGGGAAAGTCCAAGAAGTGGTGTATGTCTCACAACCAGATGGGTTCGTTGATCCAGATTATCCAGATCGAGTGTACAAACTTGATAAGGCTTTGTATGGGTTACATCAAGCTCCCAGGGCGTGGTACGAGACACTGTCTACACATCTGATAAAGAATGGTTTTGAAAGAGGTAAGATTGACAGTACACTGTTCATCAAGAGGAAGAAGGAAGATTTTCTGCTGGTACAGGTGTACGTGGATGACATCATCTTTGGGTCATCTGATGAAAGCATGTGTAAAGAGTTCGAGCAGGTGATGAAGAGCAAGTTCGAAATGAGTGCTATGGGTGAGTTGTCTTACTTTCTGGGATTACAAGTTGAACAGAAGGCGGATGGGATGTTTATTCATCAAACAAAGTATGTGTATGACATTTTGAGTCGGTTCAAAATGAATGATTGCACTACTTCCAACACACCCATATGTGAAAATCACAATCTTGGCCCAGATCATGAAAGTACTGAAGACGTTGATCCTACTCAATACAGGGCAATGATTGGTTCTCTAATGTACTTGACTGCTTCAAGACCTGACATCATGTTTGCCGTATGCTTGTGTGCCAGATATCAGGCGAATCCTAAAGAGTCACACATGAAAGCAGTGAAGCGAATTATTCGTTACTTGAAGGGGAAACCTAAACTTGGGTTGTGGTATCCAGCTGATAGTGATTTGACGTTTGTTGCTTACACTGACTCAGACTTTGGAGGATGCAAATCGAACAGGAAGTCTACAACAGGTGGTTGTCAGTTCTTAGGAGGCAGGATCGTGTCTTGGCAATGCAAGAAGCAATCCTGTGTGTCTACCTCTACGTGTGAAGCTGAATATATTGCTGCTGGAAGCTGCTGCTCTCAGGTTCTCTGGATTCAACAGCAAATGCGCGATTACGGTTTGGATTTCACTCGTACTCCTATTATGATAGATAATAATGCCACTATTTCAATAACTAATAATCCCGTGAACCACAGTCGCACAAAACATATTGACATACGTCATCATTTTATACGGGATTGTGCTGAAAAGAGACTAATTGAATTACATCGAGTCGACACAGAGGATAACCTGGCAGATCTTTATACTAAAGCATTTGACAGGGCTCGCTTTGAACACTTAGTCGAACTCAACGGGATGAGGAATCCTGAATAACTGGTTTTTCATAAGAATTTTTTTGTAAATAGTTTACTGCTTTTCTTAAAAAATCAAAAACACAAAAAAATTGAAAAATCAAAAACATAAAAAAAAATAGAAAATCAAAAATGAGATATCACTGTGTGAAAAGGAGAAATGATAGTACATCAGCAAGTTAGACTGTCACACTGAACTTGAAATTAAAATTGCTTAAGTGTGATAGCAGCTTCATCATATGATGTACCAGTAGGCAAAAGCATGAAATAATCAACTTACCAATGTGATATAAACTTAAATGAATTGAATTTGAGTGGGGAACACATTAGTGGTGTATGGTTTAATGACCTTAATTCTTGCGTTGATAGATTGCCAAAATCTGAAGTTTTGGGTCTTTATACTGTTGTTTTATCTAGGGATATCTTGGCTGTATGTCTGTTAGAACTAAAATTGTACATGACCCCAGGAAAGATAGTCACTTGGAATTAGCTCATTTCTATTTGAATGTCTGTATATTTCCCGATACACACAATTTTGATCTGATTCTGAAATCTTCTCTGAAAAAAGTCGTGTACCTCCTCTGCTGCATCCAGATATATGCTGACCTGGAGGTGCTAGGCAACGACAGCTTCTGCTGCATCCAGATACATGCTGACCTAGCTGTACGTTGTCGCACTATAGATCTAATACACCCGAAAGAGGCCCTCTAGTGCCCAAAAGAAACCCAATAAACCTATATCAAACTGAGAAAATCTCATTTGATCTGTATATTATATCATCTCTACTAAAGATCTATTCTTTTCTCTTCTCAACCTAATCCCAGTTAAGATTTCAGAACTCTGGATTGGACTTGTGAAATATGTGGTAGGGAAGATACTTGCATGATAGAGTGTGCTGTTTATATTTCCAGGTTTTGATTAGTATTTATTTGGGTGTTCATAGTTAAGCAATTAAAACATGATAAAACAGTTTAAATGCAGACCTAGACACAGTCAGGATATCTTAAAGGATGAATTCAGTATACTCACCTACTACGATGAATCTTTGTGCATACCTTGATCGCGGGGGTATATCCTGAAGTGGGACACACTAATATATCAGTAATTAAAATTACCTTAACGTATCATATGGTAATGGTACTTGAAATGTTCATGCATTTTGTTTAAGTGGACAAACATACTGGTAATCGTCTTGAACTGCTTTTCACTAAATCATTACTTAAAGAATTAATTAATTGTGTGAAATAGTTTGATTGTGCTGATATGATCTTCTTACCAGTGATTCTCACAAAAATAGAGTGTTTATTGCTTTTGTTATTTACTTGCTTTCAGAAAAAAAAAATCCAAAAATAGTGTCTTTTTCTGTTTAAAATTCTTAACGTACGGAAAACTGTTATTCGTGGAGGAATTGTTACCGATAGGGGGAGACGGTGTTAGTAAGTGAGTTCAAATTTTAACTGCTGCAGGTTCTTGTGTGTTGAACAAAAAGTTTTGCGTGTTGGTGATGAAATTGAAAATGCTTAGTCTGTGATACAGTTTAACTAATCTCTTGAAAAATAATAATTTATTTAACTTATGTTGAAAAATTCTTATGGTTTCTCGAGATGTTTGTTTTATAGTATACAGATTGAAGCGGTTTGTTGCTGAGAAGTTGCTGTGCAGTATGAAGATGAGAGTTTGATTGGATGCATGGTAGAACCTCCTTTCTATATTGCAGACAAAAGTTGAAGGTTTGAAGATTGCTGTGCAAATGCTGAACTGGAGTTTACTCGAACGCTAACGTGTTGAAGATTTGGTGATTGGATGCATCAGCTTAGGGGGAGTCTGTTGCTGACAGAAGCTATTGAAGCTGAAGCTATCCAAAGACCAAAGACAGTGCAAGACTACTTGAAGATTGCAAGAAGACCGAAGACAAAGTTTTGACTCAAGACAAAGTTTTTATGAAGCTATTGTCAAGGGGGAGTTTGTTGGTGCATGTTTGTGACAACAGCTTAGATTTGGTCTTTGGATATCTTGTAATTAGTTAAACGATAAACGGTTAGCGGGTTTAGCTTTGTAATAGTTAGTTGTAATGTTTGGGCTAACTAAACCCAAGGAATTGGGTGATGGGGGCGAATTGGGCCTGTCCAATTCGCAGCCCAGGAGTCTTTAACCTAGCCCAGTTGTGAACCTTGTGTTATATAAACAAGGTTAGACATTAGGGTTAAGGTTAATCAGCCAAAACAGTTATTAGAGAGCAAATTCGTGAGAACACTAGGGTTTGGACGAATTTGAGAGAGTGTTAGGGTTTTGGATTGATTGTAATTCCTTGTGATTGATAATCAATAGAAAACCCGGTTTGATTGAATTGCTGTTTCTGTGTTCTACATGTTTTCTGCTACAATCTGATCTAGAGGATTCCGCACTCTAGGTTAGATAGACGATTCTGTGACGATCCATAAGACGTAAAGGGACCTACAGTTATGATACTCCGAGGTTTGTTGAGCGGAGATCATGCTTTGAATGTTGTGAGTATGGACACATCATTAAGAATTGTCCATATCTCACCAAGGGAAAGTCAAAAGTTGATGCCCCCCATGGTAACAATTACCATAAACGATCTGTTTCACCAAAACAGGACCCTCGTCTTGTTAAACAACGAGAAAAGAAACAGAAAAAGAAACAAAGAAAAGAAGTTGAAAAGGTTTTAAAACCGGAGGTCATCCAAACAAAATCTGTTAAATCAGATGTTAAACATGAAAAACAGAAACAGATTTGGATACCAAAACCGGTAACTGTTTCAGGGGGAGCTACATCAATTGCGAATCATCGGGAAATGGATGTTACAATTCTCGATGATGACGGACGACCCAAGTCTGTGAAGGCTTGGGTCCCCCTCTCCAACTAATCTCTAAATGAGTGTGCAGGATGTTCCAGGAGGAACTGTTGATAGTCTTAGGATTGTTGATAGTGGAGCGTCCATGCACAAGATTGGCGACATAAGGCTCCGAAATATTGTTACAAACTAGGAGAATGTTATTGCCATTGATGGAGAGAGAGGAAAGAAAAAGAAAAGAAGAAGAATATGTTGGCGAAAGAATGTTGTTGAATGAAGTTGCAAAATTCGACCAGATGAAAAATGTGCCAAAATTTGGTTGTTATGGTTTTTGATCGGGTCCTCAGGAAAGATTTCAATGAGATGTGTGCGGATGCCTTGGCATGGATTGAACAACCGCACACTACTTCTCAAGAGGAAGACAAAGACCTTCGCTGGTGCAATGTGGAAGACCAGCCAGAACCAAAGGTTTTTGATCTTGTTGCTGTGAAGAGATTTCTCAGTAGCTACAAAAATCGACTTTGAAGTCCACAACGGGTGGATATCCAGTTTGGGAGAGTGCTCAGATTCCTTGCAATGCACAAAGCAGTTGCAGGATACGGTTTTTTTTTAACTTCTAATCTCTCCTATACTTGTTGATATTTAAGCTGCTTTATGAATTATTATCATCTCGTACAGCACTCTTTGGCCTGACATGTTGATCTCGAATATCACCTCACACGTGATTGTTTCTCTATGAAACTCGTCAATGTTATCATGGTCCGCACCGCTTACCGACATGCCAACTGATTTTTCCAAAATTCAATAAAATCATTTCTGATTAAAATTAATTTTGGTAAACGGCATTGAGGTAAAACACGAGTTAACCAACATCGGAAAATCATTTTTGTAAATATCTTTGTGTCTTTTAAATTTATCTTAGTTTGTTGATTTTAGGGGGAGTAAATCCAAACTTTGAAAATCCAAAAACATCGAAAAATTTAAAAACACAAAAACAATAGAAAAGCAAAAATGAGTTTCCTGGCGAGCAAAAGAGAAAATGATAGTACATCAGTGGTCTATCCAAACCTCTTTAAACCTAAAATGAAAAACGATAAGCAGCTCTATATAAGATGTATCGGTAGGCTCACAATCATTTTAAAGTGTGCAGGGTGATATAAATCTTAAATCGACTGAAGGTCGGGTGGGAACCATTCATTGGCATATGGTCTTAGTACCGAAATTTCGTTTGATAGATTGCCGAGGTTCTGAGATATTCGGTCTTTATGCTGCTTATCATCTGGGTATCATGGTTGTATCTTTTACCAAAAAATAATGGGGACGCAAGTCTAGATCTTCCATGATACTATACATACGTGTACATACTGCATTCGACCTCAATAAGTGATCAACAATCACATGTCCAAACAAATAAGTGATAAAATATCACATTTATCCGGGGGTCAAGTTCGTCTCTCTGCTGTACGAAAGTACTGACCTGTTCACGGACTTGCTCCTGTGCCCTCATGCATATGAAAATCAAGTTCCTCATCAATAAGTGATTATATCACATAGAGCTTGTTTTTCAAATCAAAATAAGTGAGAATCTCACATCATATACGGTCAGACAGATGATAATCGGTATACTCACCGGTAAGATGAACCCTCGTGCATACCTTGATACGGGAATGTGTCGTGATGTGGATGAACACCGGTCAGTAAGTATAAATCATAACTTAACGTATCCCCTCGCCATGATTACATCTGATAAGTTGAGCTTATGTGGACAACAATACCGATAATTGTTATAGGATGCTTATCTTAATGTTAATTAACTGAACAACAAGAGCGTTATGGCATGACCGTACACTGATATGATTCTCTTTCCCTCGAAACTCACAAAAAGAACGTCTGTATATATTTATTTACTGCTTTCAGTCTTTATATTTGAAATATTCAAAAATACCAAAAAGATTTTAGGTGTGTTTTAATATAAACTTTATAAAAGCCAAAAAGATTTTGTTTCTATCTTATTTTCGATCGTACGATGTTGGATCTCGAGTCTTCGTTGCCTGAAACCTGAACGAAATCTGAATTGACTAAATCTTCATAAACGGTCGAAAATTTGCAAGTTTTGAAAGCTGAAAACTAAAATTGACAAATTTATTAAACTTTCAAGCTGTCGGACGGTGTTTGATTGAAACATGGTCATACGTGTGTCATTTGTTTATACTAACTATATTCCAAGCAGTTGTTCTCATTACGCGTTTAGATTTATTGCATGTGCAGATTCTAAAGGCAAGGAGAACATGGTCGATGACAAAGCTTCGGAATGAAGACACGACGTGAAGGCACTCCAATGATGAAGATGATCGAGTTGCCGCTGAGCATCATCAATACCACAAGGATCTCAAGCTATAAAGATCAAGTCAGTCACGAGCATAACTCAAGGGGGAGCTTATGTTAAGGGGGAGTTTGTCAACACACTTACTACATGATACGGGTAGTTTGTTGATACACTTTCTACTTTCAAGACGTGAAGACTTTGAAGATCCTCTGACATGGAAGACATGGAAGATGAACCTCACGAGTAGCGTCCAAGGGGGAGTTTGTTGATACATATTATGTGGTCGCGACTCGGTTCGGTTCAACTTGGTTTTGACACGGTTAGGTCCGGCTCAAGCCCGACGTCACAACATTCCTCCGTCGTGCGCCCCAGAGTTCGACACGCGAAGCACGGAGAGCCGCAGACCGTTTCCCGTTTACACATCATCATGACATCATCATGATGATGTCATGATGATGTCAAGACTTTGACTAAACTTCAAAGATATGAAACAGATTGTATCTTTACGTGCATGCATGATTATTGGGCTTTGACTTCAAAACTAGGCCGAAATACAAAGCAAATGGGCCTTCACTGTTGGGCCTAAGCTCATTGTTGGCGAAACATAAGGGATCTTGACGAAACAACTTTGTTTCGTCAAACATGATCCAATTTCGCCAATATTAGGTGTGATTCGTTGAGTTTGGTTCTGATTCGCCGAGTCCATTCTGTTTCGTTGTGTATGTGTGTATAAATAGACTGTTACTAGTCTTAGACAAGTAAGAGAACACATTGTAGAGAGCGCACACACACGAGAGTTAGAGAGAGTTTGCAAAATACATTTGTAAACATTGAGCTTGTAACCGAACCTTCATACGTATTAATACAGTGGTGTTAATCGGTGAATATTGCGTGTTGTGTTTGTGCGTGTTCTATCTCGGTTTGCCTTTCCGGTTGGATTCCGCACAACCGGGTTGGTTTGTACACAAGGATTAGGCGACTAGATCCTCCTAGCCGGACCTACACGTGTACTCTTTCTAGGATTAACAGTTGGTTTGTTTATAATTTGTGTACTGTTTCTAGAATAGAACAATTGGTTTTTGTTTCGTCCTAAGTTCATAGGTGTTAAAGGAAAACTTGTGCACTTTTCTTAGTTAAAAGATGAAATCTAAAACCAGTGGTAGTCAATTTATTATGATTGGAAAAAAGAAGACTTAGAAAATGGTTGAGTCCAAAGATAAAGAAGTGGCAACTCCAAAGGGAGGGGGACATCGATGAATTTATTAATGTCCCAAGTTAAACACCGCAGATTATTCCATTTAGAAGAACGAATCAAACTTTGGCATCCATGGAATTTGGGATGCAGTTGAACCAAAAGGGGAATCAAAGTTGATCAGAAAAAAAATAATATATCAATTACATTACTATATCAAGCAATTCCATAAAACATGGTATTGCAAATTGTTAATCTCACTTTAGCCAAAGAAATTTAGGATGCATTAAAGGTTTGGCATGTAGGAGTTGATAGAGTTATAGAGGCTCGGTTACAAACACTCTAGGTAGATTCTGAATCTCTTAACATAGGTGTTAGCGAGTCACTTGATGTTTATGTCAGGAAAATTAGTGAGATTGCATCACAAGCAAGCAATCCTGGGCATACCATGAATAATGAGAAACTGGTCCTGAAGCAACTCAGTTCGGTACCAGAGAAGTTCATTCAGATTGTTCCTGCAATTGAGCAGTTTGTTGATTTTTTAGCAAAATGCCATTCCAAGAAGTTGTTGGAAGATTGAAGGCTTTCAGGAACACACCAAGAAGCGAATCAAGGAGGAAATTCATGACAAACTCTTCTTAACCACAGAAAACGAAAAGGAAAAAAGTCAAGAAGGATATTTTTGAACATTGTGGTCTTGAAAATTTAAAACAAGAAAACACGGAACATGGTTGAGGCAAAGATTGGAAGTAATGGAGGAATAAAAAGGAAAGCATGTCCATCTAAACAAGGATCACATAAAATGTTTCAAGTGCAATCAACTTTGACATTTCAAACATGAATGTCCAAAGTGGAAGAAAAAAGAAGAGACAAACCTAATCTGAGATGTGGATGATGAACCAACACTAGTAAGATGGCAACCGAATCTTGAAGGATAAAGACCTCTCAGAGATTAATTTTAGTTTAAGGGGGAGTATTAAAGCCAACTAAACTTAATGATAAAGGAAGAGGCAAACCTAATCCGAGAGGCGGATGATGAACCAACACTACTAAGATGGCAACCGAATCTTGAAGGATAAAGACCTCACAAAGATTAATTTTAGTTTAAGGGGGAGTATTGAAAGCCAACTAAACTTAATCGTATAAATGTCATTTTTGTAAAGTGTATTTAGGATCTAAATTGTATAGTTTATTGGGTAAGGGGTTTAGGATGTCAATTAGGTCAACTGGTTATTGACTAATGTTGCGTCGATTGAAAAGGCACCGTTAGAGTATATATACATATACACACATGTATAAGTTGAATGACATTTGTAATAAGAAATCATATATCGAAATTACTTTGTAATTCAACAAATTAATCTTGTTAAATTTGAACCAACACGAGAAACAATTAATTAAATTTGATATAAAAAAACCGTTATTTGTTTTAACATGACTCCTAAAAGACCACGAACACTTATTGTGATTAAGGGTACCTCATCCTAAGGAAACCCACATCCTTCTCCCTAAGAAGAGGTTCAATATGAAGAGTTGTTATGTTTCCTTAGGTTAAATGCATAACAAACATAAGAAATTGTTGTTAAGAAAATGAAGATGTAATCAATTGTGATTGATGAAGTATTTTGGAGTTCGATGGATTAAAAATATGTACCTTCTTTCCAACACATAGTAGGCTCGTAGATAGCTTTTAGTTTTTCCCAAACATCTTTCGCCGAACTGAGATTGAAGACATCTACAAGTACATCTTCACCAACGGAACCAAATATCCATCCTTTGACGAGACTGTCATATTTTCTCATGGTCTCACTACCATAATCTCTTGGCACAACATATGTGGCATCCACGATACCACACATATCGTTACTATCCAACATGCAAAGCATTTGTGCTTTCCAAAGAAGGTAATTGTGATTGCCGGAGAGTTTCACCGAAATAAAGTTGGATACATTAGTATTTGATGCATTCTAGAGCGTTTGTTGAGCCCTCCATTTGAGTATATGAGCAAGTTTGCACATAATTAAGGTATAGGCAAAGGTATATATAACTAGAGGGAGAGTGATGTACACGATTTTGTACATATGGATAATATTATCACCCTATGTTAAATTGGGTCTTCAATGTCTGTATTATGTATTATCTATCAACAAATACAAATTCATCACGTTTTATATAGTTTTTGGTTAATTTTTTGTCAACTCGCATTCTCCTATATATAGGATTGAATTACTACTCCAAAGTTTGAGTTCGGTTCATGGCTGCGATTCAAGTATCATCAAATTTTCATTTTCTGTTCGATCACTTTTATATTGTTGCAAGCATATACATTGCTAAAAAAATTATTTAATTTTAGTGAGAAATTTATATACTTGAACTAGTTTGCACGTCAGTTTGGTGGGGGTCATCGGATAAGTCGATATATGCTTTTCTTGCCCAGAAGAAAATGCCATTCCTAAACCCTGGTGACAAAAGCGCACTGAGTGCTTTAGTTTTGTCTACTATACTTTTTGATAACTATACATATATAAAATACAAAATAATTTTATTCTTAAAGTTCTCGAGGCATGTTGAATACAAGATAAGTTCTAGATGTATGTTGGTGTCGGTGAAAAGTGAAAATTACTATTGATAACTTTTAAATTTTCACATTGATCGTTTCGTTTTACTTCAGTTTTCAAAAACACCTCATTTGGAGTAATAAGAATTTCATTTAGGTCGAGTTTGAGTTCTATAATAAATTGCTATGGAGGTAAAATCATGTGGACTCTTAAATATATTAATTACTAGTTTAAGTATCCGTGTGTTACACGGGTGGTCTAAAAGTAAATTATACTGTATTATTTATTAGTGTTTACATAGAACTTTGAAATGAAAAAAAAACGTATTTTTACTTATGTAAAGATTAAATTATAATGAAAAGAAATAAGAAAAAATCACAAGTCGCTAAAAATTTCTTTAATTATTCATCGTATTTGTTGTTTTATTTGTAGATTTTACAACTTTGTCTAATAGTAGTAATTTGACTTAATTTCTAGCTTTTACTCTTGATAAAACGACATACAACTACTCATAGATGACTTTATTTGAGTTTTTCAACACGAGTTTAATAATAAAAATGATATAATTTAGAACTATATAAATATTTCTGTGACTTAAATTATATATAACATACCAAATAATGAAAATATTATAACAACGCGTTGTTACCGATACTGTTTTGACTTGTTTATTGTTTCCTGATCAACATCTACCTATTTATTTTTTAAACTTTAACATATCCATTTATTAAATGTTGTTGCTTTTATACAGGTTGTTTCGAGCCATTAATAAAAAAACATTTTTAAATGGAATAGAGTGTTGGTGCACTACATCTGTTGATTTCGTCTTGGATCAAGTCTTAGTCTTAGAATGTTATATTAGGGCTCATTGTACGGGAAAACAGGAGATTGTAGGTGTTTAGTATAGAGGTTTCGCTTATAGTGACATAGGTAGAGGTTCCGCTTGAATGTCACTTGGATTTTTCGCTTGTATGACATGTACATTGAAGCGAAACCTTCACCCTATATAAAGGGTACACATAAGCGAAACCAAGTAGTGTGTGTGGTCTTGTATGGTACGGCGAAACCCTGCCAAATTGTCTCCAGAGCTTGTAACCTGTTATAAAGTGCAATAAACAGAGACAAATTAGTGAAATCAAGCTAAACGAAGACCGAATCAATGAATTCCGCCTCTGATTCTGTCTGAGCACTCTTCTGATCGACTCATCAGGTCGTCTGACGATCCTTCATGTGGTATCAGAGCTCAGGAGGAAGAGTTCTTACCGTTTAGCTCGTTTTTGCTTAAAAATTCTGAAAAACCGAAAAATGAGTTCTTGTTGCATAAAAGAGGAAATGATAGTACATCAGTGGACTATCACAACACGCTAAAGAAATGTAAAGTCAAAATGTGATAAACAATCTTACTGCGGATGTGTCAGTAGGTTTTCGCACATTCAGTAAATTGAAACGAGATATAAACCTAAATTCAAACTTGCTTAATTCGTGGGTAACTATTCTTGGATATATGGGTAACCCCCGAAATCTTGTTTGAAAGGTCCCTTATTCTGAGATACTAGGTCTTTATACTCAGTGATATCTGGGGTATTATTCCGGGACTTCTGCTGTATGGAAGTACTGACCTAGTCCCCGAATAATACTTTCTGCAAAAAGCTTTGAAATATAAGCTCGCCTTCAGCAATTTGATTAAACAATAAAATTGATAATCTTTGCTATTGTAACAAAAGATCCTCTAAAGGGGACCCACCGAAAGTCGAAGCCGTCATCTCTCTGCATATACGGAAGTATCGACCTGAGCTCTCACGGCCCTCGCACATTACCCCTTTACAGATATCATCTGTGGTATACTCACCTGTAAGACTGAATATTGGGATCTGGATACAGGAGTATATTCGAGTGGAGTGATACCCAATTAAGTTTAAGTTTCTAAAACATAAATATCGTATCTCGAATCTATTGAAATTTGTGTGAAAATTTAAAGTGGATCAATATACTGACAATCTAGGTAAATTGTTTAGAACTGAGTATGTTTAAAGCTTAACGGTGTTAGTGATTTGTCTCAAAACTGATATGATCCTCTTGCACAAACTCACAAAAAAAAAATATTGTCTGTAAATATTTCATTTCTGCATTTTCTTGATTTACAAGTGGTGTTTCTTTCAGAAAATCCAAAAAGATTTTAGTTTGTTTTAGCATAAATTTTGAAAAAGTCAAAAAGATATTCGACGACTGATATTGAAAAACAGATTTTCAAAATTCTAAGTGCTAAACATGATGAACAGTTGGTTTGGGAGATTGTGTTTGTTTTGATAAGAAAAATGTTACAAATCTCAAGTGGTTCATCAGTATCTGAGTAATTAATTGATTTGTGATAAGTTTTAAGTGGTGTCTATATGCTTAAATGTTTGTCATAAAACTTATGTATGTGGTAGAGTTTTGTTCAGGAAAAGTCATTATTTGAGGGGGGGTGAATGTTGGAGCTGAGAAACTCAAAAGATGTCAACATCAAAGTGAGAAAGTCTGTTGGTGATAAAAGAGAGAGAAATGAAGATAGAGAGAGAGCAGCCCAGAGACTGTTCAAGACTGAAGGTGCGAAGATTCGACATTGTCGTGACTCGATAGACGACTCCGTCAACATCTGAGGGGGAGTCTGTTGGTACACTACATCTGTTGAATTCGTCTTGGATCGAGTCTTAGTCTTAGAGTGTTAGATCAGGGCATGTTATTCGAGAAAACAGGATATTGTATAAGTGTTTAGTATAGAGGTTTCGCTTATAGTGACATAGGTAGAGGTTCCGCTTGAATGTCACTTGGAGGTTTCGCTTGTATGACATGTACATTGAAGCGAAACCTTCACCCTATATTAAGGGTACACATAAGCGAAACCAAGTAGTGTGTGTGTGGTCTTGTATGGTACGGCGAAACCCTGCCAAATTGTCTCCAGAGCTTGTAACCTGTTATAAAGTGCAATAAACAGAGACAAATTAGTGAAATCAAGCTAAACGAAGACCGAATCAATGAATTCCGCCTCTGATTCTGTCTGAGCACTCTTCTGATCGACTCATCAGGTCGTTTGACGATCCTTCATGTGGTATCAGAGCTCAGGAGGAAGAGTTCTTACCGTTTAGCTCGTTTTTGCTTAAAAATTCTGATTTCTACACCTTCTTTCATCAGTTCAGGAAATTTTACCGGTCAAAATTGGATCAAAGTTTCACAGATTGTGTGTTACTGGACATTAACAAATCCTGGAAAGACGAACTAAAAATGGACCAAATGATCTTCGGACTAGGTTTCGCTTCAAAGGACACTTGATAGTTTCGCTTGAAAGGTTCGCTTCAAGTTACAATTTGAAGGTTCCGCTTGAAAGTTTCGCTTCAAGTGACAGATCAGTTTCGCTTATTTGGACAGTGTTTCGCTTGGTTGAACAACACTGGTTCGCTTATAAGACATCAGTTGTTCCGCTTATTTGAACCAACTGGTTTCGCTTCAGTGACCAATTCCAGTAGTTTCGCTTTTGTGTCAGTTACATCTTGGGATTTCGCTTTTGTGAACAACAAAGATTTGTCGGGATTATTTGAAAAATGGCAATGGTATTTGATGAACAAGAAAACTATTATTTTGAGAGATTTAATAATTGGCATCAAGGGTTTATAGATGAGAGTTATAAAAGAGTGAGCAAGGATGGATGGGTAAAAAGGTTTAAATATTTTGTATGTTTGAAAGATGAAGCTTTGGAAGATCTAGAAAACCAATATGGAGTCTTACTTAGTTACTTGAAAAATCATGAGATATGTCTGTCAAATGCTGAAAAGTTAGAAAAGTTTGCAGATGCATTACCTGTTGAATGGAGTGAATGTTTGAAAAATTTAAGGGAGGATTCAAATTTTTCAAAATTACCTCTAAACAGATTCATCAGCATACTTAAAACTTACCAATCTGAAAATAGAAAGAAAAGAAAAAATATGATTAAAGTGTTGGAAAATCATTTGATGGATATGGAATTAGATGTGATTGGTGAGATAAACAGAAGGATTATTGAATGTGTTAGAGCAAAATATGTAATGAAATACGATATCAAGAGAGGTTGTTATATAGATGAGAATGAAAATCCTCTTGATTTCGTTAAAATATTTTGTGCAGGTACATTCAGGGCCAAGGAAGAAAAAGCTTCAAATGCTGAGGAATCGGTAAAATTTGGATCTTCAAATTCTGCATCAGTGTGCTTCAAATGTGACAACTTCAAGACTGAGAATGACAAACTCTTGAAGGTTGCGGAAAGTTTGACATCGAAAGTTAAGAAGTTGGAAGACGAAAAGCAAGCTGATTTTAAACAGATTCTTATGTTGCAGGGAAATTGTGAGAAACTGAAAGCTGAAAATGACAAACTGTTGGATGGTTTGAACAATTTAAAATCTGAAAACAAAAGTGAGAAAGAAAAGGCAAAAGTTTTTGAAGAGAATATTAAAAATTTTGAAATTGAAAAATCAAGAATTGAAAAAGAATTTCAAAATCAAATGAAAATTCTTAAAGATGGGAGAGATGTGTTTAGCAAAAACAACATTGAAAAACAAAAAATGATAAATTCCCATCTTCAGAAAATTATAAAATTAGAAAAAGAAGGTGAATGTGCTCAAAAGAAAAAGGTCGGGGATGAATCTGACGTGTCAAAGTCAGACAAGCCACCTTCAGGCGATGAATCTGACAGATCTATGTTAGACAAGCCTTGTGCAGGCAATGATTCTGGTTTGTCCAAATCAGAGGAGCCTGGTGTTGAGGTAAAAAAGGAGAATTCAGGCTTAATAATGGATGATGCAAATTTTCCACCATTGTTGAACAAGAATTCGAAATCACCCAAGGACCGTCAGGCTTGGGTGAATCTATTCAAATAGAAAAACCTGACTTGCCGGAGTTCCCAGGTTGGTAAAAGTGGAACATGAATCGGCACATTTCTTGAGAAATTTCACTCTGGTGATTTTTCGCCTTAACTGTGGTAAATCAGGGACATTAAGTTGTACTTGATTTTCTACATATGGTATGTGGTAAAACTGGAAATGATAAATCTTTCAAATGTTAGAAGAAAACAATATGATGAAGTAACCCCGAACCTACAAATGTTTGGTAATCAAACTTATTTTCTGGAAAAACCATTTTGATTAAAACAAACTTAAGTGTTTTGAAATCACAATGGGAAAATAGTTTGTTGTGAGGGGGAGTTCTGATTGTTTACGCCTAGTGGATGGCGAATTGAAGTGATTCTCATCAAGTTGTCAACTTTGTACAGTTTGTTTCAAATTTTCCCAAAAAATCAAAATTGAAACATATTTTGATTTTAGGGGGAGTAAAATTTTAAAAAAAATCAGAAAATTTGAAAATGTCAAAAACATCGGAAAATTAAAAATGAGTTTTGGTGCGAAAAAAAGGGGAAATGATAGTACATCAGCTAGACTGGCACAGTACGCTAAAGATTTGTAATGTATAAATGCAATTAAGCAGTCTCGCTAAAGATGTGTCGGTAGGTTTTCACAGAATTAGTAGATCAGTTTGGGATATAAACATAAATTTCACTTGCATCTACGTGGGGAACACCTCCAGGATTTATAGGTAACCCCTGAAATCCTGTTTGAAGGGTCCCGTATTCTGAGATACTAGGTCTTTATACACAGTGATATCTGGGGTATTATTCCGGGACTTCTGCTGTATGGAAGTACTGACCTAGTCTCCGAATAATACTTTCCGCAAAAAGCTTTGAAATATAAGCTCGCCCTCAGCATGCTGATGAAACAATAAAATTGATAGTCGCTGCTGTTGAAAACAAAAGATCCTCTAAAGGGGACACACCTTAAAGTCGAAGCCGTCATCTCTCTGCGTATACGGAAGTATCGACCTGAGCTCTCACGGCCCTCGCACATACCCCTTAACAGATATCAGCTGTGGTATACTCACCTGTAATACTGAATACTGGGGTCTGGATACGGGAGTATATTCTGAGGTGGGACACATGTAGAGGTTTAAGTTCTAAAACACTAATTCTGTATCCCGAACAGGTTGAACATATTGTGAGAATTTAAGTGGATCAGAATATCGGCAATCTATGCGAATTGTTTAAAAGCTTAAAATGATTTAACAGCTTAACGGTGCTAGTGTTTAGTCAGCAGCTGATATGATCTTCTTGCACGAACTCGCAAAAATATGTTTGTTCATATTTCATTTCTGCATTTAATTTTTGCATTTATATTTTGAAAATCCAAAAAGATTTTCGACAACTGATGTTGGTGAGCTGATATTCAAGATCTCAAAAGGCTAAACATGATGAATAGAGGTTTGGTTAAATTGGTTTGAAGTGTTTAATCAGGTTTTGGAAAGTTTAATAGGTTTTAAATGAGAAAAATTCTTGAATATTCTTAAATGATTAGTTGATTCATTAAGTTGAATCACTATTGTGTTTGTTTGTGATAGAATGTTTGAGTTATGCAGGTTTCTGATCCTGTTGCTACGGAAAGCCAGGAGATACATCAGAACCTGAGAAGAAGTTTATACTGATAAAGCCAGGATTTGATTTCAATGGTGATAACAAATACCAGACAGCGATCCCAGCTTGATGATAGGGGAGTCTGACGAGAGTTAGATCCAGAGAGAGATCCAGGCACATGATTCCAGGAAGAAGTTCCTGAAGAAGACATGATTCCAGGAAGAGTTCCTTAAGAAGACCGATCAAGATTGAAGAGCTGACATGTTGAAGACTCTCACTAAAGATTCCGTCAACATTCAAGGGGGTGTCTGTTGGTGCAGTTATCTGTCGACTACATCTTTGTTCGAGTTTTAGAAAGAGAGAAAAGCCCAGAGACTGATCAAGACTGAAGAAGTGCAGATATGAAGTTGCCAAAGACTTGATGAACGACTCCATCAACATCTGAGGGGGAGTCTGTTGGTGCACTACATCTGTTGATTTCGTCTTGGATCAAGTCTTAGTCTTAGAATGTTATATTAGGGCTCATTGTACGGGAAAACAGGAGATTGTAGGTGTTTAGTATAGAGGTTTCGCTTATAGTGACATAGGTAGAGGTTCCGCTTGAATGTCACTTGGAGGTTTCGCTTGTATGACATGTACATTGAAGCGAAACCTTCACCCTATATAAAGGGTACACATAAGCGAAACCAAGTAGTGTGTGTGTGGTCTTGTATGGTACGGCGAAACCCTGCCAAATTGTCTCCAGAGCTTGTAACCTGTTATAAAGTGCAATAAACTGAGACAAATTAGTGAAATCAAGCTAAACGAAGACCGAATCAATGAATTCCGCCTCTGATTCTGTCTGAGCACTCTTCTGATCGACTCATCAGGTCGTCTGACGATCCTTCATAGAGTCAAATGGGTAAAGAGTAGTCCAACGTCTTATTTTGTTCAAAAGTTGAATTATTATCAAATAACATAAATTTAATACTCAAATTTCACAATAAATATTTAAAATAAATCTTAGTAACTTTTGACAAAAAAAAAAAAGAAAAAACATTTAATAGGTAAACATCACTCTACACCAACAGATTTCTGTAAAATAAGGCAATACACACACAATGACATCCTTTGATTCACTAATTGAAACAAAATATCAAGAAAAATGGTGTTGCTAGTTTTTTAGATAAAAAAAACATATTAACACACACTGACATCTAATTTGTTTCAAGTAGCATCCACTTATGTAAAAAATTAAGTTACAATTTGTTGACAAACAAATAAGAAAAAAATCACAAGTCTCTAAAGATTTCCTTATACATCACCTGCCAAACAAATAAGAAAAAAAATTATAAGTCTCTAAAGATTTCCTTATACACCACATTTGTTGTCTTATTTGTAAGAAAAACCAAATTAACCTGAATATACATTTGAAGAATAATGTAGACGAATTTCCTTGCTTACAACTTGATCTTATAGTTCATGTTTGTGTTATATCATGTCAACGATTAATAAAAACTTTACTTTGTGAGCGGCATTAAACCGTGCAAACATATATATATCACAAAGACTTACCTCAATGTAAATGGAATTAGTCGGATCGCCACTGAATAGCAAAATGAAGTTATTTTTGCCCCACCCGTTTGTATGTTTGTGTAACAATTTAACTAATTAATACTATTTCATAGTAAAATATGTAAATAATAAAGTAAACTATTTTGGTGCTTATCATCATTTAAAAGTAAACTATTATGGTGCTTATTATAGGCAATGATCCACAGAACAATTAGTTTGGGGAGGTGGGAAGGTTTACATATTTATGTGGGGTTTCTTTAAAAACTCTCATGAAATTCTAATTTTTTTTTAAAGAAAGTTGCAAGTCTTTTAAGTAAGTTCCAGATCAGTTCTCTACTTATTTCTTTCCATTTTCTTCCAACATTTTACTTAGAAGGTTTTCACAAGTTTGTCATGACAAACTAAGGTGAAGCCTCACCACATTTGAGTTCCAAAGTAAGATTAAAAATTTGTTTTTTATTCAACTTCATGTACCTTATATTTCTTTGGTTAAGCTGGATGAAATCTTGTACCCACCAAGCTCACAATAAGTCCATAGTTGTGAGTTTGTGTTGAGGTTGATTTCTACCAAGAAGTGAGTTCAAAAACTCTTTTACTTTAAGTTCATACATGTTCCAAGTGTTGAAACAATCCAAGGTTCACCATCTTCCATATGGATGAACTTGTGTTTCGATAGAAGTGTGAACCGTGGGAGCTTTGTGTGACAAACGGCAAAATTCCGGTAATTCCGTACAACCCGAACAACTAATTACATTAAATATTTTCGCGTGTTTGACTTGATTTTATTTAATTAAGTCTTAAAAGTCTAAGGATTTTAAAAATCATAGTTAAGTATGATAACAAATCCGTTGCGATTAGAAACAATATCCTAGACTGACAATAGGAACGCGAACAAACAATATTTGTCGGTACTAGTTGCGGTACAGTCTGAGACGATAAAAACAAGACATACAGATATGTCTATACAAATATTCTATAAAAGCTTTGTCTAAAATGCCATGTGCCTTTATTATTTAGAAAATTCCAATTAAAAACCAAATTGTCCAAGTCCGCAAAAAAATACAGCAATCCTGCGGAAGGGTACAACATTCCGCAGAACGAAACACTAACTGTCCGAAAACCCAAAAATAAATATTATTTAACATAAATAATATAATGGGTATTAAAAACGACACAAAATCCGCAATTAAATCTTATTGTGTTAAGTTGCACGGCTAGTTCAGTAAACTTCCTGACAGCAAAGCCGGTACCGGAACTGTGTCAGAAATAATAAAATTTGTAGTCCAAAAAGTTGGATTAATTATTTGGATGATAAAACATGTGCAAAAACAATTTTTGTCATGTATTCATATAAACAAAACGCAATGTCAGTATTTAACCCGGTACAGGACCCGAACCAACTTTTTCACCCGATCATCAAACTAATAATTTTGATGGACTAGTTTTACCTAGTGTCACACTACTTTAAAATATGAGGGCTTGAAACAATGTAGACATTTTTATATAAAATATCAAAAGTTCATAAAGTTTATATGTTAATCAAGATTTTATAAAAAAAAAAACAAAATGCAAACTCCCCTTGATGATTCACGGCTAATGGGTCCCCCCCCCCATAAGCCCACTCACCACTAACTTTGTGTTGGAAAAATAAGAGGATGATTAGTGTAAGACCTAGAGTGAACAAATCTTATCTAACACTCCATTCATTCTCATTTTCCAACAAAACAAAAACCATCAAACTCTTAGAGCATTCTCATCCAATCCATCAAAACTTGTGAGGGTGAGTTTTTATATTGTAAAGGGTATAAAAAGTGGTTGTGAGTGGAGGAGAGAGAAAATGTTACTGTTCATCTGTATATTTGGGGGGACACTGTTCACCCAGTATAATTTTTTTAATATATATTGAAAGTGGTTGTGAGTGAAGGAAAGAGAAAAATGTGATGATAATATACTTTAATTGAAAAGGAGAGAGAAAAAGTATTTGTTTTTAGTGGAAATATATTGATATAGGAGTTGTTTTTTAGTGGATTGTATGTATAATTTGATGGATTTGATGAGAATGCTCTTACTCTCTCTCTCTCTAAAAATCGGCTAGACCAAACACCCACCTACATCACCTTCTTTTCAAAATTCAAACTCAAGAACACATGCAAACATAGAGGTTTATGGATGATTAAAGAAGATTTCAAGACTTGAAGATACATTAGAAGCACCTTGGAAGCACTAGGAGACCTTGGATAATCATATCATATCATCATCTTTATTTTTACTAGCAAGCTTGTAAGAACTCTACACTAGTTTCTACTTTCATTCTTGATTTAAAAAAAAAACAAGTTCATCTTGAATTAAACCAAAAACAAAACTCACATGAAAAACACTAAGAAAAACCAAAAATCATTATTTTTATCTTATGATTTTCTATGATTTTGGGATGAACTTGGAGAAATTTAGACTAGTGAACATGAATCTTGGTTATTTTTGTATAAAAACATGATCTAAACACATGCATGTTAGATCAACCAAGATTCATTGACAAAAGTGATGAACATGAGTTTTGATGATTTAAATGTCGAACATGCATGCTAGAAAAACATGAGAAATCATTTAAATTCAAGAAACTAAATTTTTGAAAAAATTATTGATTAAAGTTTTCATTTCTAGAAAGAATAAAAAACTCGAAATATGTTAGTACAAAAAGTTTTGAACACATATTTATGATTTAAATGACTATATGAGTCATCTAAAACAAGAATTTTAAATAAAATCTTGTTCTACAAATTTTTGACAAAAACTAAGAATAAAGTTTCCTTTTTGAGAAAGTAGGAGACTATATCATGTTCATGGCACTTTTGTTGACAAAATATGATGAATATTGATACTTGATGATGTTTTGTGTTGAAATGAATTGAACACAAGTTTTGTATAAACTTGGGAAAAAAATTAATTTTTCAAAAGGAACTATGGCAAAAATTTTATAAATTTTGTTATATTCAAAGGTTGTTAAACAAAGAAATTTGTAATTAGAAAAACTATTTGAAGTCTTTAAACATGATTAAACAAATTTTGGACAAAAGTTATAAATTCATGTTTTGTGAAGATTTCTAAACGAAAAGTGACAAAGTATATAATTTAGATAAGATATATACTTTCAAAATTCATCAAGTATCATAAATATATTTTTGGTATGTATATTATGTATTTAGTTCATGTAGGCATAAATAGAAAATTATACACATTCGCAAAAATTACAAATATATATATATATGCACTTGGAAAACGAAACAATAAAATGGAATGTCCATCCTTGGACATAAACATACAATCGGACAAATTCGAACACTATGGATAATATGGACACTTTGACAAATTTGGACAAAATAAAATAAATGGCACAAACGAAACAAACGATATAAACGAGACGGACGACACGAACGAGATAAATGACACGAATAAACCAAGTCGACACATAGTACATGGTCATAACAAAATACAAGCAGTCACACACAAAAGCTTATGCACTAAAAAGGTTTCTTATATGGCAAAAGTAATAATTTTCACAAAACTATATTTTTATAAAAATACAAGTATTCCTATTATTTATGACTAAGCTCAAATCTTTTAAATTAAAAAGAGTCCATAAATTAAATTTGGGCTAAAGTCCATTTTTCTTAAATAAAATTGGGCTAGGCCCACATTTACAAAACATTGGACTAAAATCTATTTTTAGTCAAATTGGGCTAAAGCCCACTTTACAAAGAACACTTGGACTAAAAACCCAATTTTTAAAAACTATTATGGACTAGATCCACTTTTAGAAAATAGCTTGGGCTAAGCCCATTCTTACATAACCTATTTGGGCTAAGTCGACTTTTATTAACTAAATTGGGCTAGGCCCACTTTCAAAAAAGTATTAGTATTTTGGGCTTGGCCCACTACTACAAATCAATTTGGGCTTGATCCACTTTAAAAAAGTTATTTGAGCTAGGCCCATATACACTAAACATACAAAATGGACTTAAAATTTTGATACATAAGGTTTAAGCCCATTCAAACATAAATTATATCTATACACACACACACACACACACATATATATATATATATATATATATATGTATATATATATATATATATATATAGGGAAAGGTTCATTGGGGAACACTAAAAAAGTGGGAAACAGCGGCAAACCGACTCAAACGAACTCCGATTGGACTCATTCCAGTGGCGTTGAAACCGGCTCGTCGAACCCTAACTAAGATCTCTTAACCCTAAGCCCTAAATCCTAACTCCTAAACTCTAAACCCTAAAGCTAAAAACTAAGGCTGAAACCTAAGCTAAACCGTAAAATCTACACTATAAACCCTAAAAGCTAAACCCTAAAGGCTAAACCTAAAGCTAAACCCTAAACCCTAAAACTAAACCCTAAACCCTAAAGCTAAACCCTAAAGCTAAACCCTAAGGCTAAACCCTAAAGCTAAACCCTAAAAGCCAAACCCTAATATATTTAGGGTTTAGGGTTTATGATTAAAGGTTTAGGGTTAAGAGATCCTAGTTAGGGTTCGATCAGCCGGTTCCAACGCCACTGAAATGAGTCCAATCGGAGTTCGTTTGAGTCGGTTCCCCATTGTTCCCCACTTTTTTAGTGTTCCCCAATGAACCTCACACTATATATATATATATATATATATATATATATATATACACACGAAAAAACATAACAAAGAAAGCAAAAGATTATGAGAAACTAAAAACGAAATTCAAGATGAATTACATATACGAAAAACAAACACAAACCTAAGTGTCTAACAAGATTAGAACACTTGTAGGTCGAGAAACAAACGACGAACCAGGAATCGAATAGAGATTTGCACGGAACGCAAATCTGTGAGTTCATGTTTCCCTTTTTACGTTGAATGTTTATAGTTTTAAACTTTCGGGGATGTATACATGTTACAAATAGTATGATGACACGATGAAACTATTTTGATCACATGTAGATAGGTGTTTAAAATAAAGGGACCATTAATGAATAAACAAGTACCGAGAAACAAACGAATAGATCTATTTGGGTTTTGGCAAGCCCCACTCTTAACGGCAACGATAACCACGATCGTTAAGAGTGCCTTTGTGTCCAAGCTAGTGTCGTTAACACACACGATAAATTGTCAAGGTTTGGTTGCCTCCTATTCTAGCATACATATTAGTGTCCTTGCAAAACACTAATGATCACACGATTTTCATCATACTATGTAAAACGAATTTACTATTTCAAATGTTTTGGAGATTCATTTGATACGAAACAAAACGAATTTACTATTTCAAATGTTTTGGAGATTCATTCGATACGAAACAAAAATAATTTACTATTTCAAATGTTTTGGAGATTCATTTGATACGAAACAAAACAAATTTACTATTTCAAATGTTTTGGAGATTCCATTGATACGAAAACGAATAACATGAACTCACCAACCTTTGTTGACGTTTTCAAAACTAACATGTATTACAGGAGATTAGTGGACGGCTTTGGAAAAATATGTCCGTGTTGTTATCAAGAACTCAAGCTTTTGAGATGTCATCCTGTTTTTCAGTTATGTTGTTGTGTCGAACCGGTTTAAACTTTGAACAATGTTGTTAAAGTGTAGTTGTTTTATCCCGAACAAGATGTTTGTGTTATAAACTATGGATTCTAAACAAATGTATGGATGAACTTCCTTTTATGTTTCAAATATGTGGTTTACTCGATTGATTATAACGATTGTCGCTCTGGCCGCACCTCGCGATACGCTTCTGCAGAAACCGAAAATCAGGGTGTGACAGACCTGGTATCAGAGCATTAATTATAGTGAACTAAGATTCTTTTGAGTCTTGTCTACAATTTCAAAACGATGTCTTTAACAACAAGTGTTTTACATTATATTTTTACAAAGAGTCCACTAATACAAAACGATAAATACGAAACGATAATGCAAGGATACTATGTGATAATACTAAACGATAATTCGAAACGATGATACGAGGATACCACATAAACTAGTCTATGGGGTTTAGACACGATAACAATAAGTCGAATTGGAAACGATATACGATATAAACAACAATGAAAACAAAAGTACAATTGCTCAAAAAATTATTTATAAGTTGTTCACATGTATACGTTGTACGGGTTATTTTGCCACGACCATAATATCTTAGTATTCAAATTCTATTATTATTCTGGATTCTCATAACAAGCGTATTGACCTCGCATCTGTTGATGAGCTTATGGTAGGGCGTAGTCCCTAAGTGAAACCTTGAGCTCGATATTCCATAAAAGATGGTTGTTTTCCCTCGGATACGGAAAATGCCTGACCTCGATGATGACAATGAGGCGGAGGTGGAAGCCTTGGAAGAACACTCTATTAGTAGGAACGAGGTCCTTATGGTTCATATTAATCATGATCGGTGACATTCTTGTCAAGACAAGGAAGATGAAACACTCATCTTGAAAGTGCCCATCCGTCTATTATTGTTATGAATCCTCTTTACTTCTATTTGTAACGCCCTGCGTCCCTAAACTCTAGGCTTTCAGCAAGTTTAGTCCTTGAACTTTGCCTAATGTCAGTTTTAGTCCTTAATCTATGTAATATTGATACTTTTGATACTCGTGAAACTTTGCGAGTCTATATGATGCTAGAATCTTGATCCTTGATACTTAAACTATGATTCTTGATGCTTAACACTAGATTCTTGAAACTTGATACTTAGAAACTATGATTCTATGAGACTTGATTCTATGATACTTAATACTTACTCTTGATTCTTGATACTTAAATGGTGCTTGACTCTTAAGACTCGTAAAACTTGATTCTTGGTTGA